>NC_135984.1:26171726-26471726 GCF_053455715.1 Rhinoraja longicauda
TCATCCTACCCGCGGGAGAGCAGAATCGCACCGTCTCTGCACGATTAAACTGGGACCCGGCTGGGCGAGAGTGGGCTGGGATGGGCTAGGCTGGGCTGCGCTGGGATGAGCTGGGCGAGAGTGGGCTAGGCTGGGATTGGATGGGCTAGGCTGGGATTGGATAGGGTGAGCTAGACTGGGCTGGGCTGGGCGAGAGTGGGCTGGGGTGGGCTAGGCTGGGATTGGATGGGCTGGGCTAGGGTGGGCTAGGCTGGGATTGGATGGGCTAGGCTGGGATGGGATGGGGTGAGCTAGACTGGGCTGGGATGGGCTTGGCTGGGATGGGCGAGAGTGGGCTAGGCTGGGCTGGGATTGGCAGGGCTGGGTTGGACGAGAGTGAGCTAGGCTGGGCTGGGCTGTATTGGGCTGGGATTGGAGACACGCTGCCAGTTTCCCCACCGGCCCCACACAGCCAAGCCAGCCCACTGTAGCCCCTCGGTCCCGGCTCCCACAGGCGGGCAGAGCCGACAGAGAGAGCCAGCAGCGCTCACCTCCAAGCTCCGGCGTTTCCAGCATTTAACCCCTCTGTGTCTGAAAGGGTCGCCGAGCTCTCTCGCACACCGATGCACCGCGCCGGCACTGCCTTCCCTGCGATGCTCAGGGCAAGGATTTGCCAGCCACTACGGGCAAGATCAAGGCGCTGTGTGTGGAAGGACCTGCTGATGTTGGTCTACACGGTTACACCGAGGACAGACGCAGAATGCTGGAGCTACTCAGCGGGGAGAGAGAGGCAGCGTCTCTGGGTAGAAGGAATCCTTCAGAAGAAGGGTCTCCACCCGAAACGCCACCCATTCCTTCCCTCCAGAGATGCTGCCTGTCCCGCTGAGTTACTCCAGCGTTGTGTGTCTGAGATCAAGGGGCTGTTGGTGGAAGGAATCGCCACAGACGGCACTTTGGGTTCAACGTTGCACTTTCCAGCGGCGGTCTTTGGATGTCGCTGGCTCACCTTCTCCACAAACCTCCACCGCTGACTGTTAATAGGAGCTTGGCCAAATACTCCCGTGGGAATTGGCCCTGAGTCAAGAGTGTTTCATTGCCATATGTACCCTAAACGCCACAATGAAGTTCGTACCTGCAGCAACATGGCCGGTCTGTAAAGGCAGGACTCATAGATAACATAATAAACAAACAACAACAAAAACACTAAACGGGGTGCTGCGGTTTCCTCCCACACTCCAAAGACCCATAGGTTTGTGGGTAATTAATTGGCTTCGGTACAAAATTGTGAATTACCCCTAGTGTGTCGGATAGTGCTAGTGTCAAGGGTTATGGGGAGAAGGCAGGAGAATGGGGTTAGGAGGGAGAGAGAGATAAGCCATGATTGAATGATGAAATAGACTTGATGGGCCGAATGGCCTATAGACAATAGGTGCAGGAGTAGGCCATTCGGCCCTTCGAGCCAGCACCGCCATTCAATGTGATCATGGCTGATCATTCTCAATCAGTACCCCGTTCCTGCCTTCTCCCCATACCCCCTGACTCCGCTATCCTTAAGAGCTCTATCCAGCTCTCTCTTGAATGCATTCAGAGAATTGGCCTCTGCTGCCCTTTGAGGCAGAGAATTCCACAGATTCATAACTCTCTGACTGAAAAAGTTTTTCCTCATCTCAGTTCTAAATGGCCTACCCCTTATTCTGAAACTGTGGCCCCTTGTTCTGGACTCCCCCAACATTGGGAACATGTTTCCTGCCTCTAACGTGTCCAACCCCTTAATAATCTTATACGTTTCGATAAGATCCCCTCTCATCCTTCTAAATTCCAGTGTATACCAGCCTCGTCGCTCCAGTCTTTCAACATATGACAGTCCCGCCATTCCGGGAATTAACCTAGTAAACCTACGCTGCACGCCCTCAATAGCAAGAATGTCCTTCCTCAAATTTGGAGACCAAAACTGCACACAGTACTCCAGGTGTGGTCTCACTAGGGCCCTGTACAAATGCAGAACGACCTCTTTGCTCCTCTACTCAACTCCTCTTGTTATGAAGGCCAACATTCCATTGGTTTTCTTCACTGCCTGCTGTACCTGCATGCTTCCTTTCAGTGACTGATGTACTAGGACATCCAGATCTCATTGTACGTCCCCTTTTCCTAACTTGAGCCTAATTCCGCTCCTATCACTTATGACCTCAGTGTAAAGGGATCACTGGTCAGTGCGGACTCGGTGGGCCGAAGGGCCTGTTTCCGGGCTGTATCTCTAAACTAAACTAAGTTGAGTAAAAGAAAGTAGATAAAATGATGAGTTAAGATTCAAGAGTGTTTTATTGTCATATGTCCCAAACCGAACAATGAAATTCTTACTTGCAGCAGCACAATAGTTGGGGAAGCACAGTATTCAATAGACTATAATAAAGTTCAAAATATAAAATAAAACAATGTAGTGCAAAGACCAAAGCAATGCCCCCCAAGCCCCAAGCAATCAGGGGAGTTGGGAGTTTTAGTTGGTGTTGGTAGTGTTTAATAGTTAGGAAGTTGCTTCTGTAGCTGGACTGGCATGAGCTGGAATGACCAGTTTAGTTTAGTTTAGAGATACAGCGAGGAAACAGGCTCTTTGGCCCAGCAAGCCCGGGCCGACCAGCGATCCCAGCACATTAACACTAACCTACACACAGTGGGGACAATTTACACTTATGCCAAGCTAATTAACCTACAAACCCGTGGAGTGTGGGAGGAAACCAGAGATCTCTGAGAAAACCCACGCAGGTCACGGGGAGAATGTACAAACTCCTTACAGACAGCACCCGTAGTCGGGATCGAACCTGGGTCTCTGGCGCTGTAAGGCAGCAACTCTACCACTACGCCATCTAAGAATGACCAGTTCTGAAACAGACTGACAGAGAGTGAGTTACTTAAAGCTGGGGGAATGTGAGGTGGTGTTCGTTATGTTTGTGCTGGGCCTCATGGTGAAAGTGCAGAAGGGCAGATACAAAAGCCCTGAAATAGACACAAAAAGCTGGAGTAACTCAGTGGCTCAGGCAGCATCTCTGGAGAAAAGGAATGGGTGACGTATGGGGTCGAGACCCTTCTTCAGACTGAGAGTCAGGGGAGAGGGAAATGAGAGATATGCAAAGATACACAGGACAGATAGATGAGTGATGTATAAAGGCCAGCTGCGATAGTCAAGGAAAGGTGGAGCCCACAATGGTCCATTGCCTGGAATGGGTAGGAGATTTTTTTTTAGATTTTTTTTTAGATTTAGAGATACAGTGCAGTAACAGGCCCTTTGGCCCACCGGGTCCGTGTCACCCAGCGATCCCCGCACACTAACACTATCCTACACCCACTAGGGAAAATTTTTGCATTTGCCTAGCCAATTAACCTAGTGTAAGAAAATAACTGCAGATGCTGGTACAAATCGAAGGTATTTATTCACAAAATGCTGGAGTAACTCAGCAGGTCAGGCAGCATCTCGGGAGAGAAGGAATGGGTGACGTTTCGGGTTGAGACCCTTCTTCACCGAAGAAGGATCTCCTTCTCTCCAGAGATGCTGCCTGTCCCGCTGAGTTACTCCCAGCTGTTTCCGTGGAGAACCAGAAGGTCAGGGTCAGTCCCATGGACCGAGCCCAGGTGCTGAGCAGAGAGATCACCCACTCTGTGTGTAGGTTCCCCACTGGAGCATGGACCTCACTGGACTGTTGTACACTGAGTTGGAGGAAGTGCAAGTGAATCACTGCCCTACTTGGAAAGACCCTTGGGGTTTCTGGATGATGAGAATGGAAAAGAGGTGAAGGGGCAGGAGAATGAGTGGAAAGAATACTTCTTCTTATTTAGTTTTAGATTAGTTTAGTTTAGATTATTACGGAATCAAGGGATATGGGGAGAAAGCAGGATCTTTTTGGATGATCAGCCATGATCATATTGAATGGCGGTGCTGGCTCAAAGGACCACATGCCCCACTCCCACACCTGTTTTCTATGTTATTATGTTTATCTTAAATACTTGAATTTGATTTGAGCAGCTGTCATAATGGGATTCCATAAGTGCCAAACTCTGTCTGGTGGTCAGCAATGTGAAGCCAGAGGGGATGGGACACAGTTGGAAGTCAAAGGCAGGGGGCTGGTAGTGGAGGAGAGGGCAACAGGGCAGTGGGAGAAATGACTGCACATCGAGGTGCCCAGGCATGCACGCACACACAAGTATAATGACTGAATCAATAAACACTGGACCTCTGAGCAATATTAAAATCCAAAGGTAAGTAAAAAACAGGGAGGTTGTAAACATGTTACATACATATATAATGTATAAACAGTATATATATACATATATAGTGTTTATATATATATATATATAAATATATATATATGTGTGTGTGTATATACTGTTTATTTATATGTACTTTTAAGTATATATATGTATAAATATATTGATATATATATATATATATATATATATATATATATATATATATATATATATATAAAACATATGTTATGCATACCACCTCACTGTTTACTTTTGTTTTTAATATTGCTCAGTGGACCAATTTTAACGCCTGTTTGCAGTTATTTCACATATATATACACACACACACACACGACATGTGACGTTTCGGGTCGAGAGACTTCTTCAGACCCGAAACATCACCCATTCCTTCTCTCCGGAGATGCTGCCTGTCCCGCCGAGTTACTCCAGCATTTTGTGTCTATCTTCTGTGCAAATCAGCATCTGCAGTCCCTTTCTTCACACACACGCACACACACACACACATGCACGCACGCACACACACACACATATGTGTATGTGGGTGTGTGTTGGTATATCAGAGCAAATGGTGGGAGAAGGTGTGGAGGCAAGTTGGGGCTGTGAGATGCAGCTGAGATTATGGTGACTATTGCAAAGGTTTTACAGTGGGCTTTCTGTCCGATCCGGGCTGTGTTTGTAGTGATGAAAAGGGATGAGGGAGATCAATGGCTGAGTGACCGGATCAGGGTTGCAAGATCTCCAACAGCTGCTCTCTTCCCCCAGCAATAATACTGCCTCTAATCCACTAATCCCTGCCTCTAATCCACTAATCCCTGCAATCTGCTTCTCTCAGGTTCTCAATGTCTCATCCCACAGCAGTCTTGCCTTGCCTTGGGCTAAAACTTGCTCCTCCAGAGGATTCCACACTATTTTACATGTCAGTTTGAATTAGCCCAAGACCTCGTAATGAAATATTTATAACTGTCTCATCACAATCCATACAAATTTTAATCAAATCTCCAGCAATGTTCTATAAAACCGATTTGAGGTATGTCATCTTGAGAATAATAAAAAAAAGTAAAAACCGTAGCATTTATAAAATAGCAGATATATTAGAGACAATTTTGAATTTTAATCAAATCTATAATGCATGGGACATGTTTATTTTCAATGATTCAGAAGTACAAAGAATTCTCTCTGCTCTTTTTGTCTGGGCTGCCTTGTGTCACAACCCCTTGAGTGAAGTGATTTTGGATAGCACAATGAACAAAACTTGCTCCCTGTTACCTCATTCTTCTAACAATCTTTCAATAAAGCAAAACGCAGAGAACATTACGCGACACGCTACGACGTGAGGTGAATTGAATTCGTGAGCAAATCTTTGGAGATGTTCTTTAACATTGCGATTCCATTTCCCCCCACAATATCTGTTTTCCAATCTAATTTTCTTTGGGTTTCTCACTGGCTGAGTGCCACTTTTGCTTTGCCAGCAAATCCTAGAGCTTTGAATGATGAGAACCAGCCTGGTCTACACAGTTGGCCCTCCCTGGAGTTTAGGTAGGTTTGGAATGAATAATCCAGGTGTTTTCAGTGATAAATGGATTGCTTACGCTAGATACAGACAGATTGTTCCTCTCGTGGGGGAACCTAGGACAAGAGGACCTAATTTGCAATCAGCGCTAGACTATTTAGAAGTTAAACAAAACTAAGACACTTACTTTTGTCCAATGAGTCATTGTAATTTAGGATTTCCAAGCCAAGTGTCAGTGAATGATGAGCGGGGGGATTTCCACTCTGAAATTGAATTATTGGAGGCACAACGAACTTCAGATGCTGGTGAACAAAAAATGAGACCAAGTACTGGGTGACACGGTGGCGCATCGGTAGAGTTGCTGCCTTACAGCGCCAGAGACCCGGGTTCGATCCTGAATATGAGTGCATTTATTCACAAAATGCTGGAGTAACTCAGCAGGTCAGGCAGCATCTCAGGAGAGAAGGAATGGGTGACGTTTCAGGTCGAGACCCTTCTTCAGACTACGTGTTCTGACTACGAGTGCTGTCTGTACAGAGTTTGAGCGTTCTCCTCAAGACCTGCGTGGGTTTTCTCCGAGATCCCCCACTCCAAAGAAGTGCAGGTTTGCAGGTTAATTGGCTTGGTATAAATGTAAAATGGTCCCTAGTGTGTGTAGGGTAGTGTTAATATCTGGGATCACTGGCTGGCGCAGACACAGTGGGCCGAAGGGCCTGTTTCCCTGCTGTATCTCTAAACAAAATTAAACCACTGGAGTATCTCACCGGGTCAGGAGAACACGAATTGGTAATGAGAAGGATCCGGACCTGAAACATTGCCAATCCATGTTCTCCAGGGATGCTGTCTGTCCCGTTCAGTTACACCAGCACTTTGTTAATCTTAGTCTGAGATTGAATTATTGTTAGATGAGGGCACTGACGGGTAAGGAGAACAGTGGGTGAGTACAGAGGGTACACAGATCGGTCATAATCTAGTCAACCTTGTATATCGCTGGAGAAAAGGAATAGGTTTACGTTTCTTCTGCAGAAGGGTCTCGACCCGAAACGTTACCTCTTCCTTTTCACCAGAGATGCTGTCTGACCCGCTGAGTTACTCCAGCTATTTGCGTCTATCTTCGGTTTCAACCAGCATCTGCTGTTCCTTCCTACACACTTGTAAAATGCTCTTTTGTACCTGTTCCATGCGTCAATAGCCTCCTTTGTCAGGGCCCCTGGCTTTGCCAAGTGTTGATGATCTTTCTCGCAGGGATGTGATTGATACTTTAAGGAGATATTTGCAGATGTACCGGTCAATAACGTGGTGAGTTAGCATTTAATCCTCATTTCAGTGAGACAGCACTGTATCAGAAGGTTCATTATTTCCCTGGCTATGTACACTACTAACGATCAGCACACACTGTTGGAGTGAATGGCTCTTGGAGTACTTTAGTTTTTGTTCTTATCAGACACGATAATGTTATTCTGTTCATGAACACACACACCCCTGCATTCTAAATAACATTCTTTATAATGTTTTGATGGCAATGTAGCAATGTATGGCACCTTAATTCCATTTTTTATTTGTGAATTAATTTCAGGACTCATTAAAATGTACTCATCAAAATTGATTTGAGATTTGAAGACTGTACAATGATTAAACATAATTGCGTTTGACTTAACAGTTCACTTGAGTGCACGTTTCCAAACTGATTTATATCAAAATGCGATGGCAGCATTAGCCAATGTGCTGGAGAAGAAAAATGTATTTAAAAAGTGCCAGATCACATGCTCAGCAAATCTGTAACACGCAATGAATTCATTAAATTGTTTGAAGCATATTCACTGACTTTACGAAGGCAAGAATTAGAGATGTATTTTACGGTGCAAATCTCCCCAACTGCAAGCCAGATGAATGATGAGATGTTTTGGTTGAAATATTTTTGCTCGGGTTACAGGAGAAATTTGCGGCACGGTGGCGCAGCAGTAGAGCTACTGCCTTACAGCGCCAGAGACCTGGGTTCGATCCTGACTACAGGTGCAATCCGTACGGAGTTAGTACGTTCTCCCCGTGACCTGCGTGGGTTTTCTCCGGGATCTTTGGTTTCCTCCCACACTGCAAAGACGTACAGGTTTGTAGGTTGATTGGCTTGGTTATAAATATAAAATTATCCCTAGTGTATGTAGGGTAGGGTAGGGAACCGCCTCCGGGGAAAACTAGGGAGATGGTGGTAGATTTCCGCAGGCTCAGCCAGGTCCCCCTGACACCGGTGAACATCCAGGGAATGGACATCGAGAGGGTGGACTCCTATAAGTACCTGGGTGTCTACCTCAACAATAAACTGGACTGGACTGAAAACACCGATGCGCTATACAGAAAGGGCCAAGGCAGGCCTTATCTGCTAAGGAGACTCAGGTCCTTTGGAGTGCAGGGGGCATTCCTAAGGACCTTCTACAACACGGTGGTTGCATCGGCCATCTTCTATGGAGTGGTCTGCTGCAGCAGCAGCATCTCAGCGGCGGAAGGGAAGAGACTCGACAAGCTGGTCAGGAAGGCCAGCTCTGTCCTGGGTTGCCCCCTCGACTTAGTGCAGGAGGTGGGAGAGAGGAGGATGATGGCAAAGCTAACATAATTGCTGGACAATGACTCCCACCCCATGCAGGACACTGTCACTGCACTGATTAGCTCCTTCAGTGACAGACCCCTTCACCCCAAGTGCGTGAAGGAGAGATATAGGAGGTCCTTCCTTCCTGCTGCTGTGAGACTGCACAACCAGCACTGCTCCCAGCAGACCAGTCAACAATAACAGCTAAGAACACACAGAAAACTGATGACAATTTATGTATCTTTTATTTATAATGAATGATCTCTTGCTCTCTTGCTATCCAATTTGCTGCTGCAACACTGTAAATTTCCCCGGTGTGGGACGAATAAAGGAATATATTATATTATATTATATTATATTATTATATGTGCTGGGATCACTGGTCGGTGCAGACTCGGTGGGCTGAAGGGCTTGTTTTTGCGCTATATTTCTAAACTAAACTAAACTCCACTTTGTGCAGGAAGGAACTGCAGATGCTGGTTTAAACTGAAAATAGACACAAAAAGTTGGAGTAATTCTGCAGGACAGGCAGCAAACTGGCAATTTTGCTTTGTCAGGGTTGTGAGGCCTGGGTCACTTTTTACATTAGGTTATTATTTATTGGGCAATGGGACAAAATGCCCTCTGGTGCTCAATGATCCCCCCCTGGTGATTCCTTTTCACCATGTACCGCCACTTTGGTTTGGCCCATGGTCTCATTACCCTCGTCCAAATCTACTCACCTTGACACTTGCCCTTCTGTAGATTTGAAGGAGTTAGTCTGGATCTAGTCTGAAGAAGGGCCTCAACCCGAAACATCACCCATTCTTTCTCTCCAAGGAACTGCAGATGCTGGTTTATACCAAAGATAGACACAAAATGCTGGAGTAACTCAGCAGGTCAGGCAGCATCACTGGAGAAACGGAATAGGTAACGTTTTGGGTCGAGACCTTCAGACTGAGTGTCAGGGGAGAGGAACAGGAGATATGAAAAGGTACAAAGAAGAAATGAATGAAAGGTGTGCAAAAGGACAAATCAAAGCCAGCGACGATGATCAAGGAAAGGTGGAGCCCACAATTGTCCATTGTTGGTGTCATCTGTGCGGAGTTTGCGTGTTCTCCCTGTGTGGTCTTTGGGTGCTCCGGTTTTCTCTCACATCAGCGGGTCAGGCAGCATCTCTGGAGAAAAGGAATAGGTGACATTTTGAGTCAAGACCCTTCTTCAGACTGTCTGGAGAAAGGGAAATGAGAGAAAATATAGACAGTGGTGTAGAGAGATATAGAACAAATGAATGAAAGATGTGCAAAAAAGTCACGATGATAAAGGAGACAGGCCATTGTTAGCTGTGGTCCAGGTGAAAACGAGTACAGACAATGAGACTCAACAGGACGACTTTGAAGCTGGTACTATTTGGATGAGGGAGAATAGAGCTGATGAATCTGTGATGCTCCTTTGCTTTGATAGGTACATCTACCACATCCCATACAAATGTGATTTAATGCAGCCCAAAATATTCATTCTGTTGGAAAGCAACAAAGTTAGTGGTTGAGTTTTTGTTGGAAACCATTGCAGAGACAAGGTGTCATTCCAAAGACTCTTGGTTGCTTGTAAAGTGTGGAGTGGTTTTCGCCAGAAAGCTTTCCTGTATTTAAGGCTACATATTAGTAGGTGAGGGGCTGGGGAATCAAGTCAAGTCAAGTCAATTTTATTTGTATAGCACATTTAAAAACAACCCACGTTGACCAAAGTGCTGTACATTAGTTCAGTTACTAAGAACGAACATACAATGGCACACAAACATAACAGCACATACATAAACAGTTCACAGCGCCCCCTCAGAGGGCCTCAAACGCTAGGGAGTAGAAATAGGTTTTGAGCCTGGACTTAAAGGAGTCGATGGAGGGGGCAGTTCTGATGGGGAGAGGGATGCTGTTCCACAGTCTAGGAGCTGCAACCGCAAAAGCGCGGTCACCCCTGAGCTTAAGCCTAGACCGCGGGATAGTCAGTAGCCCCAAGTGTTCAGACTGCATGAGTTCAGGGTTAGCTGTGATCTACTACACTTCCATTACCTCTGATATCAGGGGCAGTACAGTGGTGCAGCGGTAGAGTTGCTGCCTCACAGCGCCAGAGACCTGTGTTCGATCCTGACTATGGATGCTGTCTGCATGCAGTTTGTACCTTCTCCCTGTGACCTGCGTGGGTTTTCTCCGGGCGCTCCGGTTTTCTCCCACACTCAAAAGACATACTGGTTTGTAAGTTAATTAGCTTTGGTAAAAAAAAATGTAAATCGTCCCTAGTGTGTTAGGTAGTGCTAGTATATGGGTGATCGCTGGTCGGCGTGGACTCGATGGGCTGAAGGGCCTGCATCTGCACTGTATCGCTAAATTGTAAAGTGTAAAGACATGTGCCATTCAACACATTACTTAGCCCAACCAATACATTGCCTAAGTTCTACACACTTGAAGATTTTTAATTGGTCTATCATGAGGGAGTTAGTCAGCTGCGTTTCAAAAGTTCATGAAGGCAACACCTGGAGACAATACCATCAATTAAATAATATACAACCATGAAAACACAAGGAGCTGCAGATGCTGGTATCCGGAACAAAGCACAAAAGCTGTTAGGGAACACAGTGGGTCAGGCAGCAGCTAGAGAGGGATTTGACGGGCAATGGTTCAGTTCGAGACCCTTCTTCAGTCTGAAGACGTTTCCTGGCCTGAAATGTCGCCTGTTAATTCCCTTCCACAGATACTGTCTGACCCCTTGATTTCCTTCAGCACTTTGTGTTTTGCTCAAGATTCCAGCATCCATGGTTCTCTATTGTCTCCGTTGTCTCTCTCGATCAGGTACAACGACGTGGCAGCAGGTAGTGCTGCTGCTGCATGTAGGAAGGAACCACAGATGCCGGTTTACTCTGAAGATAGACACAAAATGCTGGAGTAACTCAGCTGGGACAGGCAGCATCTCTGGAGAGAAGCTTCAGGTCGAGACCCTTCTTCAGACCCTTTATTCCGACCCGAAACGGGTACAAACTGCATACAGACAGGATTGAACCTAGGTCTCGGGTGCTGTGAGGCAGCAACTCTACCTAGTATTTGCTTTGTTTTGTTCCTATCTTTTTTAGACAATAGACAATAGGTGCAGGAGTAGGCCATTCGGCCCTTCGAGCCAGCACCACCATTCAATGTGATCATGGCTGATCATTCTCAATCAACATCTGCAGTTATTTTCTTATATTATACCCCCTGACTCCGCTATCCTTAAGAGCTCTATCTAGCTCTCTCTTGAATGCATTCAGAGAATTGGCCTCCACTGCCTTCTGAGGCAGAGAATTCCACAGATTCACAACTCTCTGACTGAAAACATTTTTCCTCATCTCCGTTCTAAATGGCCTACCCCTTATTCTTAAACTGTGGCCCTTGGTTCTGGACTCCCCCGACATTGGGAACATGTTTCCTGCCTCTAACGTGTACAAACCCCTTAATAATCTTATATGTTTCGATAAGATCCCCTCTCATCCTTCTAAATTCTTCCATAACTAACTTTCCCTCTTACGTCTAGGAACTAGTAGCGCAGCAAATTCTTTATTGAATACCTCTCAGTGTTTTAGTTTTTGTTATCGATTTTATTTGTTCATTATTGTCACATGCACCGAGTTAGAGCGAATGTCTGTTCGTGAGCCATCCAATCCACGTACTGAGGTTTCCCCCGTTGCCATCTTTGCCCATTTTACTGGGATAGTCCCTATCCTATTTTCTGTAATTCTGCCCTTGCCAGGTTTGGAATCTTAGACAATGATTAATGCTTTTCATTTCAAACGCAACATTGAACTTAATTAAGATTGCTGTCAGATAAATGTTCATGCATCATTTGGTTGTTAGTGAAATCTGCTCATTACTCAACACCCAGACTAATATGGGCTGCTCCTTTGTTAGTTCTTGGACATCATTTTGCAGATTTTCTAGAATTTCCAGAAAAATAGCCAGCCCTGCTTATCCCAACTTATACAAAAAGCCACAGACGGCTGTGGAGGCCAAGTCAATGGATATTTTTAAGGTGGAGGTTGATATTTTCTTGATTAGTACCGGTGTCAGGGGTTATGGGGGGAAGGCAGGAGAATGGGGTTGAGAGGGAAAGATAGATCAGCCATGATTGAACGGTGGGCTAGACTTAATGGTCCGAATGGCCTCATTCTGCTCCTATCACGTGAAGTTATGAAAATTAAAATACTTAATTAAAACCACACAATCATTACATTGTGCCATTCTAAATTCGGCATGTACACATTCTTCCCAGGGAAGACAGAAGTGAGTTAAAACATAATCCAGTGCTCCTCACCCCCCCCCCCCCCCCCCTCCACTGGACCTATTTCTCACCTCCCCCTCCCCCTCCCCGTCCCCCTCCCCCTCCCCCTCCTTCCTCTGGCTTCACAATTCACAGCTCTTCAATCGTTTCGTTTTACACCTGCAGTTTTTATAATCTCAGACCTTTGTCCAACCATCTACCCATCAACCCCCACTCTCCTGTTTCCACACTGGATCTCTCTGTGACTCCATGACACATGTTTTGGCTTGGCCTGCCGCTTCTGCACAGTCCCCACACAATGAAGAGTCCTGCTGGCTTGAGTGGAGGTGGGGGGATGGTTGGACGTTTGCAGTGGAGGAGGGGGTAGATGGCCATAAAGGCAACCCAGCGCAGCACAGGGTCCACATGGCTCAGTTTCAGCTTGTAGCACCTGGCCAAAGGTGCCAGCTATCTCACTGGTGTCCACAGCTGATGCCCATATCATATCATATCATATATATACAGCCGGAAACAGGCCTTTTCGGCCCTCCAAGTCCGTGCCGCCCAGCGATCCCCGTACATTAACACTATCCTACACCCACTAGGGACAATTTTTTAAATTTTTTTATTATTTTTTTTTTTACATTTACCCAGCCAATTAACCTACATACCCAGTTGTGGAAGGGTTGGGAGCATATCGACTGTTAACCCGAGTGAGCAGCGGGACGCTGGAGATCACTCTCTCGGGATTGGATGTCCGCTATACAATCCGTTCTGCTGCATGGAGATCACTGGAATGCTGTAACATCCAGTCAGCCCCTTCAACCATGGAGCAGGGAGCTACAATGGTTATGGAGGGCCACGCTGGTGGACGATGGAAGGCAGAGAGTTCACCGGCATGCACATTGGAGAATTGGGGGCATTGATAGGAAAGGTTTAGAGGGAAAGACACAAAAGAGCTGGAGTAACCAAGTGGTTCAGGCCACATCTGATGCGTGTCCATATCCTCCAGAGATGCCCTCCAGAGGTTTAGGAAGGAACTGCAGATGCTGGTTTAAACCGAAGGCGGACACAAAATGCTGGAGTAACTCAGCGGGTCATAAGGTCATGAGGGATAGGAGTAGAATTAGGCCATTCATCCCATCAAGTCTACTCCACCATGCCAGACGGTGGCTGAATCTGTGGGAAATGAGATGGGGCAGTTGGAAAGAATGGTCTCCAAGTGAGACCATGTGCAAGGTTACAGTTGGACTGCCCCATCTTATGTGTGGTTTCTAACTAGCCAAACAATGTCCCAATGCATCTCAAAGCACATGCTCATCATCCATGAACCAACCAACTGCAGTTCACACCTGAGTCTTCTGTAGTCAAAGAACAAGTTTGCTGTCAGGTTTGCTCTCCTGGTCACTGGTCTTTCCTTCAGCCATCTTCTCCAATCCAAGACTCAGCCACTCTTGTCTGGTGATTCACTACATGCACAAAGTGTCTCAGATGTGTCACCTTCTGAGGTTAACAGAGGAAATGTTACCGGCTCTTCTGAGAGCAGAGGTTTTTAGATTTTTTTAGATTTAGAGATACAGTGCGGAAACAGGCCCTTCGGCCCACCGAGTCCGCGCCGCCCAGCGATCCCCGCACATTAACACTATCCTACAAACACCAGGAACAATTTTTACATATTACCAGTCAATTAACCTACATACCTGTACGTCTTGGAGTGTGGGAGGAAACCGAAGATCCCGGAGAAAACCCACGCAGGTCACGGGGAGAACGTACAAACTCCGTACAGACGGCGCCCGTAATCAGGATCGAACCTGAGTCTCCGGCGCTGCATTCGCTGTAAGGCAGCAACTCTACCGCTGCACCACCGTGCCGCCCAGCTCAGGTTCTCAGCTGGGTCCCCCTATTAGTGGCTTCTGAAGATATGAAATGATTATTGCACAAATTCAAGGCCACGGGAAGTGGAAAGAATTGAGTCCGACATCTGAATCCTGTAAGTTTAGTTTAGTTTAGTTTGGTTTAATTTAGTTTAGTTTAGTTTAGTTTAGTTTAGTTTAGTTTAGTTTAGTTTAGTTTAGTTTAGTTTAGTTTAGTTTAGTTTAGTTTAGTTTAGTTTAGTTTAGTTTAGTTTAGTTTAGTTTAGTCTGACAAAATACTGGAGTAACTCAGCAGGACAGGCAGCATCTCTGGATAGAAGGAATGGGTGACATTTGAAGTCGAGACTCATCTTCAGACTGAGAGTCAAGGAGAGGGAGGCACAGAGATATGGAAGGGTGAGGTGTGAAAGTTCAAGGAAAATTGTTAGCTTGGGGAAGGTGACAACAAAATATACAAAGATCAAATGTAATCAGGAGGACAGTCGGACTGGTCGGAGAACTAGGATGATGAGGGATGGAGAGAGAGGGAAAGCAAGGGTTACTTGAAGTCGGAGCATTTTGTGTCTATCTTCGGTGTAAACCAGCATCTGCAGTTCCTTCCTCCACATATAACATAGTTTAGTTGAGTTTATTATGGTCACATGTACCGAGGTACAGTGAAAAGCTTTATATTGCATGCCATCCAGTCAGCGGATTGTACACATGAACACAATCGAGCCATCCACAGAGCACAGATAAAGGATAAAGGATAAGACATTCAGTGCAAGATATAACATTGATGTCTAATTAGAGATAGTTCAAAGCCTTTCTTGACCATAGCTTTGATGTAGCAGGTCCAGGACAAATTGGTGATATTTATTCCGAAAAACCTGACGCTTTTGACCGTCTCTACTTAGGCGCCATCAATGTTTACCAGGGTCAGGGTTACCAACTGTCCCGTATCAGCAGGGGCATCCCGTATTTTGGGCTAAATTGGTTTGTCCCGTACGGGAAAGCCCTTGTCCCGTATTAAGCCCAAGGAGGCGCTGTAGGCCCGGACGCTGTAGGTCCGGACACTGTAGGCCCGGATGCTGTAGGACCAGACACTCTAGGTCCAGACACTGTAGGCCCGGACACTGTAAGGCCCGGATGCTGTAGGCCCGGACACTGTAGGCCCGGACAGTGTAGGTCCGGACACTCTGGGTCCAGACACTGTAGGACACAGTAGGCCCGGACAGTGTAGGTTCGGACGCTGTAGGACCAGACACTCTAGGTCCAGACACTGTATGCCCAGACACTGTAGGCCCGGACGCTGTAGGTCCGGACGTTGTAGGTCCAGACACTCTGGGTCCAGACCCTGTAGGACACAGTAGGCCCGGACAGTGTAGGTTCGGACGCTGTAGGTCCGGACACTGTAGGTCCAGACAGTGAAGGACCAGAGGCCCGGGCGCCGCCTAACGGAGGTTGCACAGCAACCCACGCCTAGCCGGGGCAGCTGCCATTGTTGGAGCGGGAGCACGTGGCCGCTGGCGGGGTGAGGTCACAAGAGGCACAGGGCGGTGACATCACCTTGTCCCTTATTTGGGAGTGAGATAGTTGGCAACCCTAACTGGGGTATGTGTAATGCTTTGAATCCTGACGTCGAACACAATCTCCTTTGTCTTCCTGACATTGAGTGAGTGGTTGTGGTCTTGCACCAGGTTATGAGGTACTCAATCTCCCTCCTGTACCCCGACTCATCATTGTTTGATATCCGGCCCACTATGGTAGTGTCATCTGCAAATTTGTAAAATGAGTTGGATTGGTATTTGGCTGCACAGTTATGTGTGTATAAGGAGTATAGAGGGGGGCTGAGAACACATCCTTGTGGGGCACCAGTGGTGAGGATTGTCCTAGAGGATGATTTGTCCCCTATCCTCCAGTTGCAGAGGAGAGTGCTGACTCCAAGTTCCCCAAGTTTGGAGGTGAGCTTGGATGGGTAATGGTATGGAAAGTATAGCTGTAGTCAATGAGCTGGAGTCTTCCATGTTGTGACTAAAAGAACTCCTGACGTCCAGTGGGATGGATGGAGTTCACTTCAACTAAACAAGGAGTGGTTCAGCAACTGGTAAAATAGAGGAATAAGATGCACAAGATTAAACTGTGTAGGAAGGAACTGCAGATGCTGGTTTAAACCGAAGACAGACACAAAATGCTGGAGTAACTCTGGAGAGAAGGAATGGGTGACCATTTGGGTCTGAAGAAGGGTCTCGACCCGAAACATCACCCCTTCCTTCGCTCCACAGATGCTGCCTGTCCCGCTGAGTTACTCCAGCTTTTTGTGTCTATCACAAGATAAAACTGTTCGGCAATATAGGAATAGGAAAGTAGTCGAGTTGTGGGTCAAAGACAGGTTTAAAACAAGTGTTTGCAAACTCACCAAGTGCGGTGAATGACGACAGTGAGCTCCAGGCCCAGGCGTCTGTGTGGAAGTGTGGTATTGTGGTGATAGTGGAAACATTGGCTCAAGTAATGACAGGATCAGGCACCTAATGTTCCTGGATAAAAGGTGCTAAGAAAAGATAAGTTGGGAAGAATGGAGTCAAGGGGGAAATACTGATTAAGGAGGGTATTTTCTAGCCAGAAAGAGATGATGTCTTTGAGAGGCCAAGGACAAAGCTCATTGCTTGTAGAGATATACTATTAGTTGCCGAGGTAGCAAAGAGAGAGGTAAATGTGCAATGGAATTAGAGAGATGTACAAGCGCTGTAGAGTGGTGAAAGTGGGTGAGGTCAACGCCTCAGTAATGTGGAATTATACCAGAGTCAGGGTCAAAGGAGAACCATCTCGCTCCACAGAAATTTCTTAATCAGGATAATTTAGCACCGAGTGAGGTGCAGTGAATGGACAAAGTGTCAATGGGCGTAGTCAAGGAATAACGCTCATTATGTCATGAAGTGGCAGCACGGTGGCGCAGCGGTAGAGTTGTTGCCTTCCAGCGCTCGCAGGGCCGAGACCCGGGTTCGATCCCGACTACGGGCGCTGTCTGTACGGAGTTTGTACTTTCTCCCCGTGACCGCCTGGGTTTTCTCCGTGATCTTCGGTTTCCTCTCACACTCCAAAGACGTACAGGCTTGTAGGCTAGTCGGTTTGGTATGTGTAAAACATTGTCCCTAATGTGTGTGTAGGATAGTGTTAGGGTGCGGGGATCGCTGGTTGGTGCGGACTCGGTGGGCCGATGGGACTGTTTCCGCGCTGTATCTCTAAACTAAACTAAAGTGTAGGATATGATCATGATATCATGAAGGGCAACATAGTGGCACAGTTGGTAGAGCTGTTGCCTCACTGCGCCACACAGATCCCGTTTTGATCCTGACCTTGGGTACTGTCTTTGTGGAATTTGTACGTTCTTCCCTGTGACCACGTGGGTTTCCTCTGGGTGTTCTGGCTGCCTACCACATCCCAAAGACCTGTGGGTATGTGGGTGACTTGGCCTCTTGTAAATTCCCCTCGACCTGTAGGGAGGGGATGAGTCAGTCGGATAATAGAGAACTATTGTGAATGGGTGGTTCATGGTCGGTGTGGACTCAGTGCACCGAAGGGCTATTTTCCTGTTGTATCTTTCAATCAATGAATCAGTCAAGGAATGAATGAATGGATCAATGGATGAGATACCAGGGGGCACCAAACGATAGCTGCCTCGCCAATGGTCTGTCTCGTCTTTCTCCTTCTTTGTGTTTTTAGTTTGTTGTAAAATGTATGTTTTAGCTGACCTTTAGTGCATTGTGTGGGGTGGGGGGTTGGGGGAAACTATTTTTAATCTCTTTCCTGGACGGAGGTGTGACTTTTTCCATGTCATATTTCCGTCTGCACTGCGGCCTAACATTGTGGAGCTGGCGGCCTCTTGCTGGGACCTTGGGAGCTCCAACTGCGGGAGCCTGCGGGCTTTAACATTGTGGAGCCGGCGATCCTTGGTTAGGGACCGGCTTCGGGAGCTCCACGCCATGGGAGCTTCGCCCGCCCCGATGCGGAAGCTTCGCCCGCCCCGACGCTGGAGCTTCGATCGCCCCGACTACGGATGGTTCGACTCCCCTGACTGTGGGAGAAAAGGAGGAAAGAAGATAATATTTCATTGCCTTCCATCACAGTGGGGAATTTGGAGGAGCCGCTGCGGTGGATGTTTATGCCAAATTTGTATTGTAGTTGTGTGTCTTGTTGCTTTTTTGGTATGACTGTGTGACAAACCAAATTCCTCGTATGTTGCAAAATATATTGGGCTGATAAACTACAGTTATGATTTTGATGATTATGATCATTCTAAAGTCATACAGCAGACCTCATCTAGGCAGTACACAAGTGGCCAGCTTTCTGGCACTGTCAAAGTCACAAATTTAAACACAAGACTATGGTAGTCCTTTAGGGAAGTCGTCTTATGGCGTTGCAAACAGCACTGGAGAGAGTCAATATGGTCAATCGAGTATTCTTTTTAGATGCAACTGAAGACGAACCAAAAGTCAACCAAATATGAAAGATGTGCATGATTTGAAACTGTCCAAATCCAGTCACAAAAATGTTTATTGAACAGTTTTATCTTGTGCTCGCAGTGGTGAACCAGGCCTGCCATCGACCCTGGCCATTGGGAGCCCCCCACCAGCTCCCCTCTTCATTCTTGTTAGGGACACTTCTTCTGTGTCCTGATCCAAAACATGGCCTATACACGTTGTCCAGAGATGTTGCCAGACCCAGTGAGTCAGTCCAGCACTTTAGGGCATTTTGTGTCTTGAAGTTACCCTTGCATCCCTGGTAGGAATATTGATTTCTCTAACTTCAAGTAACCCTTGCATTCCCCCTCTCCGTCCCTCCCCCACCCAAGTTGTACCAGCTTCAAAGTCGACTTGTTGAGTCTCATTCTCTGTAACACGTTGTCACCTCGCCTACAGCTGACAATGGCCTGTTTCCTTTATCTTCGTTACTTTTTTGCATATCATTCATTCATTGGTTCTACATCTCTCTACATCTCTGTCTACATCTCTTGTTTCCCTTTCCCCTGATTCTCAGTCTGAAGAAGGGTCTCGACCAAAAGCGTCACCTATTCCTTTTCTCCAGCGATGTTGCCTGACCTGCTGAGTTACTCCAGCTTTTTGTATCTATCTTCAGGTTTGAAGGTTAGTTGGCTTCTATAAGTTGTTCCTTGTGTGTAGGATACTGCTAGTGTATGTGAGCTGATCCCTGGTCGGTGTGGACTTGGTGGGCCGAAGGGCCTGTTTCCACACTGTATCTCTAAAGTCACTAGTATGTAGGGTAAAACCAGTGTAGGGGGATCACTGGTCGTCACAGACAGTGGGCCGTAGGGCTTGTGTCCACACCGTATCTCTCTAAAAATGAATCCCTTTGCTAAAATCCACAATTTAGTGTGTTGCAAACATTCTTCTGTGCGAAAGGGTTGTAGATTTAAGTTCCTCTCCAAAGACCTGAGCACAAAAGTCAAGCCTGTTGTGCTAAAGGAGTTGAGGTTTTCAAAGCTTCCATCTTTCCAAAGTGGTCTTAAACTAAGACCATCTTTACCCTCTTGGCAGCGTGTCAAGAATCTCGAGGATCTATAAAGAAGAACTGTCCCTGATGGACTTCCAACATGGATCCTTCAGTTAACCTTTCTGGGAACAGACGAGCTGGCTGCTCCAGTTTGCTTGATGGTAGCGTGTCTGTAACTCCCACATTATCAGCCTGCCTATTTTACAGAAATGTCAAGGATGTAATCTCAGGAGTTACTCTTTAGACATCCAGATATCACAAACTGAACACAAGAACCAGCCTCCATCTATTTCACACGCCAATGACCAAGAAATTGATTTACTGGTTATGAATTTACATACAATCAATGTGCTGCCAACATTTACTGACCTGGACAAGCAGCTCGTCAACAAAGAGGATTGGATTTTAGGCACCAGTTTTATTGGTTCCAGGGTATTCATTCACAAAATGCTGGAGTAACTCAGCAGGTCAGGCAGCATCTCAGGAGAGAAGGAATGGGTGACGTTTCGGGTCGAGACCCTTCTTCTAACCTGGTTGGTTTGTTGGTTCCAGGCCTGGGTGAAAGATAAGGTGAAGAGGGGGGCTGAAAAGTGCCTGGCATCATATAAGGGTAAATAATACTTTTAAGGCGGAGACTGACAGATTCTTGATTACTACAGGTGTCAGGGTTTATGGGGAGAAGGCAGGAGAATGGGGTTGAGAGGGAAAGATAAATCAGCCATGATTGAATGGTGGAGTAGACTTGATGTGCCGAATGGCCTAATTCTTCTCCTAGAACTCATGATTTTATGAACTAATAATGTTTCTTTCCCATTGTGGCCTCCAATGCACTTTGAGAAATGATGCTTAGGCCAAAGATAGACGCAAAATGCTGGAGTAACTCAGCGGGACAGGCAGCGTCTCTGGAGAGAAGGAATGGGTGACGTTTCGGGTCGAGACTCTTCTTCAGACTGCTTAGGCCAAGTTGGACCAGAGTTTGTGAACACTATCAGGACACGTTCAGGAGCAACAATTTTGCAACAACTTTCACACAGCTGTCAAGACTCTTATTTGCACAGTCAGTTCAAACTTTGCTTCAGGGAGCCTGCCTTCACTAGTAAGGCCGGGACATTACTCACCTGTCCACTATAGTGGACTTCCATTAGCATTGGTATTGATTGGTATTGGTATTGTGGTGTACTGAGGTACATGAAAGACTTTGTTCGGCAGGCTATCCAGGCAAGTAATCCCATCCATTCAAATCATATATGAGTATATCAGGTAGAGCAAAAAGAAATGAAACAGAGGATGACAGATTCTAGATTAGTACAGGTGTCAGGGGTTATGGGGAGAAGGCAGGAGAATGGGGTTGAGAGGGAAAGATAGATCAGCCATGATTGAATGGTGGAGTAGACTTGATGGGCCGAGTGGCCTAATTCAGCTCCTGTACGTTATGAAGCCGAGTGCAGACAGAGAAAGCTCAGCTTAAAACAAAAAAGTACAAGAACCGGAACAAAGTAGTTTGAGAGATCAGGAATACTTCCTTAGCGTTTGAGAGATCTGTTCAAGAGTCTGAAAAGAGCAGCGAAGAAGCTGTTTTTCAGTCTGGAGGTCGTGCATTGAAGCATTTGTATCTTTCAGGTGCTTCAAACCCATTTTCTCCCAGAATAGGAATTGTTTAATTCAAGGCCCATTTCAATGATGTGTCTCCAAACTCATCTGAACTAATTTCCAGGCCATTTTTTATAATGCACAACCATCTTTAGTAGTGAAGGGGCTGGATTCAAGAAATCCCACCTCAAAATGCAATGTTTTTATAAGTTTCAAAATACAATTTAATAATAATAAACTGATGCTAATCACCCTGAGATTCTCATTGTATGATTCACCTAGGGTGCTAACTTAGATCCCGTTCCACTCTAGGGGCAACAGGAGGAAGGAAGTATCCAAAATTGAGCGCAGAAACATAACATTGTGTCAGATGCACATTTTGATACTATCCATGCAGATTAATAACATTTAAAAGACATTTGGACAGGTAAATAGTTAGGAAAGATTAGGAGGAATATGGTTCAAAGGGGGCAGTTGGGACTAGTGCAGATGGACCATCTTGGCTGGCTTGGGCAAGTAGGACCGAAGGGCCTGTTTCCGTACAGTTTGACTCTATGAGTAATTTATTTGCAAGTAACTGCCCTTCAAACAGTACAGGCCGTTACGTTGAAGCTAGAGGTTGGTGGGCAAAAAACACATGGAATCGGAGGTGATTAAGATTCTGAATGAAGGGGTTATAGATTTAAAACTGTCCCTGATGGCTGAAGCCAATAAATCCAGATGCCAAACAGAGTAGGAATAAGTTCAGTATAGTTTGGTTTATTGTCAGGTGCATCAAGGTACCGTGAAAAGCGTTTGTTGCGTGCTATCCAGGTAGCGGAAAGACAATACATGATGACAATTGAGCCATTTATAATAATAATAATAATATATTTATTTTATATAGCGCCTTATCACATGCTCAAAGCGCTTTACAAATACAATTAACATAGAAACAAACAGACAAACTATCCTGACGGAAAAGCGGCGAATACTCAACGCCAGCGTCCTCTCACGTCAGGGTCCGGCAGTAGACATCAAAAAGCACAAGACACACAGATACAATTTTTTACACAAAACAGCCATCACAGTGATTGCTCTAGGCACACCCTCACTGTGATGGAAGGCAAAGTCTTATCTCCTCCTCATTCTTCTCCCGTGGCGCCACGAGGCGATCGAGGCTCCCAACCCCTTGAAGCCCCCACCGGGCGATGGAAAGTCCCAGGGCCGAGCCGATCAGGCCGATGAAAGTCCTGAGCCCCCACCGGGCGATGGAAAGTCCCAGGGCCGAGCCGAGCAGGCCGATGAAAGTC
Source organism: Rhinoraja longicauda (assembly GCF_053455715.1). Classification (NCBI taxonomy): domain Eukaryota; kingdom Metazoa; phylum Chordata; class Chondrichthyes; order Rajiformes; family Arhynchobatidae; genus Rhinoraja; species Rhinoraja longicauda. Next base: position 26,194,566 of record NC_135984.1, read on the forward strand.
CTGAGCCCCCACCGGGCGATGGAAAGTGCTACGGCCAGGCCATGCAGGGCGATGAAGGGCCTGCGAGCGGGGCAATCAAACCTCGCGCTTTATGTACCGATACATAAGGCAATAACGTTTTGTGCAAGGTAAAGCCAGTGAAGTCCGATCAAGGATAGTCCGAGGGTCACCAGAGGTAGATAGGAGTTCAGCACTGCTCTCTGGTTGTGATAGGATGATTCAGTTGCCTGATAACAGCTGGGAAGAAACTGTCCCTGAATCTGGAGGTGTGCGTTTTCACACTTCTATACATTTTGGCTGATGGGAGAGGGGAAAAGATGGAATGGTCAGGGTGCCCTTGATTATGCTGCTGGCTTTGCCGAGGCAGTGTGAGGTATAAATGGAGTACATGGAGGTTGGTCTGTGTGATGGTCTGGGCTACATGCACGACTGAGTCCAATAACAGAAGATAGACACAAAAAGCTGGAGTAACTCAGCGGGACAGGCAGCATCTCTGGAGAGAAGGAATGGGTGATGATTTTGGGTGGAGACCCTTCTTCAGACTGTCCAATAACAGGCCTTTCTCAGGTTAGCAGGGTTTGATTTGTGTATTGGAAGGAACTGCAGATGCTGGTTTACACTGAAGATAGACACACAATGCTGGAGTAACTCAGCGGGTCAGGCAGCACCTCGCGAGAAAAAGAATAGGTGATCTCTTGGGTCGAGACTAGGGTTGTCAACTGTCCTGCATTAGCCAGGACATCCCGTATTTTGGGCTAAATTGTTTTGTCCCATAAGGGACTGCCCTTGTCCCGTATTAGGCCCAGGGGGCACTGTAGGCCCGGACGCTGTAGGTCCGGACAGTGTAGGTCCGGACAGTGTAGGTCCCAACAGTTTAGGTCCCAACAGTTTAGGTCCCAACACTCCAGGTTTCCTACATTTTAGCTCCGGACAGTCCTTTCCAGGCCCAGGCGCCGCCTAACGGAGGTTGCATAGCAACCCGCCTCCCAGCCCGGGCGGCCGCCATTGGTGGAGCGGGAGCACGTAGCCGCTGGCTGGTTGAGGTCACGTGGGGCGCGGGGCGGTGACGTCACCTTTTCCTGTATTTGGGAGTGAGGAAGTTGGCAACCCTAGTCGAGACTCTTCTTCAGACTGAGAGTCAGGGAAGAGGGGAACTGGAGATATGGAAAAGTACAAAGAACAAATGAATGAAATGTGGTGATGGAGCGGAGAGCAAGAGGAATCACAGACGGGGAGCAGCGAGAGAAGGTGTCGCAGAACTCTTGTCAGAGAGAGGAGGAAAACCTCTTCCGTTCCTTCCTCCACATTGTGTCTGCTCCACTGCGAAATCTCCTCAAGGTAGGCCAACTTTGTAGAATATGTAGGAAGGAACTGCAGATGCTGGTTTACACCGGAGACAGACACAAAATGCTGGAGTAACTCAGCGGGACAGGCAGCATCTGGAGAGAAGGAATGGGTGACGTTTCAGGTCGAGACCCTTCTTCAGACTGAAAGTCAGGGGAGAGGGAGACACAGAGATATGGAAGGGTAAGGTGACACAAAATGCTGAGGAAGAGTCTCAGCCCGAAACGTCACACATTCCTTCTATCCAGAGATGCCGCCTGTCCCGCTGAGTTACTCCACCATTTGTTGTCTGCCTACTTTGAAGAAGCTCTCCGATGAGAGCTCTACAACATCCTTTCTCGCTGTACCCGCTCCGTGATTCCTTCTGCTCTCCGCTCTACGACCAGGTTTCATTCATTTGTTCTTTGGACATTTCCTTTTCTCTAATTTCCCCCTCCCTTGACTCTCATTCCGAAGAAGGGTCTCGACTCAAAACTTCACCTTTTCCTTTTCTCCAGAGACGCTGCCTGCCCCGCTGAATTACTCCAGCACTTTGTGTCTGTCTCCTGATTACTGAGACGCTGCATAACAAGATTGGTTACCTTGCACCACCTATTTACTACGATCTATATCAATGATTTTGCTTCAAGGATCAAATGGAACATTTTCAAGTTTACTGTTGATGCAAATCCAGGGGAGTGGGAGTAATAGTGAGACTAGAACAAGGTTGCAAGGAACTGTGTAGCAGCTGAGTGTGTGGGTTGGCTTGCTACAATGTGGGAAAATGTGAGATGATAGTCTTTGGTAAAAGAAACACTGAGGCTGATTTTCCTTTAATGGGGAGAGATTGGGACAAGCTAATGATCAAAGGGTCCTTGGTTTCTTGGTATACAAGTCAAGCTTGAAAGGGTTCAGAAAATATATACGAGGATGTTGCCAGGACTAGAGGGTGTGAGCTATAGGGAGAGGTTGAGTAGGCTGGGTCTCTATTCCATGGAGCGTAGGAGGATGAGGGGAGATCTTATAGAGGTAAACAAAATCATGAGAGGAATAGATTGGGTAGATGCACAGTCTTTTACCCAGAGTAGGGGAATCGAGGACCAGAGGACATAGGTTCAAGGTGAAGAGGAAAATAGACAATAGACAATAGGTGCAGGAGGAGGCCATTCGGCTCTTCGAGCCAGCACCGCCATTCAATGTGATCATGGCTGATCATTCTCAATCAGTACCCCGTTCCTGCCTTCTCCACATACCCCCTGACTCTGCTATCCTTAAGAGCTCTATCTAGCTCTCTCTTAAATGCATTCAGAGAATTGGCCTCCACTGCCTTCTGAGGCAAAGAATTCCACAGATTCACAACTCTCTGACTGAAAAAGCTTTTCCTCATCTCAGTTCTAAATGGCCTACCCCTTATTCTTAAAGATTTAATAGGAATCCGAGGGGTAACTTTTTCACACAGAGAGTGGTGGGTGTATGGAACAAGCTGCCAGAGGAGGTAGTTGAGGCTGGGACTATCCCATCGTTTAAGAAACAGTTGGACAGGTACATGGATAGGACAGGTTTGGAGGGATATGGACCAAGCGCAGGCAAGTGGGACAAGAGGCATCTATCATCAAGGGTCTCTGCCGTCCAGGCCATCTCTTCTTCTCGCTGCCACCATGAGCATGAGTTATAGAAGCCTGAAACCACAAACCACCAGGTGCAGGAGTGGTCTTCCTTGCAACCATCAGGTTCTTGAACGGACCTGCAAAATGTTAAGGAAATAAAAACTGCACATGCTGGTTTAAATCGAAGGTAGATACAAAATACTGGAGTAACACAACGGGCCTGAAGAAAGGTCTCGACCCGAAACGTCAGCCATTCCTTCTCTCCTGAGATGCTGCCTGACCCGCTGAGTTACTCCAGCTTTTTGTGTCTACCTGCAAAATGTGAATCCTACCTGAGGAACAGACTACCATGGGCCGGCCACCTCTTATGTGAATCCTATCTGAGCAACAGACTACCATGGGCCGGCCACCTCTTATGTGAATCCTATCTGAGCAACAGACTACCATGGGCCGGCCACCTCTTATGTGAATCCTATCTGAGCAACAGACTACCATGGGCCGGCCACCTCTTATGTGAATCCTATCTGAGCAACAGACGACCATGGGCCGGCCACCTCTTATGACTGTGGATTTGTTTTCTACTTGTTTATTTTTGCACTAATGTCTGGTTATTTTGTTTGCCCATTTTCACAGACTTGTAGACGTCATGTGTGATTTATGTATAAATGTTTGTTTTTGTGTGTTGTCTGAGACTATCTGTTGCTGCTGCAAGCGGCAGTTTTTCATCGTACCTGCGCCTCAATGCACTTGTGCGTATAACCACGATCAGTGCGACTTGATTTGACCCGACTTGACTCTTGGAGTGTTGACTCCCTTTGCAGAATAACTGACCAAAAACCCAAGGTCCCAATATAACCCCAACCCCAGGCCAGACCTCCTGTGTTATCTCCAGACCCTCTCTCAGCAGCACCCTATTCCTATTATCCCATAACCCACCTCTCAGGCTTGATTAGTTGGTGAACTCAGGTGTAGGGAAAAAAACTGCAGATGCTGGTTTAAATTGTATGTAGACACAAAATGGAACGGGGGTACTGATTGAGAATGATCAGCCATGATCGAAGGGCTGAATGGCCTACTACTGCACCTATTGTCTATTGACTATTAAAATGCTGGAGGAACTCAGCAGGACAGGCAGCATCTCGGAAGAGAAGGAATGGATAAATGTATGTACGTTTCGGGTCGAGACCCTTCTTCAGACTTCTTCTTCGAGACTCTTCTGAAGAAGGGTCTCGACGTTTCCTTCTTCAGAAGAGTCTCGAAGAAGAAGTCCAAAAAAGGGTCTCGACCTGAAACGTCACCCATTCCTTCTCTCCCGAGATGCTGCCTGTCCCGCTGAGTTACTCCAGCATTTTGTGTCTACATTTGGTGAACTCAGGTGGCTGGCAGAGAGAGGTTTGCGGGTTTCTGTGTCCAACACTGAATCCATTGTGCGCGGCAGTAGATTGTGCGGAAGCCTGCCGAGGAGATTATCACTGAAGGAAGCTAAACTCACAAAACGTGGGTTGGCACTCGACACACATTTCAGGTTGGAAGGGACTTTGGAGGCACAGAAGATCCTCTCAGCCGAGGCATTTGAAGCACGTCGATACAAGGGCCTGCCGCTCCGTTATTGACAGGCTCCTCATTGATAAACGTTCACGGTCGCTGCTTTTCTTCTCAGGGAGAATAAAGTCACAACTCAGCGTGAAAGGAGCACTGCAATTCTCCAGATAAACAGGAACAAGCCTCCATCTATCTCACAGGCAAACCATATCCAACGAGTGAAATACAGATTGCAATGAGTCAAGAGGAAATTTTAACAATTATTTTTTAAAATGTTTTAATAGTCAGAGATAAGAGGCAGCAGTGATGGCGATAACCCCCATGACATTGGACTGTCCTTTTTTCTAAACACTGTGTGAGAATTTTGATGAGGCTGAGGCCCATTTCCTGTAAAAGGATGGATTAGAACACTTGTCTTTTGTTTGAGCAAATCTGAAAGAGAGAATGGTCTTGCAGCTGAGTCACAACTGCAACTTGGCTCCTGTGCTTCAGGCAAAGAACCTCTTCAGCAAAGCGGGACAAGATTGCAGCATTTTACTGCTCCCTTGCTTTCGAAGAAATTAAATCATGTTGTGGAAACAAGGAAATGCAGATGCCGGTTTATACCAAAGATAGACACAACGTGCTGGAGTAACTCAGTGGGGTCAGGCACCATCCCTGGAGAAAAAGGATGGGTGACTTTAGACTTTAGTTTAACGACACAGCGCAGAAACAGGCCCTTCGGCCCACCGGGTCTGTGCCGACCAGCGATCACCCTATAAACTAGCACTGCCTGACACACTAGGGACAATTTAGAATTTACAGAAGCCAATTAACCTAGAAACCTGCACGTCTTTTGGATGTGGAGGAAACCGGAGAAAACCCACATGGTTATAAGGAGTACGTGCAAACTCTGTACAGACAGCACCAGCACCCGTAGCCAGGATCGAACCTGGGTCCCTGGCGCTGTAAGGCAGCAACTCCTCCGCTGCGCCCACAAGCGTCGGGTTGGGACCTGTCTTCAGAGTCATGTTTCTTTGTCGCATCTATCTGCCAGTTGCCCATGCCTCTTCCATTGGCTATTCTAAGTGGCAGCGGATTTAGTCTGGTTGTTTGGTTTGGAGAAACAGGCCCTTCTGCCCACCGAGTCCACACCGACCAGCGATCCCCGCACATTAACACTATCCTACACACACTAGGGACAATTTACAATTTGGAGTGTGGGAGGAAACCGAAGATCCCACACAGGTCATGGGGAGTACGTACAAACTCCGTACAGACAGCACCCATAGTCGGGATCGAACCCAGGCCTCCGGCGCTGGAAACGCTGTAAGGCAGCCACTCTACTGCTGCGTCACTGTGCCGCACTTGTGACCATTTGTGCTGAGGTTCATCGAGTATTGACAGATAGCAGCATTAACAGCCTGTGGATTGAATACACCACAACAACGTTGGTGAAAGCAGATATTTCAAGCATTGACTGGTGCTAATTGGGCATCCCGCTCTGATTATTGCAGGCAGGGAGAATGTTCTCCTTTGCCCATGGATTTCTAGGTTGCTTAAGAGGCAGTATCAATCAGTGGATATTTTTAAGGCAGTGATCGACAAGTTCTTGATTGGAACGTGCGTCAAGGGCTATGGGAAGAAGGCAGGAAAATAGGATTGGGAGGCAGAGATCAGCCATGATTGAATGGCGGAGACTCAATGGGCCGAATGGCCTAATTCTGCTCCTGTAACCTCTGAACCTGTGAACCACATTGTCGGGGTTCGTGATTCATGCTGAGGCTAGATTGGGTAAGGACAACACATTCCTCCAAAAGCATAAACTAACGTTGAAAGACTGGAGCGACTAGGCTTGTATACACTGGAATTTAGACGGATGAGAGGGGATCTTATTGAAACATATAAGATTATTAAGGGATTGGACACGTTAGAAGCAGGAAACATGTTCCCAATGTTGGGAGAGTCCAGAACTAGGGGCCACAGTTTAAGAATAAGGGGTCGGCCATTTAGAACGGAGATGAGGAAAAACTTTTTCAGTCAGAGGGTGGTGAAGGTGTGGAATTCTCTGCCTCAGAAGGCAGTGGAGGCCAGTTCGTTGGATGCTTTCAAGCGAGAGCTGGATAGAGCTCTTAAGGATAGCGGAGTTAGGGGGTATGGGGAGAAGGCAGGAACAGGGTACTGATTGTGAATGATCAGCCATGATCACATTGAATGGCGGTGCTGGCTCGAAGGGCCGAATGGACTACTCCTGCACCTATTGTCTATTGTCTATTGTCTAATCAGATGTGATCATGCTTTGATTAGCTCCATTTACAATTGCTGAGAATAATTACCAGCACTCAGAGAGAGGTTTGGACCAAAACGTGTCATCAGTTGTGGAACGATGACCACAGCTGAGCATTGGTGAGTGTGTCCGCACTGATTACTAGCACTGTTAATGCTGCTTCCATCTCTTTGCAGTCCTTTGTCCTGGACGTGGAATGTTTCCACCAGTGGGAGAGTCTAGGACTAGAGGTCAAAGCCTCGGAATAAAAGGACGTGCCTTTAGCAAGGAGATGAGAAGGAATTTCTTCAGCCAGAGGGTGGTGAATCTGTGGAATTCTTTGCCACAGAAGGCTGTGGAGGCCAAACCAATGGGCATTTTAAGGTAGAGATAGATAGATTCTTGATTGGTACGGGTGTCAGTGGTTATGGGGAGAATGCAGGAGAATGGAGTAGACTTGATGGGCCGAATGACCTATTACTTATGACCTTATGACCTTTGAGAATAGACTGAGGAGATAGTTTAGTAGATTTCAAACATGAGATACCAAAGAGGTCCTTTTCACCTATGAGCTCACTGCTGATTTGTACCTTTAAAGCATTTTATGCACTTACTTCTTAAACCTCCAGGTACCATCACCAGACCAAAATCAACAGGGGCTGTAACCCCAAACTCCAAAGGCGTACAGGTTTGTAGGTTAATTGGCTTTTGTAAATTCTCCCTCGTGTGTAGGATAGTGCCAGTGTACAGGGTGATCACTGATCACCATGGACTCGATGGGCCGAAGGGCTGGATTCCACGCTGTATCTCTTAAGAGGAGTTGTATTTTGAGTAAAGTTGTAAGCTGGGCACTGATATCCAGTGTGTGGCAGGATGGGTCATGATGTTTAATGGACTAGTCCTTCATGGAAAAGGGGCAGATCAAGGAAAAATGGCAGAAAAGTTTTCTTTAACTGAGTATGCTAAGTGTTTGTTTTACTGAAGTGGAATAAATCAAACCCTTTTATCATAAATGGGTTTTATCTAATAGCCATTACAGAAACATGGTTGCATGGTGACTACCATTAAAAATTACAGATTTCTTTGTCTTTGACGCTCGTAAAGGACAGAAAATAATTGGAAGAAGGGGTGAGTGGACAACCCTGGTGATACCCCGGGTGGCATGGTGGCACAGCGGTAGAGTTGCTGACTTATGGCGCTTACCGCACCAGAAACCCAGGTTCGATCCCGACTATGGGTGCTGTCTGTACGGAGTTTGTCCATTCACCCCGTGCCCTTTGTGGGTTTTCTGTGAGATCTTTGGCTTCCTCCCACACTCCAAAGACGTACAGGTTTGCAGGTTAATTGGCTTGGTGTAAATGTAAAAATTGCACCAACTGCAGGATAATGTTAACGTGTGGGGCTTGCTGGTCGGTGTGGACTGGGTGGGCCGAAGGGGCTGTATCTCTCAACTAAACTAAACTAAAAGATTGCCGTGAGAAATGCTCTCGGTTGAAAGACCACAAAATAAAATTGGTCTTAGACACGATGAGTAACAGCAAGAATTATTGTTGGAAGTTGATTGTAGGGTTCCTAACAGAACCTGTACTTTAGTTTAGTTTAGAGTCACAGGTCCTCTGGCCCACCGAGTCTGCGTCAACCAGCGATCACCGGACACTCGCACTTTCCTCCACTAGGTCTTTATCGAAGCCAATTAACCTACAAACCTGTACGTCTTTGGTTAGTGTGGGAGGAAACCGGAGCACCTGTGGTAAACCCACATGGTCACAGGAAGAATGTACAAACTGCGTACAGACGGCACCCGTAGTCAGGATCGAACCTTGGTCTCGGGCTCTGAAAGGCAGCAACTCTACCGCTGGGGTGCCGTGTATAGGATAGAGGGGATCGATGGTCGGCACAGACATGGTAGGCCGAAGGGCCTGTTTCCACGCTGTATTTCTAAAACTAAAACTAGAAGCTGTACTGTCAGGGAATAGGAAACAGCGCATGGTAGCTTAATGCAAAGGTCAAATCAAAATTGTAAGGGAGCTTTTGCCTTCACTGAAGGTGGGAAAATGAAACGAATAAAAGCAGTTTTGAGAGGAGTTGATTAAATGCATTTGGTGCAGGTTCCTGGAGCAAAATGTTATGGACCCAAGGACAGAGGAAGTTTATTCACATCTTGAATCATACGCCAGAGCTGGGGTAATTAGCAGCCTGACTGGAAGAAGATGTGATCGTAATGTGATAGCATTTTGTATTGACTTTGATAGTGATGTACTTAAATTGGAAACCGTAGGCTTGAACTGAATTAAAAACTAATTAACTAGATACGAGTGGCCTGGTTTCCAAGGTAGATGGTAAAACTAAATGGTTTGTTGGAAATGGCAAATGTTTCAAGAAATATTTAATGAGTATGAATGAATGTACATTTACATTCGGTGTGAGATTAAAAGAAAGGGCGTATAGTTGAATGAGAAGTGGTAGGTTTACTGAAATTGGCAAACAATGAGCGAATCAATTCATCATGAGACGAAAGATACTTTATAAAAGTCAATTAATAATTGTAAAAATTTCTTCAAGCATGTAGGAATTTATTCAAGCAGATAGAAAGGAAGATATTACCAAAAGGAAAGGTAGGTTTCCTGCAGGCAGTGGGAGGAGAAATTGGAATGGGGATGAGGAAATGGTTGAGGAATAGATCGGGTAGATGCACAGAGTCTCTTGTCCAGAGTAGGGGAATCGAGGACCAGAGGACATAGGTTTAAAGTGAAGGGGAAGAGAGTTAATAGGAATCTGAGGGGTAACACTTTCACACAGAGGGTGGTGGGTATATGGAACAAGCTGCCAGAGGAGGTAGTTGAGGCAGGGACTATCCCAACGTTTAAGAAACAGTTAGACGGGTACATGGATAGGACAGGTTTGGAGGGATATGGACCAAACGCAGGCAGGTGGGACTAATGTAGCTGGGACATGTTGGCTGATGTGGGTGTTGGGCCAAAGGGCCTGTTTCCACACTGATTCACTCTATAACTATGACTCTGAACAGATTTTGTGTTCGTATTCAGTAATGGGCATAAAGAAGAAAGAGAAAAAGAAGGGTCTAACAAAAGTGTGAAACGTAAGGTCAGCAATCGTAAACTGAGTAACATTTACAGTGGGTCTTGATGGCTTGAATCCTAGGGTTCAACCAGAGATCATGGATGAATCAGTGGTCAGCTCGCAACACTCCTTAGATTCCCCAGACTCCGTAACTTTCCCAGAAGAATGGCAGCAACCAAGGTGGTCACGGTGGCGCAGCGGTAGAGTTGCTGCTTTACAGCGAATGCAGTGCCGGAGACCCGGGTTCGATCCTGACTACGGGTGCTGTCTGTACGGAGTTTGTACGTTCTCCCCGTGACCGCATGGGTTTTCTCCGAGATCTTCGGTTTCCTCCCACACTCCAAAGACGTACAGGTTTGTAGGTTAATTGGCTAGGCAAATGTAAAAATTGTCCCTAGTGGGTGTAGGACAGTGTTAATGTGTCGGCGCGGACCCGGTGGGCTGAAGGGCCTGTTTCTGCGCTGTATCTCTAAACTAAACTAAAGTAAACGTCACAACACTTTTCACGAAAGAAGGAAAGTCAGAATAAGGAACTGTAAACCCTTCAGTTTTTAGTTTTAGTTTTTTACTTTTAGAGATACACCGAATATCAAGCCATTCAGTGATCCCCACACACTAACACTATCCTACACACACTAGGGACAATTTACATTTATACCAAGCCAATTAACCTACATACCTGTACGTCTTTGGAGTGTGGGAGGAAATCGAAGATCAGGGAGAAAACCCACGTAGGTCACGGGGAGAACGTACAAACCCCGTACAGACGGCGCCCGTAGTCAGGATCAAACACACATCTCTGGCGCTGTAAGGCAGTAGCTCATTTAACCAGCTTTAGAGAACCTATCGTAATTTATAAAAGGGGTTTGTAATACGAAATGTTAATATTATAGATTTCGCGTATAGGAATCCATTCATACAAATTAAATTACATTATTCCCCCTTGATGTAACTGGCAGAGTGGGTGAGCAAACGCAGCGGATGTGGTGTATATGGATTTTGCAAATGTTTTCATGTTTTTTCTATGTGTAAAGGCATTAAAGATCATGAAAAGTATTGGCACAAGCTCAATAGTCTGAGTATTGGCTCTCAGAGTTCAGAGCGTAGGAATAAATAGAACTTCAAGTTAACAGCAATGCCACAAAGATTAGTGTTGGAGCTAATTATAGTTGAAACTCAAGGATGAGGGGTTGGATGTGAAGGAATGCACTGCAGATGAATTCTGTTGTTGGGAATGTCGTGAATCTTGAGAATTCTATACAAGCCGGAAGATTGGATGATATTCAAGGCTGTCAATGAAAGGTTTTTGGGAATTGAGACTCGGAGCACCACCAAAGAGTGGATAAAGAGTGACACGGTGGTGCAGCGGTAGAGCTACTATGCTTTACTGCGCCAGAGACTCATGTTTGATCCTGACTACGGGTGCTGTCTGTACGGAGTTTGTACGTTCCCCCCATGACCTGCGTGAGGTTTCTCCGAAATCTTCAATTTCCTCCCGCACTCGAAAAACGCACAGGTTTGTAGGTTAAAGGGCTTGGTATAAAATGTAAAATTGTCCCTAGTGTGTGTAGGACTAGTGTTAGTGTGCAGGGATCGCTGGTCAGTGCAGACTTTGGTGGGCCGAAGGGCCTGTTTCTGCGCTGTATCTTTAAAACTGAAAACTAAGACTAAAGAGGTCACAAAAGCACCAGCTGTGATCTCCGTGGATGGTTGAGTTTGCGTGAGGTGTCGTGTGATCCACCTGTGCTCATCTTCCATTATCCCTGAATGATTCCATTCAAGATTATACCCTCTTGTTTCGGATTCTCCAACTAAAGGTAATGATTTCTCGACCTATTCATTTTCTCCAGAGATGTTGTCTGACACGCAGAGTTGCTTCAGCTTTTTGTGTCTATCTTCGGTGTAAACCAGCATCTGCAGTTCCTTCCTACACAAGTAAATATCCAATCTCACCCATCAGCCTTGATTTCTTGCTCCTGTGTTGATTGTCAGTAATCCATCAAAAACTGCTTGAAGCAACGGTCTTTTGATAACTTTCCTTTAAGGATGTGATAAAATTTGTCAGTTAATGAACTTTTTTGGCATCAGCCTTGGCATCTGCAGAATCAATCAATCAACGTGGCCAAATGAGCAAGAGGGTGCATCAGGAGTTGGTTGAAATCAAGTTTATTTTCAAGTTTATATCGGCAAGACCAAGCGCAGGCTCGGTGATCGTTTCGCTGAATACCTCCACTCAGTCCGCCTAAACCTACCTGATCTCCCGTTGCTCAGCACTTTAACCCCCCCTCCCATTCCCAATCTGACCTTTCTGTCTTGGGCCTCCTCCATTGTCACAGTGAACAGAGGTGTTCAGCGAAACGATCGCCGAGCCTGCGCTTGGTCTCGCTGATATATAGCAGTCCATACTTGGAACAGCGGGATACAGTAGACGAGGTTGGAGGAGGTGCAAGTGATAACCACATGGTCAGGCATATAATCGACGAGCATATCTTTATATGGATTGGCTGAGTGTGATCAACCTCAATATAATTGCAGGTAGAGGGAAAAAGTCCCCTCAATTTAAGTGTTGTCTCACAGAATGGCTGTTAATGCTCTGATAATGGGCTACTTAACGACATTAATGTGAGGGAATAAGAAACATTGCCTCGTCTTTCCAAAGACCAAATGGGTCGTCTCAGAGTAACTTGAAATTCATTCGTCGCTCCCAATGCATGCTTGGAATTCTCCAGTGGTAATGGCAGGATGAAGTGTTGGGAAATAAAGTCATTATCTCCCAACAGAGGAATACAAATTGTTGTCCATTCCATCACCTTTCTGACCTTCCTCCATTGGAACAATGAAGCTCAGGATAGATAGATGGACGCCTTATTGTCACATGTACCATGACGGCACGGTGGCGCAGCGGTAGAGTTGCCTTACAGCGAATGCAGCGCCGGAGACTCAGGTTCGATCCTGACTACGGGCGCCGTCTGTACAGAGTTTGTACGTTCTCCCCGTGACCTGCGTGGGTTTTCTCCGAGATCTTCGGTTTCCTCCCACACTCCAAAGACGTACAGGTATGTAGGTTAATTGGCTGGGCAAATGTTTTAAATTGTCCCTAGTGTGTGTAGGATAGTGTTAGTGTGCGGGGATCGCTGGGCGGCGTGGACCCGGTGGGCCGAAGGGCCTGTTTCCGTGCTGTATCTCTAAATCTAAAAATCTAAATGGAGGTGCAGTGAGATTCTTGTTTTTTTGCAGACACAGTACACAAAAGTGTCGCCACAAGGCGCTGAAAAAGTGACAATAGTACCCATAAATATTGTTGGTCACAACAACTAGATGATACGGTCTTAATCGACAGGAGCAGAATTAGGCCATTTACCCCATCAAGTCCACACCATTCAATCACAGCTGATCTATCTCTCCCTCAGAACACCATTCTCCTGCCTTCTCCCCATAACCCCTGACACCCGCACTAATCACGAATCTATCTCTGCATTAAACATATCCATTGACTTGGTCTCCACAGCCCTCTGTGACAAAGAATTCCACAGATTCGCCACCCTCTGACTAAAGAAATTCCTCCTCATCTCCTTCTTAAAGGTACGTCCTTTAGTTCTGAAGCTACGACCTCTAGTCCTAGACTCTCCCACTAGTGGAACCATCATCTCCACGTCAACGTTTTCCAAGTCTTGATGAGACAAGATGAACGACATAGAATTGTATAGTGCGGAATACAACATCAAAATGGATCTTTCAAACACAGTTGTCCATGCTGGCCACGATACCTATTCAGACTCACTGCATTTGCCTGTATGAGGCTTGCTTCCCTCCATGCCTTATCTATCCAAATACCTTTTAAACATTGTAATTATCGTGTCTTCACCACCTCCTCCTCTCACAGATCATTCCAAATATTCACTGCTGTGTGCATGTGTGTGTGTGTGAAATGTTCACTCTCAGATCTACTTTAAATTTCTCCCTCTTCATCTTAAACCTGTGCCTACTACCCAGGTAAGCCAGTTCCTTTTGGAAGGAGATGAGGAGGAATTTCTTCAGTCAGAGGGTGGTGAATCTGTAATGAAATACACTATAATGAAATAGCTTGGAAGCGTAAAGATCTGTTGCTCCATATGGAATTATAAAACATTCTGAAAATTATTTCATAGAGCCAGCCATCATAATTCAGAAGGCAGTGGACGCCAATTCTCTGAATGCATTCAAGAGAGAGCTAGATAGAGCTCTTAAGGATAGCGGAGTCAGGGGGTATGGGGAGAGGGCAGGAACGGGGTACTGATTGAGAATGATCAGCCATGATCACATTGAATGGCGGTGCTGGCTCGAAGGGCCGAATGGCCTCCTCCTGCACCTATTGTCTATTGTCTATTGTCTAATTCAGAATAGAAGGCACTGAGATTAATATAGAACAGTACAGCACAGGAACAGGCCCTTCGACCTAGAATGTCTGTGTCACAGGGAAGACGTACAAACTCCGCGCAGACAGCACCCATAGTCAGGATCGATCCCGGGCCCGTGGTGTTGTTAGGCAGCAACTCTACTGCTGCATTGCCTTCTGGCATTGAACCTGCTTGGACAAAGGGTAAAGCCCTAAAGCGGTGTGACAGCCCCAATTAACTGTTATTTGGAAGATGGACACAAAATGCTGGAGTAACTTCAGCGGGACAGGCAGTGTCTCTGGAGAGAAGGAATGGGTGACGTTCCAGGTCGAGACCCTTCCTTTCTGCACATCTATATACTAAAACTCTCGTTTGTTTGTTTGTTTGTTCCTGAACTAAAGCTAAAACGGTACACGATAGCGCGACAATTTTAGGCCCACCTTACTCACCGTCGTCCCTTTGGTGCTAAAGGAAGAAGTTTCATTGAAATCGGTGTTATATTTTTAAATATAAGAAAATAACTGCAGATGCTGGTACAAATCGTAGGTATTTATTCACAAAATGCTGGAGTAACTCAGCAGGTCAGGCAGCATCTCAGGAGAGAAGGAATGGGCAACGTTTCGAGTCGAGACCCTTCAGACTATATATTTTTTAAGTTATTTACATTTTAAAGTTTAAATTTATCTCCTAGGGAGGGGGGGGAGGGGAGCGGGAGAGGAAGGGAAGGGGGAGGGGAGTGAGGGAGGCGAGGAGGGAGGGAGGATGGGAGGGGGGAGGAGGAAGGATGGAGGGGGGAGGGGAGGAGGGAGGGTGAGGGGAGGAGGGGAGGGAGGGTGAGGAGGGACGTAGGGGGGAGGGGAAGGAGAGGGAGGGAGGGGGGGGAGGGGAAGGGGGAGGGGAGGGGAGGGGGAGGGCGGGAGGGGGGGGGAGATGGGAGAGGGGAGTGGGGGAGGCGCTGCACCAATGCAGGAGGTTTGGGCCCAACGGGTCCACGGTCTAGTTTTAACTGTTATTTGGCCTGGATATCCATTGATGGGTTATTTGTGTCTGCTGGTGTTATTGGCTTCTTGTGAAACCATATCTCGGTGTCCAGAATAAAACATTTGGTGACCATTCGGCCACTGGGTTGTTCCTATTTTACTTGCCCTTCTCACAACAACAAAACGGTTGTTTTCAGAAGGAGTTTGTAGCTGCTTCTCCAATTACAAAGAGCAGTTGGGTGTGACACCTTCAGTCTGACACCAAATGTCACCTATCCATGTTCTCCAGAGACGCTGCCTGACCCGCTGTTCCTCCAGCACTTTGTGTGTTTTTTTTTTGTAAATTGGCATCTGCAGTTCCTTGTGTTTCTGTGATACTTTTCCACTGCAGTGAGGAAAACTTGGAATTATAAATGTTAGCAAAAGGCAAGACGTCCCATCGCACACCACAAGGAAGTACGAGGAGCGTGGCAAAAATAATTCACATAGAAACATAGAAAATAGTTGCAAGAGGAGGCCATGTGGCCCTTCGAGACAGCACCGCCATTCATTGTGATCATGGCTGATCATCCACAATCAGTAACCCGTGCCTGCCTTCTCCCCATATCCCTTGATTCCACTGGCCCCTCTTTTTAAAATTCAGCCAGTCAATTGGGCTCCACTATCTTCTGTGGCAGAGAATTCCACAAATTCACAACTCTCTGGGTGAAAAAGTTTCTTCTCACCTCAGTTTTAAATGGCCTCCCCTTTATTCTAAGACTGTGGCCCCTGGTTCTGGACTCCCCCAACATTGGGAACATTTTTCCTGCATCTTGCTTGTCCAGTCCTTTCATAATTTTGTACGTTTCTATAAGATCCCCTCTCATCCTTCTAAACTCCAGTGAATATTAGTGCAAAGATCTGCAAATGACAACAAAATGAATGACCCGGTTAATGAGTTCTTTCAGCAGTGGTTGGGCAATGGGCTCTGGAGAAAACTGCCTTTCTCTTCAACTACTTTAATCAAACTGGGAGGGCAGCTGGTGTAAAACACTCTCACTGAATGTGTGGTCACAAGGCAGCACAGTGGCGATCCGGCTACCGGTGCTGTCTGTATGGAGTTTGCATGTTCTCCCTGTGACCGCGTGGGTTTTCTACGGGTGCTCCGGTTTCCCTCCACATCCCAAAGACGTGCAGGTTTGTAGGTTTATTGGCTTCTGTGTAGGATAGAACTAGTGTGTGGGGTGATTGGTCCTGAGATCATAAGATCATAAGGGATAGGAGCAGAATTAGGCCATTTGAACCATCAAGTCTAGTCCGCCATTCAACCATGGCTGATCTATCTCTCCCTCCCAACCCCATTCTCCTGCCTTCTCTCCATAACCTCTGACACTCGTGATAAGATCATAAGGTCGGTATAGACTTTGGGCTGTTTCCACGCTCGAATTTCTAAACTAAACTAAACTGGTGTAGGAAGGAACTGCAGATGCTGGTTCAAACCGAAGATAGACACAAAAAGCTGGAGTAACTCAGCGGGACAGGCAGCATCTCTGGAGAGAAGGAATGGGTGATGTTTCGGGTCGAGACCCTTTTTAAACTAAACTAGCACACTACATCAGCACCACAGCACTGAGATTGTGTGGGCGTTGATTTTGCTGAGAAGCAGGGGGAGAGTGGGATGGTGAATCTATGGGCCACGACTGCAGAGCATGTGGGAGCTGGGCAAACCTGGATCAATGCATTGGAGCTGGAATTGAAGACAGGATTAAGGGCCGTGCCAATAAACTCATCTGTTTAAAAGTCAAGTTACGATTAGTCAGAGTAATGAGGCTGGACATTCGTGCTTCAAAATGTGAGACTGCCAATTTCAAGGAATTACATTTCATTAAACATTCTACATTTGCCTTCCACTTGACAAGGAGACACTGCTCATGCATACTTACTTCACTCAGCATCTGTCTTCACGGAGATAGAGAGGTACACATACTCTCTCTCTCTTTCTCTCTCTCTCTCTCACACTCGCTCACTCGCCCATGCTCACTCACACACTTTCTCTCACTTTCACTCACATTCTCTCACTCTCCCTCTCTCTCCCTCTCTCTCCCTCCCCTCATTCTCCCTCTCCCTCTCTCTAACGCTCTCAAACTCTTTAACTCTCTCTCTCTCTCTTTTTCTCTCTCTCTTTCTCTCTTCCTCCCTTCCTCCCTTCCTCCCCCCTCTCCCTTCCTCCCCCTCTCCCTTCCTCCCCCTCTCCCTTCCTCCCCCTCTCCCTTCCTCCCCCTCTCCCTTCCTCCCCCTCTCCCTTCCTCCCCCTCTCCCTCTCCCTCTCCCTCTCCCTCTCCCTCTCCCTCTCCCTCTCCCTCTCCCTCTCCCTCTCCCTCTCCCTCTCCCTCTCCCTCTCCCTCTCCCTCTCCCTCTCCCTCTCCCTCTCCCTCTCCCTCTCCCTCTCCCTCTCCCTCTCCCTCTCCCTCTCCCTCTCCCTCTCCCTCTCCCTCTCCCTCTCCCTCTCCCTCTCCCTCTCCCTCTCCCTCTCCCCTCTTTTCCTCTCCCTCCTTCTCCCTCTCCCTCTCCCCCTCCCCCTCCCCCTCCCTCTCCCCCTCCCCCTCCCCCTCTATCTCCCTCGCCCTCTCCCTCTCTCTCTCTCTCACACTTTCACTCTTTTTCACTCTCACAAACTCTCTCTCTCACATACACTCTCTCACTCTCTCTCACACACACTCTCTCTCTAACACACTTTCCCACACTCTCTCCCTCTCCCTTTCTCACACACACTCTCTCTCCCTCTCTGTCACATACACATACACACACACATACATACATACACACACATACTCTCACTCTCTGTCATACACACATGCTGCTATGTGGGTGAGTGAGTGATTGTCCTACAAGGAAACACAAAGTTAATTTTGGCCTGCTTAGTTCTTCAACCCAAAATGTCTGAGTGTTGCACTTGGCAATGCTTGACAGAGGCTGACTGACATTAAAAGCATCTGATGACTGCCTGGTCGTGTGAGAGGGACGAGGGTGTGTGGGTGATTTATCTCTGCTGCTTCACAGGGGCCTCTCGCAAGGCCAGCTCATGCTCAGTCAACCTGCAAAGGCCCATCAACCACCTGATTCATCATCTGGGGAGTCATACTTCATGCACTATGCCAGTCGGTAACTACTCAGCAGAGGCAGGTATTAGTACTGCGGTACCATTTGTCCAAGTTGCTCTGGCAGCGATTCAAGGATTTCTACTAAATTGGAAGCGCTGCTGCATTGTGGTCTCGGTGATTAGAGTTATCAACCTCCATTCTGCATCCTAAAAAGGTTTGGAAGGAACTGCAGACGCTGTTTGCAACAAATCTTGCACAGAAAACGTAGTATTAGAGCAACTTGGTGGGTCAGGCAACTTGGGTCAGGCCAGCATCTCTGGACGACATGGTTAGGCGACGTTTCAGGTCGGGACCGAACGTCTGAAGAAGGCCCCTGACTTAAACCATGTTTGAAGAAGGGATGAGACCGGAAACGTTGCCTATCCAAGTCCTCCAGAGATGCTGCCTGACCGCCGAGTTACTCCAGCACTCTGAGTTCTGTGCAAGGAATGTTGAGCAAGATTGAAAGATACAGCATGGAAACAGGCCCTTCGGCCCACCAAGCCCATGCTGACCATTGTTCACCCGTTCACACCTGTTCTGCATTATCCCATTTTCTGATCCTTTCCCAAACACACGAGGAGCGATTTCTAGAGGCAATTAACCTACAAACCTGCACGATATGGAGCAACACAAGCCCAGGATTCAGGAGCACCCAGGGGTCCAGAGGGAGGAGCACACTAGCTCATCAAGTACCCACTCACCTGGCTGTAAGGCACATCTTACCCCCCCTGCGTAGAAGGGATGGCGGCCCCTATATTGGTGCCACCAGGCACCCCCAGAATGTACAGGAAACTGTGGAAGTATTGCACCCTTGATCCTGTGTAAGAAATAGCTGCAAATGCTGGTTTAAATCAAAGATAGACACAAAATGCTGGAGTAACTCAGCGGGTCAGGCAGCATCTCTGGAGAGAAGGAATGGGTGACGTTCGGGTCGAGACCCTTCTTCAGACTGATGTCAGGGGAGTGGGCGGGACAGCGATAGAATATAGTCAGGTGGGAGTCTGGTGGGAGAACTGGGAAGGGGGAGGGGATGGAGACAGAGGGAGAGCAAGGGCTACTTGAAGTTAGAGAAGTCAATGTTCACACCGCTGGGGTGCAAACTACCCAAGCGAAATACGAGGTGCTGTTCCTACAATTGCGCTGGGCCTCACTCTGACAATGGAGGAGGCCCAGGACAGAAAGGAACAGAATGGGAATGGGAGGGGGAGTTGAAGTGCTGAGCCACCAGGAGATCAGGTAAGTTAAGGCGGACTGAGCGGAGGTGTTCAGCGAAACGATCGCCGAGCCTGCGCTTGGTCTCACCGATGTGGAGAAGTTGCCACCTGGAACCCTTGATCCTAATGGACTGCCTAAGCAGACTCTGTGAATGTGCTGAGTAAATGTTCCCGTAAGTTGGAATAAGACTTTAACGACACAGCTTTGTATTTCATTGTGCAATTTAACAGATGGTGTGGGTATAAAGCAATGTTGATTGATGCTAACCGTGCCGCACAGCGGTGCAAAGGGCAGCACAGCTGGCACATCTGCATCTGCTGCCGCCTCACAACGCCAGAGGCAGCGGGCCGGCACCTGGCCCGGGGTGCTGCCCCTGTGGAGTTCGCACGTTCTCCCTGTGACCCGCGTGACTGTACTCTGGGTGTTCAGGTTTCCCGCACACATCCCAAAGGACGTAGGTGAATGCAGGTTTATTAGTGCGGGTTTGTAGGTTAACTGGCCTCTGTAAGTTGCCCCTGGTGTGCAGGGAGAGGATGGGAAAGTGCGATGGCATGGAACTAGTGCATGGCACGATTGTATTCATGTATTTCTGCTGACTGGATAGCACGCTACAAAAGCTTTTCACTGTGAAGCTTTTCACTGTGAAGCTTTTCACTGTGAAGCTTTTCACTGTAAAGCTTTTCACTGTACCTCAGTGCACGTAACAGTAAACTGAACTGAACTGAACTGAACTGAATGGGAGATTCGGCACATAACTCTCTCTCCTGGACATGAAGCAAGAGACTGCAAGTTTGGGGCACAACATGCCCCTGTGTTTTGTGGAGCTCTGGATGCAGCCGACAGCCTGAAATCTCTTCCTCAGCTGTCCGTGTTTATTGTGCTGCCAACTATTGCGCTCGCTTACATTGTTCTTTATTTCATGGTTGGTGTGGTCTCGACGGGCTGAAGAGCCTGCTTCCATGCTGTCTCACTGGGGGGCCGTGCGGTGGTGCAGCGGTAGAGTTTGCTGCCCTTGCAGCGCCAGAGACCCCGGTTCCATCCCGACTACAGGTGCTATCTGTGCGGAGTTTGCACGTTCTCCCTGTGACTGCGTGGGTTTTCTCCGGGTGCTCCGGTTTCCTCCCACACTCCATAGATGTGCAGGTTTGTAGGTTAATTGGCTTCGGTAAAATTGGAAATTGACCTTAGTGTGTAGAATAGTGCTAGCAGACGGGGTGATCACTGGTCGTTGCGGTCACAGTGTGGCCAAAGGGCAATTCACTGGATGTTTTCAAGAGAGATTTAGTTTTAGCTCTTAGGACTAAAGGAGTCAAGGGAGATGGGGAAAAAGCAGGAACGGGGTATTGATTTTGGATGATCAGCCATGATCACATTGAGTGGTGATGCTGGTTCGAAGGCCAAATGGCCTACTCCTGCACCTAGTTTTTTGTCTATGTTTTTCTTTTCCGCATTGTATCTCACAACTCAAGTCAAACTAAACTAAGCACCTCTTTCCCAACTGTACCTAAGTAGTCAACTGTACGACAAGAATAAAGTTAGCATCTTTAGCGAAGACAGTAACTCCCTAACCAGCTTTTATGAATCTCCGAGCTGATAACAGAATGACAATCTGTCAGATCAGACATCAGAGAGTTGCCAGCCTGTGCAGGCACAAGAACTAGCAGGTGCTGCGATCCTGAGCAGAAAACAAACTGTTGGAGGAACTCAGCAGGTCAGGCAACATCTGTGGAGGAAAATGGACAGACCTTCTTCAGACTGATGTACGGAACCTAACAGCCTGGCCTGATTTGTGTCTCTTTCAGCAAGTGGCATTTTCAGAGTTCACTAGTTTTCTAAAGTACCCTGTAGAGTAAGAATGAAATAATATTCAGTAAAACACGGTGGAGCAGTGGGGTAGTGGTAGAGTTGCTGCCTTATACCGCCAGAGACCGCCAGAGTTTGATCTTGCTGTCTGTGCGGAGTTTGTGCGTTCTTCCCGTGACCGCATGGGTTTTCCTCTGGCTGCTCCAGGTTCCTCCATTGAATGCTTCTGTACATTGTAAATTGTCCCCAGTGTGTAAGATAGTGCCAGTGTAAGGGGTGATTGCTTGTTGCGTGGACTCGGTGGGCCGAAGGTTTCCACACTATTTCCACGCTGTATCTCTCAGCTAAACTAGTGCTGGAGTAACTCAGCGGGTCAGGCGGCATCCGTGGTGGGAATGGACAGGCAATGTTTCATGTCAAGACCCTTCCTTGGACTGATTGTGATTGTTATTTGACATCATCTTTGCCGCGGACATTATGGACTGAAAGGCCTGTTCCCGTGTGGTATTTTGTTGTTTACAGGGCCGGTACTGTGTGCAGTTTTGGTCTCCCAATTTGAGGAAGGACATTCTTGCTATTGAGGGAGTGCAGCGTAGGTTCACCAAGTTAATTCCGGGATGGTGGGACTGATATATGATGAAAGAATGGTTTGATTTGGCTTTGTATTCACTGGAATTTATAAGGACGAGAGGGGATCTTATAGAAACATATAACATTCTTAAGGAATTGGACAGGCCAGCTGCAGGAAAAATGTTCCCGATGTTGGGGGAGTCCAGGACCAGGGGGTCACAGTTTAAGAATAAGGGGCAGGTCATTTAGGACTGAGATGAGGAAAAACCTTTTCACCAAGAGAGTTGAATGTGCAGAATACTCTGCCACAGAAGGCAGTGGAGGCAAATTCGCAGGATGTTTTCAAGAGAGAGTTTGATTTAACTCTTAGGGCTAAAGGAATCAAGGGAGATGGGGAGAAAGCAGGAACAGGGTACTGATTGTAGATGATCTGCCATGATCATATTGAATGTCTCGAAGGGCTGAATTGCCGAATGGCCTACTCTTGCACCTATTCTCTATGTTTCTATGTTTCTATGTGCTATCATTGCCAATCTGTGCCTTGTACCTTTGTGAAGATAGACACAAAATGCTGGAGTAACTCAGCGGGACAGGCAGCATCTCTGGAGAGAAGGAATGGGTGATGTTTTGGGTCGAGATGACCCCTGTATCTTTGTGTTATCGTTTGTTCAGATTCAGGACACTAGCTTTGACTCATCTGATTCACCTTCCTTCATATGAAAAATGCCATCACGTCTGTCTCCCTAAAGGACCACGTGTGACAACATTGTTAATTACTGGCTGGTTTATTGGTTTATTATTATAAACGTGTGCCGAGACACTGTGGGAAACTTTGTTTTGCATGAAATCTAAGCAAACCATGCCATCCATACGTGAGGATAAAAAGTAGTGAAGCCTAATATTTAGTTTAATTTATGGTCATGTGTACTGAAGTAATGTAGTTTAGTGTACTTTAGAGATACAGCGTAGAAACAGGCCACGTACGCACCGACCAGCGATCCCCGTGCATTAACACTATCCTACACACACGAGGGACCATGTTACATTCATACCGAGCCAATTTAGCTACAAACCAGTATTACTTTGGAGTGTGGGAGGAAACCGAAGATCTCGAGAAAACCCACGCAGGTCACGGGGAGAACGTACAAACTCTGTGCAGACAGCACCCGTAGTCAGGATCGAACCCGGGTCTCTGGCGCTGTAAGCGCTGTAAGGCAGCAAACTCTACCGCTGTGCCACCGTGCCGTCCTACAGTGAAAGGCTTTTGTTGAGTGCTATCCAGTCAGCGGAAAGACCATACATGATTGCAATCGAGCCAACCACCATGTACAGATACAGAATAAAGGGAAATAACATTTAATGCAAGATAAAGTCCAAAGAAATAAAGTCTGAGGGTCTCCAGTGAGGTAATAGTGGAGAATATAGAATTACAGCTAAAGAAAGTGCAGATTAAAAACAAGTGTAAGGGAACAATGAGATAGATTCTTGTATACTGTCTTGATGTATTATTCATGTACACTTATACCTAACTATTATTATTATTTCGTGTCATCACACAGCTGTTTGCCAATAGCGAATTTCAAATTTGCAAATTTCAGTGCCACATCGTTGGCCTCTGCAAGGTCCTTTACAGTGCGTGTGTCATGCAGATGTCACAGCTCAGGAGATGGTCCATAGTCTGGAGGCCCCGTCTACACTCGCAATCTGCCGCATCTTCAGTACATCCCCACCTCAGCATGTTCGATTTGCTCCTCCCACGCCTGTCTGCAGTCTGTTGAGCCTGCGCCAGGTTATCCATGGTTGGTCGGAACCTGGTGGGAGTTTCTCAGAAGGATCGCTACTTAACTATGACTGTACTTATATCTATATACTAAAAACTCTCGTTTGTTATCTTGTTTGTGACTGAACCTCAGCCAAAACGGCACACGATAGCATGACAATTTTAGGCCCACCTTACTCACCGTCGTCACTTTAGTGATAATGCAAGTAGTTTTGTTGAAATCGGTCTTATATCTTTAAAGTTATTCACATTTTAAACTTTAAAAGGAGGGGAGGGGGAGGGGGAGGGAAGGGGGGAGTGGGGGAGAAGGGAGAGGGGAGGGGGAGGGGAGGGAAGGGGGGAGTGGGGGAGAAGGGAGAGGGGAGGGGGAGGGGAGGAAGGGGGGAGTGGGGGAGAGAAGGGAGAGGGAGGGGGAGGAGAGGGTGCTGCACCAATGCAGGAGAGGTTTGGGCCTAACGGGTCCACTTGGTCTAGTATTTCTATGAAACGGTATGGGGAAAAAAAGGAATTTCACTGTATCTCGGTACATGTACAATACAATACAACACAATATCTTTTATTGTCATTGTAACAAGTACAACGAGATTGAGAATGTCACTTCCATATCGATGCTATAAAATATAATAAATAATCACAGGCAAAAACGAAAACAACAAAAAGTGGGGGGGGGGGGGGGGGAGGGGAAACAAGGTAAAGTGCAAAAAAAAGGTTGATGCAGGGGTCAGTTGTGCCAGATGACCCTGGGGGCAGAGACAGATAATGGCGGGCTCTCAGCAGGTCCGATTCAGAGCAGGTATAGCTCCAGGGATAAAGCTGTTTCGTCGTCTGGAGGTGCGGGCGTGGAAGGCCTTGTTACCGTCTGCCAGAATGGAAGTAGTGCAAACAGACGGTGGCATGGGTGTGTGGAGTCATGTGACAATATGGCTCCACAATATGTGACAATAAAGTACCATTAAACCATTGGAGGTTGAGATTTCCATCCTTGGCGTGGTGGAGGTGAGTGGTGAATTGCCCGTGGTGAGAGGGGTGGGAATGGGGTTTTGAAGACGTGGAAATGCAATAGTGCAGGATTAGTGGAAATGTGTGTTGATGGTTGCTACTCATTCAGAGACCCAAAGGGGGCCTGTTCCATGCAGGATCTCAGTGTGAGCTCTCAATGAAGGAGGATAATGACTGGATTAGTGCAACAACCTGCAGCAACTGCTGTATTTACTAAGAGCATTGAACTGATTGTGTTCCGACAGCAGAGCAGACTGCTGGGATCTGAGCCAGGATGACCTGAGGACTGGTTAGAGGAAGCTTTACTTCTCTCAGCGTCTCCTTGTACAACCAAAGAAACAGAGGAGGTTGGGTTAGTTTTGTTTTTTTGACGTAAAACATTGTACGAACGGGATTCATTTCAGGTAAGTCCAGGAAACGTGGCAGAAACTTTGACAGAAAAATTAAAAGAAAAATAACTAAATCTGTATTGATAGATGATTATTTTGCACTTTAATTGGTATCATCACATATACTGTTCCCACCACTGATTACGCGGGATTTGACGGGGTTTTGCTATGCTTAATGGCCTTTGCGTACTAGGTGATTTGACATAGTGGTCTATCTTGCTCCACACTCTATTATCTTTGGTAACAACTAACTCTGCAACTTTCTCCCTGACAATAGACAATAGACAATAGGAGTAGGCCATTCGGCCCTTCGAGCCAGCACTGCCATTCAAATGTGATCATGGCTGATCATTCTCATTAGGAGAGTATTGCATGGCCTTGCTCCACATACCCCCTGACTCCGCTATCCTTAAGAGCTCTATCTAGCTCTCTCTTGAATGTATCAGAGAATTGGCCTCCACTGCCCTCTAGGCAGAGAATTCCACAGATTCACAACTCTCTGACTGAAAAAGTTTTTCCTCATCTCTGTTCTAAATGGCCTACCCCTTAATCTGACTTCCATTGGTATAATAAACACTCCTATCATGCTTCCACACTTAAATTGGGAGCTCCATACATCATTGTCTAAGCTGTGCTTGTCTCCCCCTGAGTATTTAATCGACTTACGCCGACCCGAAGATCACAGCGGCATTCTCCCAACATTCAGCTACATAGTTAAAAAAGGTACCTGAAGCAGCTTGCCTGGAAAATAACTCTGATCCTTAAATTTTAATAGCGGAGAAATTTGCTAATTTGTATTTATTAATCCGTGTAAACCATGGCCTAAAATAATACAGGCAGAATTTACAGCATTTGAATGTACTGTATCCTGATTGATTGATTGAATGGTACAGCATGGAAACAGGCCCTTCGGCCCACCAAGTCCATGCCGAACATTAGTCAACAGTTCACACCAGTTCTATTGTTATCCCACTTTTGCATCCAACTCCCTACACACTAGCGGCAATTTATCAGAGGCCAATTCACCTCCAAACCCGCATGTCTTTGGATGGGGGAGGAAACAGGGGAAAACCCGCGGGGTCACTGGAGAGCGTGCAAACTCCACGCAGACAATAACCGAGGTCAGGATTGAACCTGGCTCTCTGGCGCTGAAGGGCAGCAGCTCTAGCTACCAGCTGCGCCGCCGTGCCGCCCATTATGTGGGCACCTTACATGTGAGCAATCAGAACTCACAAGGACTGGAGTGCTGTGAGCACCGATTACGTTTCCTCGCTCTCTCTCTCTCTCTCTCTCTCCTCTCTCTCTCTCTCTCTCTCTCTCTCTCTCTCTCTCTCTCTCCCTCTCTCTCTCTCTCCTCTCTCTCTCTCTCTCTCTCTCTCTCTCTGTGACACAAGTACATGTGGTAGCGGTCATGGTTTCAAGGTGCACTTGAATATCACACGGAAAATGACTCAACCAATACCACCTTTAGCAGAGGAAACATCGAAACATAGAACATAGAAAAATAGGTGCAGGAATAGGCCATTCGGCCCTTCGAGCCAGCACCGCCATTCAATATGATCATGGCTGATCATCTAAAAGCAGTACCCGTTCTTGCTTTTTCCCCATATCCCTTAATTCCGTTAGCCCTAAGAGCGAAATCTAACTCTCTCTTGTAAACATCCATTGAATTGGCCTCAACTGCCTTCTGTGGCAGAGAATTCCACAGATTCACAACTCTCTGGGTGAAAAAGTTTCTCCTCATTTAGATTTTTAGATTTAGAGATACAGCCGCAGAAACAGGCTCTTCGGCCCACCGGGTCCGCACCGCCCAGCGATCCCCGCACACTAACACTATCCTACACCCACTAGGGACAATTTTTACATTTGCCCAGCCAATTAACCTACATTTACCCAGTAAATTAACCTACAAACCTGCAAATCTTTGGAGTATGGGAGGAAACCGAAGATCTCGGAGAAAACCCACGCAGGTCACGGGGAGAACGTACAAACTCCGTACAGACAACCCCCGTAGTCGGGATCGAACCTGAATCTCCGGCGCTGCATTCGCTGTAAGGCAGCAACTCTACCGCTGCGCCACCGCGCCGCCCACATCTCAGTCCTAAATGGCTTACCCCCTTATTCTTAAACTGTGCCCCTTGTTCTGGACTCCCCCAACATCTGAGCTGAGATCTAGTGTAAAGTAAGGACCATTGTCATTACCATGAGCACTACTGTGACATTCAAGCTCAAAACCCTTGGTATCCCAGGTTCCCAATCTCCAAACCCTTGGTATCCCAGGTTCCCAATCTCCAAACCCTTGGTATCCCAGGTTCCCAATCTCCAAACCCCTCATACCCCAGATTTCCATCATTTGATCCGTGATGTCCCAGGTCCCCAATCTCCAAACCCTTGGTAACGCAGTTCCCTCATATCCAAAGCCTTGATACCTTGGCTCCCCAATTTCAAATCCTTGACAGCCAAGATCTCCAGTCTCCAGACCCATGATACCCCACATGCCCAATCTCTGGGCCCTTGATACTCCATGACATTCCTGGTCACTAATCCCCTATACTCCACATGCCCGGCACCTTGACCTTGTGAACCTTAACAGCCTGCGTGAGTTTGCGAAACCACAGAACCACAAATCACTTTCATTATGGGCACCCAATAGTTGGCAGTTGCAAAGATATTTCATTTTCTTTTGCAATTTCCTCATGGAAAACATGCATTTAAAGTGGCTTTAATGTAATCAAGTTTTCCCTGGGCTCTTCAGATGTGATGGGCTGACGGAGTGGTGGGATGAGAGGTGCGTTTAAAACACGACGCTGTTTCCTCTGTCTACAATAAAGGCACGGCTGGAGGGGCTGCTGCCCCACATCTCCAGAGACCTGGCTTTCGATCCCGACCTCGGGTGCTGTCTGCTAGGAGTTTGTAGGTTCATTGGCCTCTGTGTGTAGGGAGGAGACGCGAACATAGATCCAGTGTGAACGGCCGATCGATCGTTGGGCGGGGTGGTCTCGGTCGGCCAAAGGTTTTCGTGCTGCGTCTTGCAATCATGAGCGCCCATGTTCTCCAGAGATGCTGGCGGACCCGCTGAGTTACTCCAGCACTTTGTGTTCTCTTAGCCCGACGCGATAAATGGTGTGGTACACAAACTGTGCTGGGCTGGGGGAGAGCAGACATCCTGCCACTGCAAGTCACTGTGACCGTGTGACCTGTCCCTCCCGCGGCCTTGTGTTCGGGACTTTGAAGGCTGCTTTGTAGCCGTCCGAAGAGGCACAGTGGGTCTGATTCAGCCGTGGCGGAGGGGGGTGGATGGACAAGACAGAGGGGGGTTGGCACTGTGCCCGGACACTGAGCTGTTTCTGAATTGCTGGTAATTATCCTGCCATAGCTCCCCCACCCCCCTCCCCGGGATTTGGCTGCTTCAACATCTCACCGATAGTCTGAATGAAATCCCGCTGAGCAACTGCTTTGCAGGGTGCCTTCTCTCCAACTTCTCCGCCATCCCGACAGCAAACAAGCTTAAAGATCTTTGTTCCCTACACAAAGGGCTAACAGTGGTCAAAATGTGTAGCAAGGAACTGCAGGTGCTGGTTTAAACCGAAGATAGACACAAACAGCTGGAGTAACTCAGGGGAACAGGCAATGTCTCTGGAGAAAAGGAATAGGTGACATTTTGGGACGAGACCCTTCTTCAGGGACATGAGAGATATCTTTCTTTCAATGTTCTATTTGAGGAAGGGCTTCTTTGCAATTGAGGCAGTGCAGCTTATGTTCGCCAGGTTAATCCCTGGGATGGAGGGACTGTCATATGAGGAAAGATTGGAAAGACCGGGTTTGTATTCACTGGAGTTTAGAAGGATGAGAGGGGATCTTATAGAGATGTATGAGATGTATAAAATTATAAAAGGACTGGACAAGCTAGATGGAGGAAAAATCTTCCCAATGTTGGGGGAGTCCAGAACCAGGGGCCACAGTCTAAGAATAAAGGGGAGGCCATTTAACACTGAGGTGAGAAGAAACTTTTTCACCCAGAGAGTTGTGAATTTGTGGAATTCTCTGCCACAGAGGGCAGTGGAGGCAAATTCACTGGATGAGTTTAAAAGAGCGTTAGATAGAGCTCTAGGGGCTAGTGGAATCAAGGGATATGGGGAGAAGGCAGGCACGGGTTACTGATTGTGGATATTCAAGCCATGATCACAATGAATGCCGGTGTTGGCTAGAAGGGCCAAATGCCCTCCTCCTGCACCTATTTTCTATGTTTCTATGTTATCTCTCTCTTTCTCACCGTCTATATCTCTCATTTCCCTTTGCCCTGACTCTGTCTGCAGAAGGGTCTCAACTCAAACGTTGAGTTCCTTCTCTCCAGAGATGCTGCTTGACCTGCTGATTTACTCCAGCATTTGTGTCTATCTTTGGGCTGATAGTGGAGGTGGAAAACAGCAGTAGAACTCCTTCCAGTCCAATCCACAGGCTGGCATTCAACCCCATACCACCAGAGATAGAACGAACTCCTCCTCGCAGATGGGGCCTGGCAAGATGGGTCCTGGTACCAGCTACCTATCAAAGGGTGGGCAGAACCCTCTGTCACTTGATCTCTGCCAACGAGACCCGTGAGCCATTTCCTTATCAATCCCTGGAGTCTTGGTGAATACATCGCCAGGCCGGCACGGCACGGTGGTGCAGCGATATAGTTGGTCGGCGCGGACTCGGTGGGTCGAAGGGCCTGTTTCCGCATTGCATCTTTAAACTAAAGAAGAAAGGTCTCGACCCAAAACGTCACCCTTTCCTCCTATCCAGAGATGAAGTAATTACCACATACCTCGATTCCATCCTATCCCCCCACCCCCCCCCCCGTCCAATCTAAATTTCAGTCTGAAGAAGGGTTCGACTGAAACGTCACCAAACGTCCCCATCCTCTCTCCAGAGATGCTGCCTGTCCCGCTGAGTTACTCCAGCATTTGGTGTCTATCTAAACTAACCTAAACTAACCTAAACTAAACACCCCATTTATTCGTGTGGGATGGAACAGCAGATGCTGGTTTAAACCGAAGATAGACACAAAAAACTGGAGCAACTCAGCGGGACAGGTGGCATCTCTGGAGAGAAGGAATGGCTGACGTTTATTCTCTCTCTGCATCTTCATCTAGGCTCTCCCACAATGCATTGAACCACAGTCATAATATAGTTTAGGGATACAGCACGGAAATAGGCTTTTCGTCCCACCGAGTCCGCGCCGACCAGCGATCCCCGCACATTAACACTATTCTATACCCATGAGGGACAATTTTTACATTTACAAGCTAATTAACCTACCAACCTGTACGTCTTTGGAGTGTGGAGGAAACCGAAAATCTCGGAGCAAACACTCACGCAGGTCACGGGGAGAACGTACAAACTCCCTACAGATGGCGCCCGTAGTCGGGATCGTACCCGGGTCTCCGGCGCTGCATTCGTTGTAAGGCAGCAACTCTACCGCTGCGCCACCGTGCCGCCTCTGATCTGAAATTCCTGGCACCTATTCTCCATAAACACCATCCTTTTCATGTCTCTGTCAAACCCTTGACTGATAATTCAGAACACTTCAAGTTACTTTGTGCAGTTTTATGAATATTTATGACTGCTCGGATAAGTCACCATGTGCTCTTATGAGATTAATGCATTGTCACCAGCTCCATGTGTTTCATTGCCCCTTTTTATACCTTTTGATGTGAATTTTTACGCAGTATTTATAATGGTGTGAGATATCAAACAAGCAAGCCTTGTTTTATTTGCCTGTGCTACGGTTTGAAAGCTCCTGTTATCTCCGACACTCAACCTCTGAGTGGCTGCATTCCTGCTTTGTTCACTCAAGTCCTCAAAGCAATTATAAACAGCTACATTTGGCTAAAATTACTTGCATAAGTCCTCCCCCTCTCACTGCTTCTGTCAGTGGAGTTTACTCTTGTGGCATCGAGTATTTGCCCAGGTATTATTCCCAGGTTTACTGACCCCCCTACCCCCTACCTCCTACCCCCTTCCCCACCTTCTCCCTCTCCCTCCTTCTCCCTCTCCCCACTCCCCTCACCCTCTCCCTCCCCCCTCCCTCTCCTCCCCCTCCCTCTCCCTCTCCCCATCTCTCCCCTACTCTACATCCACTTCTCTACCACCCTACACCCTCTCCCTACCCTCCTTTTCCCTCTCTCTCTCCTTAACCCCCTTCTCCCCAATTCTCCCCCCCTTTCCCCCTTGCGTAGCCCCCTTTCCCTCTCCCCTACTCCTCCCTCTCTCTCCCTCTCCTCCCCACCCTCCCTCTCACACTTCTCCCTCTCCCACTTCTCCCTCCCATCTCCCACATCTCCCTCCCCCTCCCTCTCCCACTTCTCCCCCTCCCTCTCCCACTCTCTCCCACTCTCCACTACTTCTCCCACTTCTCCCTCTCCTTCTCTCCTACCCCACCTCCCCTCTACTACCTCCCATCTCCCTCTCTCTCTCCCCTCTCTCTCCTATCTCTCATCTCTCTCTCTCTTCTCTCTCTCTCTCTCTCTCTCTCTCTTTTCCCTGCCCCCCCCCCCCTCCCCAAATCTCTCTTACCTAGTTTTTCCCAGGGAGCAGGAATGGAGATTGTGAATCCCACCCAATGATGAAAGAGCACAAGAGACTTGCCAAAACATTATGACCACTGACAGGCGAAGTGAATAACATTGATTATCTTGTTACAATGGCACCTGTCAAGGGTGGGATATATTAGGCAGCAAGTGAACAGTCAGTTCTTTTATTCACAAAATGCTGGAGTAACTCAGCAGATCAGGGCAGCATCTGGGGAGAGAAGGAATGGGTGACGTTTCAGGTCGAGACCCTTCAGTTCTTGAAGTTGATGTGTTGGATGCAGGAGAAATGGGCAGGAGTAAAGACCTGAGCGACTTTGACAAGGGCCAATTGTTATGGCCAGACGACTGGGTCAGAGCATCTCTGAAACGGCAAGGCTTGTGGGGTGCTCCCGGTCAGCAGTGTTGAGTACCTACCAACAGTGGTCCGAGGAGGGACAAACCACAAACCGGCGACAGACTGGGTGTTGGGCGCCCAAGGCTCATCGATGCGCGAGGGCAGTGATGGCTATCCCATCTGGTCCGAACCGGCTGTGGGAAGATGACAAACAGGTGGAGGGAGTGTGATGCTCTGGGCAATGTTCTGCTGGGCAACGCTGGGTCTTGCCATTCATGTGGACGTCAGTTTGACACGTGTCACCTACCTAAACATCGTTACAGACCAGGTACACTCCTTCATGGCAATGGTATTCCCTGATGGCAGTGGCCTCTTTCAGCAGGATAATGCGCCCTGCCACACTGCACACATTGTTGAGGAATGGTTTGAGGAACATGATGAAGTGTTCATGGTGTTGCCCTGGCCTCCAAATTCTCCAGACCTCAATCCGATTGAGCATCTGTGGGATGTGCTGGATCGACAAGTCCGATCCACGGCGGCTCCACCTCGCAACGTACAGGACTTGAAGGATCTGCTGCTGATGTTTTGGTGCCAGATACCACAGGACACCTTCAGGGGTCGTGTAGAGTCCACGCCTCGGCGGGTCGGCGCTGATTTGGCGGCACACGGAGGACCAGCAGCATACTAGGCAGGTGGTCATAATGTTTTGGCTGATCGGTGTATGATTAATGACCTTCACCACAAGTGGCCACGTGGGATTTTAATAATGAAGCCAGCAAGTACATTTAACATTCCTGGCAGCAAATTATTCAGGAAAAGTGGGAAAGTACGAGAGAGGTGCCAAAATTGATCAAAAGTCCTGTTAAGGCGCTCGGAAATGATTATGTACTTGAAACTTCAAAGGCTGAGGGAGAGAGGTTGGTCTTTGATTACCGACTACATTTGCTTGGGAGTAATAGCCATATCTTGGTGCTCAGCTCTGCACTGAGCTTTCCTAAAACCCATCTCGCTGGGTTCAGCAAATCTTGGAACAGTCGTGGTGGTCGTCGCGGCTAACCGTTGAGGTCGAGGATGATGCTCTACACTCCGAAGAACGAAGACGCCTGTGCATGTGTTTGTTTAACATGTACTTGATGTTGCACTCCAAGAGGCACACGGTCCTTCACAAATTAATCAACCCATTCCAATGGCAAGGGAACCGAGACGATTGGAGCTGATGGATCTGTTGCAGCCTTCATCCGCCTTCACAGCCGTTGAGTTCAGGATAACTTTGTCTGCCTGGTCCGCCGTTGAGGTCTTGTAGGTTGGATCATTCTTAGTCTGGACCCTCATCCTCGACCTTACCGCCATGGGTGGCCCTACCTGAAGCCAGTGCTTCCCACGGCATCGCTCTCAGAATCATGGGGGCGGGCAAGCCTCTTCACCACAACAAGGTGAACGATCCGAAGAGTACCAGTACCTGGGCGAATATTCTATGCCACGGAGTAAACAATATCCCCACAGAATCTAACTTATCTTCAGGGCATCAGGGTGACACAGCGGTAGAGTTGCTGCCTTACAGCGTTTACAGCGCCAGAGTCCCGTGTTCAATCACAACTACGGGTGCTGTCTGTACAGAGTTTGTACGTTCTCCCCGTGACCTGCGTGGGTTCCCTCCGAGATCTTCAGTTTCCTCCCACACTCGAGAGACATACAGGTTTGTAGGTTAATTGGCTTAGTATAACTGTAAATTTCCCCAGTGTGTATAAGACAGTGTTAATGTGCACAGATCGCTGGTCGGTGCGGACTTGGTGGACCGAAGAGCCTATTTCCGCGCTGTATCTCTAAACAAAACTAAATTTACTAGAATTAAGGAACATGATGTAACCCTTGCTTTCCCTCTCTCTCCATCCGTCCCCATCCGAGTTCTCTGACCAGTCTGACTGTCCTCCTCATTCAATTTTATCTTTGTATGCCTCGTTGTAATTAACCCCTAGCTAACAATGATCTATTCTACATTTTCCTTGATCTTTCGTTTTCGTCTTTCCTCTCTTGTTTTCACACCTTACCTTTCCATATCTCTGTGTCTCCCTCTCCCCTGACTCTCAGTCTGAAAAAGGGTCTTGACCCAAAACGTCATCCATTTCTTTTCTCCAGAGATGTTGCATGTTCCGTTGAGTTACTCCAGCATTTTGTGTCTATCTTCGGTGTAAATCCACACGCAAGGAAAAAGACACAAAATGCTGGAATATCATGGCTGATCTATCTTTCCCTCTCAACCCTATTCTCCTGCCTTCTCCCCATAACCCCTGACACCCTTACTAATCAAGAATCTGCCAATCTTTGCCTTAAAAATATCAATTGATAGCCTCCACAGTTGTCTGTGGCAATGAATTACACAGATTCACCACCCTCTGACTAAAGAAATTCTTCCTCATCTTCCTAAAGGTAAGTCCTTTTCTTCTGAGGCTATGCCCTCTGGTCCTGGACTCTCCTGGAGGGCAGCATGGTGGCGCAGCGGTAGAGTTGCAGCCTTACAGCGCCAGAGACCTAGGTTTGATCCTGACTATGGGTGCTGCCTGTATGGAGTTTGTACGTTCTCCCCGTGACCATGTGGGTTTTCTCCGGGTGCTCCAGTTTCCACGCACATTCCAAAGACGTACAGGTTTGGTAGGTTAATTGGCCTGGTGAAATTGTAAATTTCCCCCTAGTGTACAGGGATTACTGGTCGGTACGGACTCAGCGGGCCGAAGGGCCTGTTTACTCACTCTTTCTCTAAAGTAAAGTAAACAAAACTCTCCCATTAGTAGAAACATCCTCTCCACGTCCACTCTACCCAAGTCTTTTACGATCCAACGTTTCTTAGGGCCAAATGGGAAACGTTACCCCTACTGCGGCCGACATGGGTCTCGACCCGAAACGTCACCCATTCCTTCTCCCCAGAGATGCTGCCTGCCCCGCTGAGTTACTCCGGCATTTTGTGTCCATCTTCATCTGATGGGAAGGATAACCCATTGCGCAGTTGCATTGGTTTGCAAAGTGTCGTCTGAAAGGCTGTGCTTTCCCAAACGCCACGGTCCAATTGCTTTGGGTAATTATTGGACTTATTAAACATCCATCAGCAACCGGAGTTACAACAGGAAATTAACGAGAGTGCCAGTACAATTAGCGCTGTTAAAAAATGGAATTCATTAATAATCCCTCAAGAACGAGGGTGTCGGGTCACACTGATGGGAGATCTCGAAGAACAATCAACAGGATATCCAATCTAGAGTCGCCACACATGGGTGCAGTCACAGAAATAACATCACATCCCAAGAGGGACTATAATTCATTGGATACTGCCATTGACTTTGGGCGTGCAGTAACCACAAACAAACTGGAGCATAGTAACAGGAGCGGGTCAATCTATCAATAATTCTGCTTTAGATTCCCGTCCCTAAACACCACCTCTGAGATAGACACAAAATGGTCATCAGGTCATAAGTGATTTAGATTTTTTAGATTTAGAGATACAGCGCGGACACAGGCCCTTCGGCCCACCGGGTCCATGCCGCCCAGCGATCCCCGCACACTAACACTATCCTACACACACTAGGGACAATTTTTTTTACATTTTTACATTTTCCCAGCCATTTTCCCGTCTTTGGAGTGTGGGAGGAAACCGAAGATCTCGGAGAAAACCCACGCAGGTCACGGGGAGAACGTACAAACTCCGTACAGACGACGCCCGTAGTCAGGATCGAACCTGAGTCTCCGGCGCTGCATTCGCTTTAAGGCAGCAACTCTACCGCTGCGCCACCGTGCCGCCCTTAGGCCATTCAGCGCATCAAGTCTACTCCGCCATTCAAACATGGTTGATCTATCTTTCCTTCCTAACCCCATTCACCTCCCTTCTCCCCATAACCCCTGACACCCGTACCAATCAAAAATCTATCTATCTCTACCTTAAATGCTGGAGTAATTCAGTGGGACAGGCAGAATCTCTGGAGAGAAGGAATGGGTGACATTTCGGGACAAGACCCTCCTTCAGACTGAGAGTCAGGGGAGAGGGACACTGGAGATATGGATGAGTAAGGTGTGAAAATGACAGATCGAAGCAGACGGTGATTAAGGAAATGTAGAATGGTTCATTCTTGCCTGAGGAGAAGGTGACAACGAGGCATAGAAACTAAAATTAATAGACAACAGGTGCAGAAGCAGGCCATTCGGACCTTCGAGCCAGCACCACCATTCAATGTGATCATGGATGATCATTCTCAATCAGTACCCCGTTCCTGCCTTCTCCCCATACCCCCTGACTCCGCTATCCTTAAGAGCTCTATCTAGTTCTCTCTTGAATGCATTCAGAGAATTGGCCTCCACTGCCTTCTGAGGCAGAGAATTCCACAGATTCACAACTCTCTGAATGAAAAGGTTTTTCCTCATCTCCGTTCTAAATGGCCTACCCCTTATTCTTAAACTGTGGCCCCTGGTTCTGGACTCCCCCAATATTGGGAACATGTTTCCTGCCTCTAACGTGTCCAACCCCTTAATAATCTTATATGTTTCGATAAGATCCCCTCTCATCCTTCTAAATTCCAGTGTATACAAGCCTAGCCGCTCCAGTCTTTCAACATATGACAGTCCCGCCATTCCGGGAATTAACCTAGTAAACCTACGCTGCACGCCCTCAATAGCAAGAATATCCGTCCTCAAATTTGGAGACCAAAACTGCACACAGTACTCCAGGTGCGGTCTCACTAGGGCCCTGTACAACTGCAGTAGGACCTCTTTGCTCCTATACTCGACTCCTCTTGTTATGAAGGCCAACATTCCATTGGCTTTCGTCACTGCCTGCTGTACCTGCATGCTTCCTTTCAGTGACTGATGCACTAGGACACCCAGATCTCATTGTACGTCCCCTTTTCCTAACTTGACACCATTCAGATAATAATCTGCCTTCTTATTCTTGCCACCAAAGTGGATAACCTCACACTTATCCAAATTAAACTGCATCTGCCATGCATCCGCCCACTCACACAACCTGTCCAAGTCACCCTGCAACCTCATAGCATCTTCCCCACAGCTCACACTACCACCCAGCTTTGTATCATCTGCAAATTTGCTAATGGTACTTTTAATCCCTTCATCCAAGTCATTAATCAGGAGGTCAGTGAAACATCGTTGGACTAGGGTGGGGGAGGGTCAGAGAGAGAAGGGTTACTTGCAGTTGAAGAAATCAATGTTCAAACCGCAGTGTTGTAAGTTCTGAGACTTGTGTCTTGTGGTGCATTTCTCCACAATCCAGGCTGAAGAGCAGACAAATGTGAGAGAACAAGCATTTAACGATCCACAATCTTAACAGTTCTTTACTGGCAGATTTTATGAAGGCACAGACTTTTTCCCAGAGTAGGGAAATCAAGAACTAGGGGACATTGTGTTAAGGTGAGAGGGGAAAGATTTAAGAGGAATCTGAGGAGCAACTTTTTCCACACAGAGGTTGATAGGTATTTGGAATGAGCTGACCAAAGAGGTAGTTGAGGCAGAGACTATGACAGCATTTAAAATACACTTGGACAGGAACATGGATGGGAAAGGTTTAGAGGGATATGGACCAAATGTAGGCAGGTGGGACGAGTGTAGATGGGGCATCTTGGTCAGCAAGGGCAAGTTGGATAGAAGGACTGTTTGTCCACACTGTCGGACTCTACTTTCAGGTATATTAGGATGAGCTCAGAATTAGATTGGTCAGTGCCTTCCCAGAATTTACCTCACAAGAAGACTTGGTCTTGGATGAAATGCTGGAGGATGAATGGAGCCTTTAAACCACACGGAAATATGAGACCGAAGAACGGTCCCGACACGAAACATCACCTGGTCCTTTTCCCCAGGGATGCTGCCTGATCTGTTGAGTTACTCCTGCATTTTGGGTCTATCTTTGGTGTAAGCCAAAGTTTATTGGGCACGGTGGCACGGCAGTGGAGTTGCTGCCTTACAGCGAATGCAGCGCCGGAGACCTGGGTTCAATCCCGACTACGGGTGCTGTCTGTACAGAGTTTGTCCATTCTCCCCATGAACTGCGTGGGTTTCTCTGAGATCTTCGGTTTCCTCCCACACTCGTACAGACGTACAGGTTTGTAGGTTAATTGGCTTGGTAAATGTAAAAATTGTCCCTAGTTGGTATAGGATAATATTAATGTTCGGGGATCGCTGGTCGGCGCGGACCCAGTGGGCTGAAGGGCCTGTTTCCACGCTGTCTCTCTAAACTAAAGCCACCATCTGCAGTTCCTTTCTACACAAATCTTCTGAGAAAGATCTGTTTATCCCCTTTCATTTTGTCACAACCAATCTTCTACCTATGTTACCAAACCTTCCATGTGCTCTAAACTTTGAACATACTCTTGTGCCGAATTTCATGGTATTTGGTAAGTTTTAGGAACAGAATTAGGCCATTCAGCCCATCTTTTCCGCCATTCAATCATGGCTGATCAATCTTTTCCTCGCAACCCCATTCTCCTGCCTTCACCCCATAACCTCTGACACCCTTACTAAATAAAGAATCTATCAATCTCTGCCTTCAAAAAAATTAGAATAGTTTATTATTGTCAAGAGTACTGAAGAACAGTGAAAATCTTTATTAGCATGCTAACCAAGCAAATTATACTATACACCATTAAAGTCAGTGGATATATTTAAGGCAGAGATAGACAGATTCTTGGTTAGTACAGGTGTCAGAATTTATGGGGAGAAGGCAGGAGAATGGAGTTAGGAGGGAGAGATAGATCAGCCATGATTGAATGGCAGAGTAAACTTGATGGGCCGAATGGCCTAAATCTACTGTCACTTATGATCTTATAACCATTATAGTCAAACCGAACATTGCAACAGCTGGTACAAAGAGTGAAAGGAAACATAGTGCCTACTATAGTGTTACAGCATTGAAAGCCTCTAAAAATCCATACCCAACATCATCCTTATCTCATCTGCCCATCACATCCTCAAAGATCTCCAGCAGATTAACCAAACATGATTTTTCTTTAATCAATCCAAACTGATTCTATTCGATCCTATTAGCCATTTCAAAATTAAAAGGCCTGGAAAGCCCCAGTCCACATCGCAGAGGATCTGACATGGGCAACGCACTCTGCTGCACTGGTGGGTAAGGCAAAGCAGCGCCTTTACCACCTTAGACAGCTGAGGAAATTTAGAGTGTCTCTGAGGATCCTTCATTGCTTCTACTCTGGGGCTGTAGAGAGCATCCTGTCCGGCAACATCACAGTCTGGTTTGGGAACAGCTCTGCCCAGGACAGGATGGCCCTGCAGAGAGTAGTGCGTTCGGCTGAACGCACCATGGGAACTACACTCGTCCCCCTGCAGGACCTATACATCAGGAGGTGCAGATCCAGAGCAAGCAACATTATGAAAACGGAGAGGATGAGACGGAGTTCCTTCCCACAGGCCATCAGGACTGTTAACTTTTATAACTCCAGGGACTAAATTTTGTCTTCTCTGTATTAACTTTAATTTATACGCTGTAACTGTAATTCTATTTTTGCACAATCCGCAGGCATTGCCACTTTGATTTCACTGCACATCGTGTATGTGCATGTGACAAATAAACTTGACTTGACTTGACTTGAGTGGATGCGGAGAAGATGGCTTCATTAGTGGGAGAATCTAGGACCAGAGGGCATAGCCTCAGAATAAAAGGACGTACCTTTAAGAAAGAGATGAAGGGGAATATTTTCAGTCAGAGGGTGGGGAATCTGTGGAATTCATTGCCACAGATGGCTGTGGAGGCCGTCAATGGATGTTTTTAAGACGGAGATAGATAGATTCTTGTAACTTCAAGTAGCCCTTGCGTTCCCTATCTCTCCATCCCCTCTCCCTTCCCAGTTCTCCGACAGTCTTACTGCCTTACTGTCTCTGACTACATTCTATCTCTCTCTCACACACTTCCCTGACATCAGTCTGAAGAAGGATCTCGACTCGAAACGTCACCCATTCCATCTCTCCAGAGATCCTGCCTGACCCACTGAGTTACTCCAGCATTTTGTGTCTGCCATTGATTTAAACCAGCATCTGCAGTTCTTTCTTACACAAAGATAGATTGTTGATTAGTATGGAGCTCCCCACTCCAGGCATGTTGGCAAGTACATTCACAGGTACACACTGCCGTGATCCAGCAGGCAACTGTTTTTCAGACAGCAGGTTCGCATCAACATTGATGAGAAGATGGTCTGGACGATGCCCCAGGGACCTTTTGGGACATGTCTTCTGCTCATCTCCATCGCAGCCTGGTCGGGTCATTCACGGCCATCCGAGTGGCCAGATGGAGACTCAGTTTAACGGGAAGGGGTTGTTACACCTATGAGTGTGACATAACTGTGTCAGCCAAGGTTTTGTGCATTGGCAGAGTAGGGTCGAAAGTGTTTTGTTCTCATTATCTCCAAACAGAACAATGAAACTCTGATTTGCAGCAGCACAACAGAATATGGTCATATGGTTTGTAGGAAGGAACTGCAGATGCTGGTTTAAACCGAAGGTAGACACAAAATGCTGGAGTAACTCAGCGGGACAGGCAGCATCTCTGGAGAGAAGGAATGGGTGACGTTTTGGGTCGAGACCCATCTTCAGATAGTATAGTAATATGGTATAGTACTCTGTAAACAATATAATAACAAAAAGAAGCTCAGTCAGTGTGTGTATGTATGTACATGTATAAATATGTGTTTATGTATGTGTGTGTGTATATAAATATATATATATATACATACACACACACACACACACCCCTCACACACACACATACACACACACACACACACACACACACACACACACACACACACACACACACACACACACACACACACACACACACACAAGCACACATACACACACACACACATACACACACACATACACACACACACACACATACACACACACATACACCCACACACACACACACACACACACACACACACACACATATATAATTTGTATGTGCGTGTGTTTAGTTTAGAGATACAGCACAGAAACAGGCCCTTCGGCCCACAGAGTCCCCACCAACCAGCAATGGCCGTACACTGGCACTATCCTACATACTAGGAACAATTTACAATCTTTGCCAATATCAATTAACCTACAAACCTTTGGAACGTGGGATGAAAATGGAGTACCGGGACAAAACCAATACGGTCTCAGGGAGGACATACAAACTCTGTACAGGCAGCACCAGTAGTCACAGTTTCCGGCACGGTATGGCAGCATCTTTACTGCTGCGTCACTGTGCCGCCCTATATGTGTGTGTGTGTGTGTGTGTGTATGAATATACGTGTATATGTATATATACATACACACACAAGCATACATACATACATACATACATACATACATACATACATACATACATACATACATACATACATACATACATACATACATACATACATACATACATACATACATACATACATACATACACACATACATATACACATACATACATACATACATACATACATACATACATACATACATACATACATACATACATACATGTTGGGGCGTGGCTGTGTTCTGCAGCTGCGGCTCACCGGCAGTCTCTCCGTTTTTTTTTGTGTTTTTTGTCATTGTTGATGTTAAATGTACGTTTTGTTTTATTTTTAATTCTGTGTATGTAGGGGGGTGGTGGGGGGGTTGGGGGAAACCTTTTTTTAAATCTCCTCCTCAACGGAGATGCGACCTTTACCGTGTCGTATCTCCGTTCGCGCAACAGCCTAACATCGTGGAGTCGGCGGCCTCCAGCTGGGATCGACCTCGAAGACTCCGGTCGCAGGGCCTGGACTTACCATCTCGGAGGCTTCGGCCGTGGGCCCTGCAGACCGCAACATCGGGAGTTCGCAGGTCCCTGGCTGGCGACCGGCTTTTGGGAGCTCCAGCCGTAGCAGCTTCGACCGCCCCGAAGCACGAGGCACGATCAACCCGCCCGCAGGCCCTTCATCGCCCTGCGTGGCTCGGCCGCAGCACTTTACATCGCCCGGTGGGAGCTCAGGACTCTCATCGCCCTGCGTGGCTCGGCCGCAGCATTTTCCATCGCCCGGTGGGGGCTCAGGACTTTCATCGGCCTGCTCGGCTCGACCCTGGGACTTTCCATCGCCCGGTGGGGGCTTCAAGGGGTTGGGAGCCTCGATCACCTCGTGGCGCCACGGGAGAAGAACGAGGAGGAGATAAGACTTTGCCTTCCATCACAGTGAGGGTATGCCTAGAGCAATCACTGTGATGGCTGTTTTGTGTAAAAAATTGTATCTGTGTGTCTTGTGTTCTTTAATGTCTACTGCCGGACCCTGACGTGAGAGGACGCTGGCGTTGAGTATTCGCCGCTTTTCCGTCAGGATAGTTTGTCTGTTTGTCTGTTTGTTTCTATGTTAATTGTATTTGTAAAGCGCTTTGTGCATGTGTTAAGGCGCTATATAAAATAAATATATTATTATTATTATTATACATACATACATACATACATACATACATACATACATACATACATACATACATACATACATACATACATACATACATACATACATACAAACAACACAACACAACACAACAAACAATAATCATGCAAAAAAGCAAAAGCAATGCCCCAAGTCAATGTAGTTCAGAGCATATTGAGAGATTGTAGTGTTTAATAGTCTGATAGTTGTAGGGAAGAAGCTGTTCCTGAACCTGGACATTACAGTTTTTAGGCTCCTGTATCTTCTTCCCGAAGGCAGGAGTGAAATGAGTGTGTGGCCAGGGTGGTGTGGGTCTCTGATGATGCTGGCTGCCTTTTTGAGACAGTGACTCTTTACTACAGGTGCATGGTTCCTTGAAGCTCGAGTCGCATGTAGATAAGGTGATCGAAAAGGCTTTTGGCACTTTGACCTTCATCAGTAATAGTATTGAGTATAGAGGTTGGGAGGTCATGTTGCAGTTGTATAAGACATTGGTGAGACCGCATTTAGAATATTATGTATAAGAAAATAACTGCAGATGCTGGTACAAATCGATTTATTCACAAAATGCTGGAGTAACTCAGCGGGTCAGGCAGCATCTCGGGAGAAAAGGAATGGGTGACGTTTCGGGTCGAGACCCTTCTTGTGTTCAGTTCTGGGCACCATGTTATAGGGAGGGAGGGAGGGAGGGAGGGAGGGAGAGAGGGAGGGAGGGAAGGAGAGAGGGATATTGTGTTCAGTTCTGGGCACCATGTTATAGGAAAGATATTGTCAAGCTTGAAAGTGTCCAGAAAATAATTACGAGGATGTTACCAGGACTAGAGGATGTGAGCTATAGGGAGAGGTTGAGTAGGCTGGGCCTCTATTCCATGGAGCACAGGAGGATAAGGGGAGATCTTATAGAGGTGTACAAAATCATGAGAGGAATAGATTGGGTAGATGCACAGAGTCTCTTGCCCAGAGTTGGGGAATCGAGGACCAGAGGACATAGGTTCAAGGTGAAGGGGAAAAGATTTAATAGGAATCCGAGAGGTCACTTTTTCACACAGAGGGTGGTGGGTGTATGGAACAAGTTGCCAGAGGAGGTAGTTGAGGCTGGGACTACCCCATCGTTTAAAAAACAGTTAGACA
Source organism: Rhinoraja longicauda (assembly GCF_053455715.1). Classification (NCBI taxonomy): domain Eukaryota; kingdom Metazoa; phylum Chordata; class Chondrichthyes; order Rajiformes; family Arhynchobatidae; genus Rhinoraja; species Rhinoraja longicauda. The sequence continues at coordinate 26,238,101 of NC_135984.1, forward strand.
GGTACATGGATAGGACAGGTTTGGAGGGTTATGGACCAAACGCAGGCAAGTGGGACTAGTGTAGCTGGGACATTGTTGGCCGGTGTGGGCGAGTTGGGGCAAAGGGCCTGTTTCCACACTCTATGACTATGACTCTTGTAGATCCCTTGGATGGTGGGGAGGTCAGTACCCGTGATGGACTGGGCAGTGCTCACCACTTTTTGTAAACTCCTTCGCTCCTGGTCATTCAAGTTGCCGAACCAGGCCGTGACGCAACAGTCAATATGCTCCCCCCGCCCCCGTCCACCCGTAGATGTGTGTACAACCCTCTCTACAACAGCCTGACTCACTGGGGGCCCTGCTGACAGTCATCAGCAGTGTCTCGTTAAAGAGTGATAAACAGTATTACGTATCTTTTCCCTCTGAACTGTTTTTAAATCAGTGATATGTGGTACCTAAGTGCCTTTGTTATTGATGATTCCCAAGTACATTGCAGTACATTTATCTCAGTGAAGAGGCATCTGTCACAGTCCAACATACTGTAGAAACTCAACTTTTGTTTCTTTGTTGTATTGTTTACAGCCTTCTTTCGTATCCATCATCTATGTTTCAAATGTTGGGCCAGGCTCTTGCACAGTGGACAGCCTGCCTTCTCGTTTGCCACCGCTAGATCTTCCAGGCAGCGTTGTTCACCAAGAAGTGGGCACCTTAGTAGGTGTGGCATGGATTGTACAGATGTTCCACATTCACATTCTGTGTCTGCCGCATCTGCACAGCCCCATTTGCTCACATTGGCCCTGCGTCGGCCCATCCCTGTACCAGGCCTATTGAGGGACTTCCGGGTCTTCCAGTCACACCTGTGACCAGGCGGTACCTGTTCCTTGGTTGGGATCAAAGTTACTAGAGGAGCAAGATAGACCACTCGACCCTAAAACCATAGTATGTCATGGTGCCATTTTAGTAGGCAGAAACTTGCAGAAACATTTAAAAAGAAAAATAACAAAAATTTGTGAATTGATAGATGAGATATATTCTGCATTTTTATGGTATCATCACACATACTGTTCCCCCAAAACACTGATTACACTGCGAGAGGCAGAGCGAACGGCGGGTTTTGCTTACTAAAATGGCAGACATTATGCTTCTTTGCGTACCACATTTCAGTATAGGCGATTTCAACGGAGTGGTCCATCTTGGTCCTCTAGTATCTTTGGTTGGGATTGACAGCTATTCGTGGTGGTGGTTTTCACTGCGTTTCTTTTCCCACAAGGCTAGTCTGGGTGCTTGAGGAGACTGTGACAGTGGCTGGACTGTGTGAAGGAGTCTCTTCCTCGACTTAGTGCCCTACCTGCACCAATACACCATCCTGGAAAGTTTCCAGTCAGGTTTCAGAGCCCACCACAGCACAGAGTCTGCCTTGTTAAAGGTACGCAACGACCTGCTTCTCGCCATCGACACCGGCGACTGTGCAATCCTGCTCCTTCTCGACCTCAGCGCAGCGTTCGATACAGTGGACCACACCATCCTTATTGACCGTCTCCGGTACGCGGTTGGCATTGATGGCACTGCCCTGAGCTGGTTCGCTTCGTACCTCAAAGATAGGAGTTTCGCCATCAACATAGGCAGTTATTCCTCTGCTCCAGCTAGCCTCTCCTGCGGAGTTCCACAAGGTTCCATCCTAGGCCCCATTCTCTTCTCTCTATACATGCTCCCCCTTGGCCAAATCATTCAAAGGCACGGCATTTCTTTCCGCTGCTATGCCGATGACACTCAGCTTTACCTCCCCCTGAAACCCAACAACCAGTCAAATTTAAACAGCCTCTTACACTGCCTTGAGGACATAAAATGTTGGATGGCACAGAACTTCCTCCAATTAAATGAGAGCAAGTCTGAGGTCATCCTATTCGGCCCCCCGACTCCATCAAATCGATAACAGGCAGTCTTGGAAGTCTATCCTGCCTAGTCAAACCGCATGTCAAAAACCTCGGCATGATATTTGACTCTGCATTAAAATTTGATAAGCAAGTCAACGCTGTGGTAAAAGCCAGCTTCTTCCAACTTCGAACCATAGCTAAAATCAAACCTTTCCTCCAATTCGACGACACAGAAAAAATCATTCACGCTTTCATTTCCTCCCGCCTAGACTACTGCAACTCCCTATACACTGGGATCAGCCAATCTTCCCTGTCCCGCCTGCAACTGGTCCAAAACGCCGCAGCGAGACTCCTGACGGGTACCCGTAAAAGGGACCACATCACCCCGATTCTGGCCTCTCTCCACTGGCTCCCTGTACGGTACAGAATCAACGTCAAGCTCCTCCTATTCACGTATAAAGCCCTAAATGGACATTCCCCCCCCACATCAAAAATCTTCTAACCCCCCTCTCTAACTCCAGGTCCCTCAGGTCGGCCGACTTGGGGCTACTCACTATCCTGCGGTCTAGGCTTAAGCTCAGGGGTGACCGCGCTTTTGCGGTTGCAGCTCCTAGACTGTCGAACAGCATCCCTCTCCCCATCAGAACTGCCCCCTCCATCGACTCCTTTAAGTCCAGGCTCAAAACCTATTTCTACTCCCTAGCGTTTGAGGCTCATTGAGGAGGCGCTGTGAACTGTTTGCGTGCTACTGTATGTTTCATTTTTTTTCCTTAGTACCTAATCAGATGTACAGCACTTTGGTCAACGTGGGTTGTTTTTAAATGTGCTATACAAATAAAATTGACTTGACTTGACTTGACTTCCTCGACTTCAGGCAGTTTGGGGCTGGGCGATGGGAGTGACAGGGATGGCCGGTGTCCCCAACTGGCCCACTATGCTCAGTTCTACTGGCAACTGATCTGCGGGGATCGCTGGTCGGTGCGGACTGGGTGGGCCAAAGCACTTATCTCCACGCTGCATCTCTAAACTAAACTAAACAAAACACCCAAAGAATACCTGTTAACTCTATGATTATCTGTAAGTATCTCACAAATAATGTTAAAGCAAAACTCCTCAACAATCTGCAGGATTTGACAAGGAGTACATTCAGAGTAGTGTGACACCTGGCTCAGGTGTATGATCTGGTCATGTTAAATCAGGATGTATCAAATGCTTCTTTCACCTCATTATTCCCAGTCCTGAAAGAAATGAATACTCCCATTTTGATCTTGACTTCTCAAGTTAATACGGCCAATCTTAGTAATTATTTCCTCCTGACGTGTCCTCTTTTCCCCTTTAGAATTTTGAGATAGATGTCTTTACTTTGAATTCTCATCTCAAATCTGAGCTCTCATGTTTAAAAATAAAACATGTATATCATCAGGATGCTGTAAGCAGTCAAAATAGTAACGGTGATCTCTACTGAAGAGATGCACTTACACTGAGTGTGGATTTGGAGATGATTAACACTGACTCTTTTGCTTTGCAATTAATGTAAGCACATTTAACTATGAACTGAGAAAGGCAATTTACTTTAATGGTTCAATACCTCAATAGCTTAGTTTTGAGACACAGGATGGAAACAGACCATTTGGCCCACCAGGTATACACAAAATGGTGGAGTAACTCAGCGGGTCAGGCAGCATCTCTGGAGAGAGGGAATGGGTGACGTTTCGGGTCGAGACCCTCCTTCAGACTGATGTCAGGGGAGGGGGAAGGGGCGGGGGCATGTCCGTGCCGGCCAGCGATCCCCGCACATGAACGCTATCCGACACACACTAGGGCCAATTTTACATTTATACCAAGCCAATTAACCTGCAAACCTGTATGTGTTTGGAGTGTGGGAAGAAACTAATGTATCTATACAGTGTAAATGGCTCGATTGTAATCATGTATTGTCTCTCCGATGACTGGTTAGCATGCAACAAAAACTTTTCGCTGTACTTCAGTACACGTGAAAATAAACTGAACTGAGCTGAACTGAACTGAGGTAGTTAGGTAGGAGTGTTAAACTGGATCCGAGTGTGGGTGGCACCTAGACATGCTGTCAGAGGAGGTGGCTGAATCACATATGCTCATATGTTTACAAAGCGTTTGGATGGGCAGTGAAGGATAGCTTTCTGCTGCAGACAAATGCGATTAGTGGAGATGAGCAAAATAGCCAGCATTGGCATTGTGGGTCATGGGCCTGTTTCTTGGCCGTATAACTCCCAGTTAATAATCTGTCCTGGGCTTCCTCCACTGTCAGAGTGAGGCCCAGTACAAATTGGAGGAACAGCACCTCATATTTTGCTTGGGCAGCTTACACCCCAATAGTATGAATATTAACTTCTCTAACTTCAAGTGACCCATCCTTTCCCTCTCCCTCCATCCCTCCCCCACCCTAGTTCTCCGACCAGTCTGACTGTTACCTTTGTATGCTTTGATGTCACCTTCTTCTAGCTGGCTAAGATCTACTCAACATTTTCCTTGATCCCCATCCCCTTTTTGATGTCTCATTTTCGCACCTTTCACTTCCTTATCTCTGTGTCTCCCACTCCCCAGACGCTCAGTCTGTAGAAGGGTCTCGACCTGAAACGTCACCCATTTCTTCCATCCAGAGATGGTGCCTGTCCCGCCGAGTTACTCCAGCATTCTGTGTCTCTCCTCGATGAATTAATTTATATTTTTCCACTTACATTCCAAGTTTTTCATGCACAAGTTGTGACTGAATTTGGTTGGTGTGGCTGGCAGTTCGGAAGGGAAACCTTAGCCTCAACAGTGACCGTCCCAGATCTGAGGGCCAGTGGCATCTGGCACTCAATTCACTCACTGGTCTCTGCATGAAGGCCAACTGCAGAGGGAAGTCTTGTTAAAATTCCCCAGCTTTCCCTGAGGAATGCAGCTCAGCAGTTCTGCAGCGGTTGCATCTCATGTCACATAGAATTCCCCCCTCCCTAGCCAACAATGGACCCACAAACGCACCACCCTGCCTGAGACCATTTGTGTAGGAAGGAACTGCAGATGTGTAGGAAGGAACCAGATGTGTAGGAAGGAACTGCAGATGTGTAGGAAGGAACCAGATGTGTAGGAAGGAACTGCAGATGTATAGGAGTGTAGGAAAAAACTGCAGAGGCTGGTTTACACTGAAGATAGACACAAAATGCTGGAGTAACTCAGTGGGACGGGCAGCATCCCTGGTAGGAAGGAATGGGTCGGAACAAGACCCTTCTTCAGACAGTGAGAGTCAGGGGAGGGGTAAATGAGAGATATAGACGGCGATGTAGAGAGATATAGAACAAATGAATGAAAGATGTGCAAAAAAGTAACGATGATAAAGGAAATTGGCCATTGTTAGCCGTGGGCTAGGGGAAAACGAGTTACAGAAAATGAGACTCAACAAGATGACTTTGAAGCTGGTACGACTTGGGTGGGGAGGGATAGAGAGCGAGGGAGTGCAGGGGTTACTTGAAGTTAGAGAAATCAGAAGTCAGACCACTGGGCTGTAAATTGCCAAAGCGAAATATGAGGTGCAGTTCATCCAATTTGCGTTTAGCCTCTCTCTGACAATGGAGGAGACCTAGGACAGAAAGGTCAGTGTGGGAATGGGAAGGAGAATTAAAGTGTTTGGCAACTGGGAGATCAGGCGCATTGAACGACGGTGATCAGCGAAACAATCTACGTTTGGTCTTGCGGATATATCAGAGTCCATTTCTTGTACAACGGATACAGTAGATGAGGTTGGAGCAGGTTCAAGTGAACCACTGCCTAACCTGCCTAACTGCAGACACTGGTTTAAACATAGAAACATAGAAAATAGATGCAGGAGTAGGCCATTCGACCCTTCGAGCCTGCACCGCCAGTCATTATGATCATGGCTTATCATCCAAAATCAGTACCCCGTTCCTGCTTTCTCCCCAAATCCCTTAATTCCGTTAGCCCTAAGAGCTATATCTAACTCTCTCTTGAAACTATCCAGTGAATTGGCCTCCATTGCCTACTGTGGCAGAGAATTCCACAGATTCACAACTCTCTGCGTGAAAAAGCTTTTCCTCATCTCAGTCTTAAATGGCCTATCCCTTATTCTTAAACTGTGACCCTCCTGGTTCTGGACTCCCCCAACATGGGGAACATTTTTCCTGCATCTAGCCTGTCCAATCCCTTAATAAATTAATATGTTTCTATAAGATCCCCTCTCATCCTTCTAAATTCCAGTGAATATAAGCCCCATCAATCCATTCTTTTACACTGAAGATAGATGCAAAATGCTGGAGTAATTCAGCGGGACAGGCAGCTTCCCTGGATAAAATGAATGGGTGACGTTTCAGGTCGAGACCCTTCCCTTGGTTGGTCCTGGTTTCTCACCTCCAGCTCTAGCCCCCTCCCCCCAAAACCCCGTGCCCCCTTCCCCCCCACCACCCACCACCCCCTATTTTCATTCTGAAGAAGGGTCCCGACCCTAAATGTTTTTCTCCAGAGATGCTAACCCGCTGAATTACTCCAGCACTTTGTCTCTACCTTTGCTATAAATCAGCGCCTGCAGTTCTTTGTTTCTACTCATAAGGATATTCCTGACCTGAAGATGAACAGTTGTTGAATTGTTCCCTTTATTTCGAATGTTATTTCATTTTAAAGCCTATTGATGTTTTAATTGTATTTTAATACAGTATGTTTTAGACTTTAAACTTTGGAGCTACAGCATGTAAACAGGCCCACCGAGACTGTGCCAGCCAGCAACCACCACTATCTTAGCACTATCCTACACACTTGGGACTATTTACAATTTCTAGAAGCCAATTAACCTACAAACCAATACATCTTCGGAGCACCCGGAGAAAACCCATGTGGTCTCAGGGAGAAGGTACAAACGCCATACAGACAGCACCCGTAGTCAGGATTAAACCCGGGTCTCTGGCGCTGTGAGGCAGCAACTGTATCACTGCGCTATTTTCCTATTGTTAAAAAAAAAAATCTTTGGAATTTTTAAGCATTTTTTTGATGTTTCTGTGTATCGAAGATGTTTACGAACTTTTATAAATTCTTGAGATCTTTAACAGAAGGCAAGAGGTCACTCCCAGATTTGCCTCAAAGACATAAGAGAATTCCAAATAAACTGCTGCATTTAGTTGCGAGATAGTGTGGCAACAGGCCCTTCAGCCCATCAATAGACAATAGGTGCAGGAGTGGGCCATTCGGCCCTTTGAGCCAGCACCGCCATTCAATGTGATCATGGCTGATCATTTACAATCAGTACTCCGTTCCTGCCTTCTCCCCATACCCCCTGGCTCCGCTATCTTTAATAGCTCTATCTATCTCTCTCTTGAAAGCATCCAGAGAATTGGCCCCTACTGCCTTCTGAGGCAGAGAATTCCACAGATTCACAACTCTCTGACTGAAAAAGTTTTTCCTCATCTCCGTTCTAAATGGCCTACCCCTTATTCTTAAACTGTGGCCCCTTGGTTCAAGTCCACGCTGACCATCGATCAACCGTACACTAGCTCTATGTGATCACACAGAAGCCAATTAACCTACAAGCCTGCACGTTTTTGGAGTGCGAGAGGAAACCTAAGCAGCTGGAGAAAACCAATGTGGTCACAGGTAAACAGTGCAAACTCCACACACAGACAGCACCTGCAGTCAGGATCGAACCCGGGTCTCTGGCGCTGTGAGGCGCTGGTCTCTACTGCTGCAGCACTGTGTCTTTTGCCGAGTGCCCTCACTGGCGTTAGAAGCCAATGTTTCACCACTGGTGCAGCACAATGTTCACCCGTGTTGGAAGGCTGGTGTTCACTGGTGTAAGGGGTGGATATTTATCCGTGTTGGAAGCCCAGTATTTACCTGAGTCAGGAGCCAGTGTTTGAACATCACGAAGCAATGTTCACCAGTGAGCAGTCCATGGTCACCACCGTCATTGTTCACCAGTGTGAGGTGCTTCACTGATCACTGTCGTTGGGTGTTAACGTTCACCTATGTTGGGAGGCGGGGTGGACCCATGCTGCCATGTGAGGGTAGGAGGACGTGTGCCGATGAAGCAACCCGGCAGGGGGCCGTCGAGATGGAAAGGGGGACCTGGCAGAGGGGCGCCGAGATCCAAGTGGGACTTGGCGGGGATCCACTGCACCCACGGCCGGCGGCAGCTTGGTTCACCGCTGCGAGCAGAAGATAAAACCGTTCCATTAACCTTTTGTATCTTTGTTGGGGCCAAAAACGTGGTGACACTTGTGTACTACCTAGGTGAGGTCTGCTGTGTGATGTTACTGGGTTGTATGCAAAAACAAAGCCTTTCACTGTACCTAGGGACATTGTGACAATAACGTATCACTGGATCATAGAGTCATAGAGTGATACAGTGTGGAAACAGGCCCTTCGGCCTAACTTACCCACACCAGCCAACATGTCCCAGCTACACTAGTCCCACCTGCCTGTGTTTAGTCCATATCCCTCCAAACCTGTCCTATCCATGTACCTGTCTAACTGTTTCTTAAACGTTGGGATAGTCCCAGCCTCAACTACCTCCTCGGGCAGCTTGTTCCATACACCCACCACCCTTTGTGTGAATAAGTTGCCCTTTCATGTTACCCTATTAAATCTCCCCCCCCCCTCACCTTAAACCCATGTCCTCGGGTTCTCGATTTACCTACTTTGGGCAAGAGACTCTGTGCATCGACCCGATCTATTCCTCCCAAGATTTGGTACACCTCTATAAGATCACCCCTCAACCTCCTGCGCTCCAAGGAATAGAGTCCCAGCCTACTCAACCTCTCCCTGTAGCTCAGTCTCTCTTGTCCTGGCAACATCCTCGTAAATCTTCTCTGTACCCTTTCCAGCTTGACACCACCTTTCCTATAACATGGTGCCCAGTACTGAACACAATTCTCTAAATGCGGTCTCACCAAAGCCTTTTACAACTGCAACATGTCCTCCCAACTTCTGTACTCAGTACTCTGGCTGATGAAGGCCAAAGTGCCAAAAGCCTTTTTAACTACTCATTGAATTAAATCATTGAACCAGTTGATGATTGTTGATTTCAGTGGTAGATATGGTCATGTTTATATGCACATGCACCACCTCCATAAATTCACAGTCCACCCACATGGGAAAGCAGAACTCTGCAGTTGCGTACGCAGGGCAAAATCAAATGCTCACTGAGTCTTTGCCCCGGCACCTACTTTTTTTTAACCAAAAACAAATTAGTCAATTATTTACAATAAAATTTGCAGTACGAAATAAATCAAAACAAAACCCACTACCATAATACAAGTCAAACAAATATACTGAATAAATACTATACAACTCTATCACCATCCTTATTAATAATAATAATAATACATTTTATTTATATAGCGCTTTTCATATACTCAAAGACGCTTTACAGAGATTTTGAGAACATAGGGAAATTAATAAATAGATAAATAAGTAAATAAATAAATGAACAGAGAAAGGAGACAGTAGGTGAGGTGACCTTCAGTGGTTGAAGGCAGTACTGAACAGGTGAGACTTCAGCGATGTTTTGAATGTGGTGAGTGTGGGGGAGTCTCTAACGGTTTGGGGTAGTGAGTTCCATAGGGTGGGAGCAGCGATGGAGAAAGCCCTGTCCCCCCAGGATCTGAGTTTAGTCCGGATGTGGGGGGATAGGAGATTGGCAGCGGCAGAGTGCAGGTGGGAGTGTGCCTGTGGAGGAGGTCGGTCAGGTAGGATGGGGCCAGGTTATGGAGGGCTTTGTAGGTTATGAGGAGGATTTTGTACTGGATTCTCTGGGGGATGGGGAGCCAGTGGAGTTTATAAAGGACGGGGGTGATATGGTCACGGATCGAGGTGTGTGTGAGTAGACGGGCAGCGGAGTTTTGAATGTATTGAAGTTTATTGATGATTTTTGAGGGTGCGCCATAGAGGAGGCTGTTGCAGTAGTCCAGACGGGAGGTGATGAAGGCGTGGATGAGGGTTTCTGCAGCTGTGGAGGAGAGGGATGGACGGAGACGGGCAATGTTTTTGAGGTGGAAGAAGGCTGTCTTTGTGATGTGTTTGATGTGTTTGTCAAAGGAGAGGGTTTGATCAAGGATGATTCCAAGATTCCGGATGTGAGGTGAGGTGGATACTGGGAGACCATCAATGTTGAGGATGAAGTTTTGGGTGGATTTGGTGAGCGTTTTTGGACCAATGATGATGATTTCAGATTTGTTGCAATTGAGTTTGAGGAAGTTTGATTGAAGCCAAGATTTTATTTCAGTAATGCAGTTTGTCAGTGTAGAGTGTGTGGTGGAGGAGATTGACTTGGTGGAGATGAGGAGCTGGATATCATCGGCGAAGCAGTGGAAGTTGAGACCATGACGGCGGATTAATTGACCAAGGGGGAACAGGTAGAGGATGAAGAGGAGGGGGCCAAGGACTGAGCCTTGGGGGACACCTTGGGGGAGGGGAGCGGTGGGGGATTTACAGTTGTTAATGGAGATGAACTGGTGTCTGTCAGAGAGGTAAGATTTAAACCAGGATAGGGCTGTGCCGGTGATGTTAAGGGAGGTTTCAAGTCGGGTGAGGAGAATGGAGTGATTTATGGTGTCAAAGGCGGCGCTGAGGTCAAGTAGGATGAGGATGTTGAGGTTGCCAGCGTCGGAGGAGAGGAGAATGTCGTTTGTGATTTTGAGGAGCGCAGTTTCAGTACAGTGGTTTGAGCGGAATCCAGATTGGAAAGTTTCATACAGGTTATTGGTAGAGAGGTGGTATTTTAGTTGGGAAGCTACAGCACGTTCCAAAACTTTGGACAGAAAGGGTAGGTTGGAGATTGGTCTGAAGTTGTTTATTGAGGATGCATTCCAGTCCCCGCGGTGCCCAGCGGTCCTGGAAACCCCCCAGTGGGCCCGTGGACAGCCCGTAGTCCCTCTCCAACACCACCCGGGCGCGGACGTAACTCCGGAAAAGGGGCAGGCAGCCGGCTCGGGCAGAGCCATCTTCCGCCTGGCGCCGTGACTCGCGGACGGCCAGCATCACTGGCACCTAGTGTTGCTTCCGTGAGTTTCTGTAGAAGCCTTTTCATCTTTTTATATGTTGCAGGCTACAAGGGCCCCCTCCAAATTTAGCGGTTGTAGATAATAACATTGGGTAGCTCTAGTGTTATTCAATGCTTTTAGTTCAGAGATACAGCATGGAAACAGGCCCTTCGGCCCACCGAGTCCACGCTGACCACCGGTCACTTTCTCATCGCCTCCCGACACACTTGAGGTAATTTTGCAGACGTCAATTATCCTACAAACCCGCATGAAATGGTGAGAACCGATGAGGATGGAGCCACCGGAGATGTTGGGCACGAGGAGCGAGGGCCGGTAGGAGGGTGAACAGGGGCAATGTCTCCAGCGCCTTCAAGGTCAGCTGCAGGAGGCGTCCCAGGGAGACAAAGATGGCCGGGCGAGGAGAGGAGAGGGACGTCGGTTCGCGGGCCGATCCCGTCTCAGGAAGACGGAGGAAGGCCCTGCAGAAGCCTGGGGCTCGCCTGGATGGGGAAACCGCGATAGCAGACCGAGCGCGCGGACTGCGGACTGTGGACTGTGGAGATGGTGCCAAAACATGGTGGCGCCCGCATGTGTAGTTATACAAAATATGTGCAGTTCCACATGTGACAAATAAAGCAGCATTGAACTTCCACTGAACATCCGGCCGAGTGGCATGCACGTTGCATGTTCTGGCCACTGAGGTATTTATTTCACAAAATGCTGGAGTAACTCAGCAGGTCAGGCAGCATCTCAGGAGAGAAGGAATGGGCGACGTTTCAGGTCGAGACCCTTCTTCAGACTGAGGCCACTGAGGTGATTCGTTCTGCGATGGCCTGTGTTTACTCCCCGTGTGACCGGGTGATTACTGTTGAGATGAAGCCCACAAAACAGATGAAGCCAACATTGCGGGGTGGGGTGTAGACTCGGAACCCAGCAGAACAGGGAGCACAGCCAAGAGGATGGCTTCCCTCCCTCGTCCCTGCCTTCTGAGAGCTCGATGTGCTGAAAGGAAGCGTCCGAGAAGCTCAATATCTCAGTGATTCCCACGTTACACTAAGCAGGACTGAACGCAGAGACACTGATTGTTGCAAATATACCCTGCTTTGTGTTGAGATCTCAATCACGCCGTCACAGAGGGGCAAAGACCCTACAAAACAGAACCATTGTTGCTTAGCGAGGGGGTTTGAGAAGATATAATCATGAATCAAAAAGGGCTGCACCACAGAAGTTAAATGTTTGGTGAATGTGGTTATGTCTGTGGAGGCGAAAAAAGTTGGGCCATTGTCATGGTAACTTAGCAACTTCAGTCACAACCACCCAAGGCATTGCTGCAGAAAACTGGCTGCTAAAATTAAGCACGTTTAAAAATTAAAAAAATTAAAACAAATTATAAGGAAACAATGCTCAGACTTTCGGTCCACTTTGTAACGTTCATTGTTTTGGTTTTATGGGCAGACATGACTCATAGGCTGGAAACGAGCCGTGTTCCATTGAGAATGATTTAGAGGTTAGAGACACGGTGGAAAAACTGGCCCTTCGGCCCACCGAGTCCGTGCCGTAATGCCAGTGATGCCCGTGCACTAACACTATCCTACGCACGAAGGACAATTCACAAGTTTACCGAGGCCAATTAATCTACAAACCTGCATGTCTTTGAAGTTCCTGAAACGTTCATGATAACGTAGTTCCCACCACCCCATCACGTTCTAATACAGCCAGGTGACCACAGAAGGCTGTGGAGGCCAAGACAATGGATATTTTTCAGTAGGAGATTGATAGGTTCCTGATTATGATGGGTGTAAGGGGTTATGGGGAGAAGGCAGGAGAAGAGGGTTGAGAGGGAAAGACAGAGCAGCCAGGATTGAATGGCGGAGTAGAATTGATGGGCATCCCACCTGACATTGTCTACAGAGGCTCATGTTCTTTGTGAAAAGCTTCAATGGTTCAATGGTTTCTTTAATATCACGTGTACCAACGTACAGTGAAATATGCCTATCAGCATGCATAAGCACAATCCCCCAGTTGGTACAGAATGTATAGAACAGCCCACTGAGTCGAGATGCCTGCGCCATTTTGCGCCATTTTGCAGTGCCAGCTACAAATGGCCACAGAGGCCCATTGAATTGTCATGCCTTCCGTGATGGCCTGTGTTTATTCCTCTGTGACCGTGCGGTTATTGTTGAGATGAAGCCCACAAGACAGCTGTCACATTGCAAGTCGGGATGCATCACAGCTTGGGTTTGGGAACAGCTCCACCCAAGACCGCAAGAAGTTGCAGCGAATTGTGGACGCAGCCCAGACCATCACACAAACCAACCTCCCTTCCATTGACTCCATTTACACCTCACGCTGCCTCAGCATAATCGAGGACGAGTCGCACCCTGGCCACTCCCTCTTCTCCCCTCTCCCAGCAGGTAAAAGATATAGAAGTGTGAAACCAGGGTTCAGGGTTCAACCCAGAAACCAGGGTTCAATCCTGACTACAGGTACTGTCTTACGGAGTTTGTACGTTCTCCCTGTGACCGTGTGGGTTTCTCCGGGAGCTCTGGTTTCCTCCCACACTCCAAAAATATACGGGTTTGTAGGCTAATTGGCTTGGTGAAACCGTAAATTGTCCCCACTGTGTAGGATAGTGTTAGTGTACAGGGATCGGTGGGCCGGAGAGCCTGTTCCCTCTCTGTATCTCTAAACTAAACAAAACTAAAATTCATTCTGGAAGCCAAGAGACAAGAAGCTACTGAGGAATTCAAACGTGAAGTTCTGGATAAGATGAGCATGGATTGGGTGGTGTCCATGTTTGATGGATGTTGAAGGGAGGAGTGGAGGTTGGTAGTGACAGAGAGAGCAAGGGTTTCTTTCTCAAGGAGTAACACATTTGAAGGAGAGGGTGTGTAAGAAGGAACGGCAGATGCTGATTTAAACCGAAGATCGACACAAAAAGCTGCAGTAACTTAGCGGAACAGGCAGCATCTCTGGAGAGAAGGAATGGGTGATGTTTCGGGTCAAGACCCTTCTTCAGACTCACCCCGAAACATCACCCATTCCTTCTCTCCAGAGATGCTGCCTGTCCTGCTGAGTTACTCCAGCTTTTTGAGTCTATCTTTGAAGGAGGGGGTGCTGTTCCTGAGCAGAAAAGACCAGTCACTGCATCGGCTGAAATTGAGGTGGGAAGGTGGCCAACTATTTAATGAAACCATGACTTCTCTATCAATTCTCCTTTCAAATTGTGTTCCCGTATCTTTTGATTTGCTTGGATTCCAAGGATCTATCTATCCACTTAAGTAGAGTTTCCCCCAAAAAATCCATAACCAATCGGACGAAGAATGATATCATCTCTGCCCTAAATAACTGAAGTTTATACTGGAAAGATGAGTGCCAATTCATTCATCTCCCCCATGGGTCTTGTCTGTATCCATCAGCCTTTAACAAATCTAAATGTTTCAAAGAGGTCATCTCTCATCCTTCTCAATTCCAGAGAATATAAACACATTTTACTCACTCCCTCCTCTCCTGATTGCCATCAATTCAATGGACCTTTGTTTCACTCTCTCTGAGGTAGCTATATCCTTCTGAAGTGAAGATACCAAAAGTTTACAGGTTTTTAAGCTAGGTTTCCATTATTGCTTGAACATCATATTTGTATGCTTTTGCATGTCATGTACCAACCTTTTTTCACCACGTCATAGAGTCATAGAGTGATACAGTGTGGACACAGCCCCTTCAGCCCTACTTGCCCACACCGGCCAACATGTCCCAGCTATACTCGTCCCACCTGCCTGCGCTTGGTCCATATTCCTCCAAAACTGTCCTAGCCATGTACCTGTCTAATTGCTTCTTAAACGTTGCGATAGTCCCTGCCTCAACTAGCTCCTCTGGCATCTTGGCCCATAGACCCACCACCCTTTGTGTGAAAAAGTTACCCCTCAGATTCCTATCAAATCTTTTCCCCTTCACCTTAGACCTATGTCCTCGTGTCCTTGATTCCCCTATTCTGGGCAAGAGACTCTGTGCATCTACCCAATCCATTCCTCTCATGATTTTATACTCCTTTATAAGATCATCCCACATCTTCCTGCGCTCTAAGGAATAGAGACCCAGCCTACTCAACCTCTCCCTGTAGCTCATGCCCCATAGTCCTGGCAACACCCTCGTCAGTTCATTTAGATTCACACAAAATAAGCCTTCTTGTGTACACCTGTGCAAAAACACAAAGTGCTGATCAACTCAGCAGGTCAGACAGCATCTGTGGAGGAAATGGATAGGTGATGTTCTGGGCTGGGATCCGTCTTCCTGGCCTGTCCCAAAACATCGCCTACCAGTCTGATGAAGGGTGCCAACCTGAATCGCCCCCTGTCTATTCTCTCCACACATGCTGCCTGACCTGCTGAGTTACTCCAGCACTTTGTGCTCTGGTCAACATTCCAGCATCTGCAGTTCCTTGTGTCTCCTTTGTCCTAGATTTAGATTTAGAGATACAGATTGGTCCTCCTGTAATTGCTCTTAAACTGCCCCTAATGCAATACCGGTTCTTTCTCTCATAATATCTCACTGTCTTTGCACTATTGTTCCTGTTTTCTAGAGATTCATTAGTGACCGCAGCTCTTCCTGAACTTTCATAAAAACTAGTAGACTTGCGGAGTAGACTTGATGGGCTGAATGGCCTAATTCTGCTCCTTTAAATTATGAACTTATGAACAAAGATGTCTCCTAATGATCCTCCCACTTCTCATAGAAACAAAGAAAATAGGTGCAGGAGTAGGCCATTCGGCTCTTCGAGTCAGCACCGCCATTCAATATGATCATGGTTGATCGTCCACAATCAGTACCCCGTTCCTGCCTTCTCCCCATATCCCTTGATTCCATTAGCCCCAAGATCTAAATCTAACTCTCTTTTGAAAACATCTAGTGAATTGGCCTCCACTGCCTTCTGTGGGAAAATAATTCCACAGATTCACAACTCTCTGGGTGAAAAAGTTTGTCCTCATCTCAGTCCTAAATGGCCTACCCCTTTAACTGAGACTCCCCCAACATTGCGAACAGTTTTCCTGTTTCTAACCTTAAGAATTTTAGATGTTTCTATATGATCCCCTCTCATCCTTTTTTCATCTACATGTTGTCCCTTAGGAACAAAAACACTGAAGCCGATCCCAGGTGCCTTCTGAACAAAATCTGCTCTGTTGCTTCATTATACCTTTCGACCCCAACATTGCATCCAACATCTGTCCCTCTCTTCCCCTCCCCCTTCCCAGTTCTCCCTCTATCTTCCTGTCTCCACCTATATCCTTCCTTTGTCCCGCCCCCCCTGACATCAGTCTGAAGAAGGGTCTCGACCCGAAACGTCGCCCATTCCTTCTCTCCTGAGATGCTGCCTGACCTGCTGAGTTACTGCAGCATTTTGTGAAATATTGCATCCAACATTGTTCACTTTGGAAGCAGGAACCCGGTCTGGCAAAATAGCAGGAAGACTGAAGTCACTACTTTACGGTTATATAGCATGGAAACAGGACCCACAGCCCAACTTGTCCACGCCGACCAAAATGCCCCTATACATTAATCTCATTTGCCCAAGTATGATCCATGTTCCTCTGAACCTATTCATGTACATGTCCAACTGTTTTAGGTTGTTATCAGGCAACTGACCCACCCTATCACCAACTAGAGAGCACTCCTGACTTACCATCTACCTCATTGGAGACCCTCGAATTATCTTTAATCGAACTTTACTAGAATTTATCTTACACTTAATATTATTCCCATAATCCTGCATCTGTACATTGCGAACAGCATGACTGTAATTAGATAGAGTCTTTCTGCTGGCTGGATAGTACGCAACAACAAAAAGCTTTTCATTGTACCTCCGTACTTGTGACTAAACTAAACTAAGTTAAAACCAAAAATAGACACAAAATGCTGGAGTAACTCAGCAGGACAGGCAGCATCTGGAATGGGTGACGTTTCGGGTCGAGACCCTTCTTCAGACTGGGAGTCAGGAGTGAGGGAATCTAGAGGTATGAAAATGCACAGAACAAATCAGAGCTGGCACCGATGACTCAGGAAAGGTGAAGGTATGAGAGAAGGTCATTGACTGGATTAGGGACAGTCAGCATGGTTTTGTACGTGGGAGGTCATGTATCACAAATCTGATTGATTTCTTTGAAGACGGGACAAAAAAGGTCGATGAGGGCAGAGCTGTAGATGTTTTGTACATGGACTTCAGTAAAGCGTTCGCCAAGGTTCCGCATGGTAGGCTGCTCTGGAAGGTTAGATCGCATGGAATCCAAGGAGAGATAGCTGAATGGATAGCAAATTGGCTCCATGGAAGGAAGCAGAGGGTGATGGTGGAAGGTTGCTTCTCGGACTGGAGGCCTGTGACTAGTGGTGTGCCTCAGGGTTCGGTGCTGGGCCAGTTACTGTTTGTCATCTACATCAATGATTTGGATGAGAACGTACAGGGCAAGATTAGCAAGTTTGCTGATGATACAAAAGTGAGTAGTTTTGCAGATAGTGAAGATGGTTGTGAACAATTGCAGCAGGATCTGGATCGATTGGCCAGGTGGGCGGAGGAATGGTTGATGGAATTTAATACAGAGAAGTGTGAGGTGTTGCATTTTGGGATGTCTAACAAGGGCAGGACCTACATTGAATGGTCGGCCTCTGGGGAGTGTTGTAGAGCAGAGGGATCTAGGAGTACAGGTGCATGGTTCCTTGAAGGTCGAGTCGCAGGTAGATAAGGTGGTCAAAAAGGCTTTTGGCACATTGGCCTTCATCAGTTGAAGTATTGAGTATAGAAGTTGGGAGGTCATATTGCAGTTGTTTAAGATGTTGGTGAGACAGTGTTCAATTTGTGTTCAATTCTGGGCATCATGTTATAGGAAAGATATTGTCAAGCTTGAAAGGGTTCAGAAAAGATTTACGAGGATGTTGCCAGGACTAGAGGGTGTGAGCTATAGGGATAGGTTGAGCAGGCTGGGTCTCTATTCCATGGAGCGCAGGAGGATGAGGGGTGATATTATAGAGGAATACAAAATCATGAGAGGAGTAGATCGGGTAGATGCACAGAGTCTCTTGCCCAGAGTAGGGGAATCGAGGACCAGAGAACATAGGTTTAAGGTGAGGGGGAAAAAATTTAACAGGAATCCGAAGGGTAACTTTTTCACACTAATGTTGGTGGGTGTATGGAACAAGCTGCCAGAGGAGGTAGTTGAGGCTGGGACTATCCCATTGTTTAAGAAACAGTTAGACAGGTACATGGATAGGACAGGAATGGAGGGATATGGACCAAGCGCAGGCAGGTGGGACTAGTGTAGCTGGGACATGTTGGGTGGTGTGGGCAAGTTGGGCCAAAGGGCCTGTTTCCACACTGTACCATGTATGACTCTATGACTCTATGACACACAATGGTCTGTTGTTGGCTGGTGAAGAGGTGATAATGAAGGGATACAAACTGTGAAAGTAACAACTAGTTAAAACCAAGGCTGTTGGTATCACTAGAATTCACCCTGCATGTAGCAAAGGTTCCTTGGTGCTCTTCTCTAAGATGCCCCACACTAATATCACTTCAGTAGGTGATGAGTCATTGTCTGCTTGATGAGACCTCTGTGATATACCTTGTGGCCTTTCACTATGTTAGAGATGCTACTGTAATAGAGGTTGTCATTGTTCTTGACAAAATAATGTCAAGGGAATATGAACAAAGTCAGCTTCTACTACATACTCTCTTATTGTGCCCAAAACAAACAAAACTCTATTGATCTTTGAAAATTGTAACTGTCTCTAACATCCCAGAGTCATAAGAAGCAAATCACATGTTCCTACTCCAGCTTGAGTGAAGATTATTCCTTCTCAGTCATTCTCCCAGGGGCTGCCTTCTGCTTCAGAGATGATGTCGTTTTGCTCATAACCTCCGCTGCGGAGAAAATAATTTGTCTTAAGCTACTTCAAACGCTCTTCATACAGTGAGCCGATCTCTTCAGAGACTTCCACCATCAAAGTCAAGTTAGTTGTTTAGTTTTAGAGACACAGTGCAGAAACAGGCCCTTCAGCCCAGCTAGTCCGCGCCGACCAGCGATCCCCGCACACCAACTCTATCCTACACACACTAGGGACAGTTTACATTTATACCAAGCCAATTAACCTACAAACCTGTACGTCTTTGGAGTGTGGGAGGAAACTGAAGAAAACTCGGAGAAAACCCACACGGTCACGGGGAGAACGTACAAACTCCATACAGACAGCACCCGTAGTCGGGATCGAACCCGGGTCTCTGGCGCTGTGAGGCAGCAACTCTACCACTGCATCACAATGTAGCCTCTCCTCATATCCTTAAATTGCCAGAACCCCGTGTGACTCTGGTTGTTCAGTGTTTTCCCCATTCCAAGGCCATTATATCCTTAAAACAGACAATAAAATCCAGAGTACCTCAGCAGGTCAGGCAGCACCTCTGAAGAAAAGGAATGGGCGAGGTTTTGGGTTGAGACACATGTTCAGACTGAGAGCCAGGGGAGAGGGGAATGAGAGATATAGAAAGTGCATAGAACAAATGAATGAAACATATGCAAAACGCAACAAAGTGCTTTTCCATTGACCCTGCCTGTCCCGCTGAGTTACTCCAGCATTTTGTGTCTATCTTCAGTTTAAACCAGCATCTGCAGTTCATTCCTACAACACCCAACTGATTTGGTTTGACTCTAATTACAGTGCGTGGCTGTCTTAGTCGTGCTGAATGACTGGTGCTGAGGGGTTAAGTGGCGCGGTCCAGAGTATAAATTGTTCATGGAAATTAAACACTGATGCAGATTTATCAAGTGATCTAACCTGATTTAATGAGGCAGATTAGAGTTCAAGGCAATGGGTGACAGTAATTTGTAAGGAAACATCTTGAATCCGTAGACTGGGCAATTGTTTTGCTGATCAACTACACTCAGTCCGCCTTGAATTACACAATCTCCTGGTTTAATTCCCCTTCCCACACTGACCTTTCTGTCCTGGGCCTCCTCCATTGTCAAGAGTGAGGCCAAATGCAAATTGGAGGAACAGCACCTCATATTTCGCTTGGGCAGCTTACAACCCAGCGGTATGAATATTGATTTCTCTGACTTCAAGTAACCTTTGCACCCCCACTCTCTCCATCCCTCCCCCACCCTCGTCGTTGTACTAGTCTCACTGTCGTCCTACTGAGTTTCACTGTTTGTATCACTTGGTATCACCTTCTCCACAGCCAACAATGTGGGCTCCACCTTTCTTTGATCATCGTTGCTTTTTGGACATCTTTCATTCACTTGTTCTATGTACATTTCCTTATCTTTCGTTTCCTTCATCCATGACTCTTAGTCTGAAGAAGGGTCCCGACCCGGAACGTCACCTATTCCTTTTCTCCAGAGATGCTGCCTGACCCGCTGAGTTACTCCAGCATTTTGTTTCTATCTTTGATTACACTAGAAGTACGTCGACAAAGGAAAATACAATCCTCCAAAGCAAGTTTTATTTTGGCATCGAAGTGGATCACAATCATTAAGGACTATTCGCTCTTCGGAGTAAGCTTTATTATATTAAGTGTAGGAAAGGACTGCAGATGCTGGTTTGAACGGAAGATAGATGCAAAAAGCTGGAGTAACTCGGTGGGTCAGACAGCATCTCTGAAGAAAAGGAATAGGTGACGTTTGGGGTCGAGACCCTTCTTCAGACTCACTATATTATATTATGCTGCTACTTTTACGATGGCGGTGCCTCCGTTTTGGTGCCAATGAAGACCCAGAGTTGAGAATGTGACTTTATGTTGTGGGCACCACATGTTTCCCAAAGGCCCACGTTGCCAGTCCTGGCTTGGGTGAGCAGATGAATGGAAGATGAAACGAAACTCAGACAGTTCAGCCCAATGACTCTGAATGCTGCTTGACGTGATCTAAGGGCTGTGATGCCCTCCAGAGTTTACGAGGGTGAGTGAGATTAGACAGGGGAATACAGTGTCAAGATGAATAAGGTCTGACCATAAGCTGAGGTGACTGCTGTGGTATACCAATGCAAGGGGCTGTGAAATTGGGACTAATTTCTGGCTGATTCTATCTGCCAGCAAAGTCAGTTCGTGTCAAGTGTGCGGCTTATTTTTTTCACATCTTTCCTCAGCTGTTAAGAAGAGTCAGTGAGCAGAGATTTGCTCTGGATCATCTCTCTGGCAGCATACTCATCTGTCACAATCCATTTATTACTGTGGGATTTCCACGGCTACAATTGCCCCTGTTATTCCGTGCTCTGCCCACTGTCACTGTGCCTTTGACTGCCCTGGTCGATGGAGATGTCAGATTCTGAGCGCAAACGTTTGCGATGTCTGGAGGTGGAGTGAGGGGAGAGTGCGGGAAGTGAGGACGATCAACTGCACACGCCCGCGTCTCCAGACGGGGTGACACGGCAGGCTACAGCAGCGAGTGGCACTGATCGGAAAAAGCCCCAGTCAGTCAACAATCTCACAGCCACACTTTAATTAAAAGACACCATCTGTCTTCTGCACAGGAACAACCCAATGCCAGAAATTCACCATAATTAACAAACCATTAACAAAATCAAAGATAAACCCAAAATGCTGAAGTAACTCTGCGGGACAGACAGCATCTCTGGAGGGAAGGAATGAGGCGAGAACCTTCTCCATTCATTTTGTGTCTCTCTTTGGTGTAAACCAGCATCTGCAGTTCCTTCTGAAAATAAATCAATGAAGTGACTTTTCAAAGCTGCGCTCATGTTAGAAGCAGCATTGGCCCCACCAGTCCATTGGGCCCACCAGTCCATTGGGCCCACCAGTCCATTGGGCCCACCAGTCCATTGGGCCCACCAGTCCATTGGGCCCACCAGTCCATTGGCCCCACCAGTCCATTGGCCCCACCAGTCCATTGGCCCCACCAGTCCATTGGGCCCACCAGTCCATTGGGCCCACCAGTCCATGTTAGAAGCAGCATTGGCCCCACCAGTCCATGTTCAATCCTGCCCACTGGTGCTTTCTGTGTGGAGTTTACATGTTTAGTTGAGTTGAGTTGAGTTGAATTGAGTTGAATTGAGTTGAGTCAAGCTGTGTGGAGTGGAGTGGAGTGGAGTGGAGAATGTATTTAGTTGAGTTGAGTTGAGTTTAGTTGAGTTGAGTTCAATTGAGTTGAGTGGAGTGGAGGGGAGTGGAGGGGAGTGGAGTTGAGTTGAGTTGTGTTGTGTTTAGTTGAGTTGAGTTGAGTTGAATGGAGTTAAGTGCAGTGGAGTTGAGTTGTTGAGTTAAGTGGAGTTGCGCTGTTTAGTGGAGTGAAAGAAAATAACTGCAGATGCTGGTACAAATCAATGGTATTTATTCACAAAATGCAGGAGTAACTTAGGAGGTCAGGCAGCATCTCAGGGGAGAAGGAATGGGTGGCGTTTCGGTCGAGACGTCCCGAAGTGGAGTGGAGTTAAGTTGCTTTGAGTGGAGTTGAGTTGAGTTGAGTTGAGTTGAGTTGAGTTGAGCTGAGCTGAGTTGAGTTGAGTTGAGTTGAGTTGAGTTGAGTTGAGTTGAGCTGAGTTGAGTTGAGTTGAGTTGAGTTGAGTTGAGTTGAGTTGAGTTCTACCAGTTGCTCCATTGTAATGGGCTGTTGATTTTCTGGTAAGGAATGAAGCTGGTGTGGATGATAATCCCAGTAGTGTACTTTGGAAATGTGGCAGCAAATTTGTGCAGAGAAAGAGCATCCCGATGGCTCTGTAATTATAAGCAGGTGTATTTTTTGAGTGAGAAGCATTAACCAGAGCAGCAGAGGGAATCTCCGCCCTGCCTTGTGAAAGGCCCAAGGACTTTTTCTGTTCCATCTGAGGGGACAGAGGATTGTTTGTGTTGCCTGAACGAGGTGACATTGACAGTGAAACCCTCCTGGGATACTACACGGAATTCTGGATCTTAGATTTGAAACTCTGGATTAGAACTTCACCATAAGCTTTGAACCCTGAAAGGAACACATCACCAAACAGACTATGACTGACAACTAAAACCTGAACAGGTGATTGCTGGACATTTCTTAAGGTCATTAGTGATAGGAGCAGAATTCGGCCCATCAAGTCTACTCCGCCATTCAATCTTGGTTGATCTATCTCTCCCTCCTAACCCCATTCTCCTGCCTTCTCCCCATAACCCCTGACACCCGTACTAATTAAGAATCTATCTATCTCTGCCTTAATAATATCCATTGACTTGGCCTCCGCTGTCTTCTGTGGCAATGAATCCCACAGATTCACCACCCTGTGACTAAAGAAATTTCTCCATCTCCTTCATAAAGTAACATCCTTTAATTCTGAGGCTATGACCTCTGGTCCTAGACTCTCGCATTAGTGCAAACATTCTCTCCATATCCACTCTATCCAAGTCTTTTACTATTCGGTAAGTTTCAATGAGGTCCTCCCTCATCCTTCTAAACTCCAGCGAGTACAGGCCCAGTGCTGTCAAACACTGATCATAACTTAACTTTGGAGTTGTGATCACAGCCTTTGACTTGGACACTTCTCCCCTTGTGCAAGTTAAACCCAATGCCAATGGTTAATCATAAAAAGTCCTTGAGTCTTATTAAAGGGTCGGCCGTCAAGATCTAGATTTCTCCTTCTCTTCTGTTAGACAGTACTTACTGATTTGAATTGCAAAGTAACTCAGGGATATTGTTCACTGCTTCTAATTTCTCCTGCACCTATTTTCTATGTTTCTATGTTTCTATGTTTCCTTTTTGTCCTGCTTTGAATCTTTTTGGCATTGTAAGCATTTTGATCAGATTACTGCTCAGTGTATTTTACTGAAATGCTTTACATCTTAAGCAACTTCCATCCATAATTTAAGCCCCGTCCCTGGTATCGTTCAGAGTATTGGTGAATCATGCCACCAAACATATCCTTCTGGATTGAATTTGAGCCTCTTTGTCTGTTTGTTAGCAGTGGGCCTCTAACTTTTGTAGCCCTTCGCTGCCTCTTTCCCAAGATGGATTGCACAGTGGCGCAGATGGTAGTGCCACTGCCTCACAGCACCAGAGACCTGGATTCGATCCTAGCCTCAGGTTCTCCCTGTGACCGCATGGGTTTCCTCAGGGTTCTCCGGTTTCACGAGGTCATAAGGTCATAAGTAATAGGAGGAGAATGAGGCCATTCGGCCCATCAAGTCTGCTCTGCCCTTTAATCACGTCTGATCTATCTCTCCCTCCTAACCCCATCCACACCCCCCCAGAAAAGTGTGGGTTGTTTAGGTTAATATTGTAAAATTGTGTGGGGTGTGGATGCGAAAAATAAGAATAAAGGGGAGGCCATTTAAAACTGAGGTGAGGAAAAACTTTTACACCCAAAGAGTTGTGAATTTGTGGAATTCTCTGCCACAGAGGGCAGTGGAGGCCAATTCACTGGACGAATCTAAAAGAGAGTTAGATTGAGCTCTAGGGGCTAGTGGATTCAGGGGATATGGGGAGAAGGCAGGTACTGATTGTGGATGATCAACCATGATCACATTGAGTGGTGGTGCTGGCTCAAATGGCCTCCTCCTGCACCTATTTTCTACGTTTCTATGTAAGAAGGGGAAACATGGAACAAATAAGAGCAAGTTATCGATTGTCCGTGTGGACAGGGTGAGCTCAAAGGCCCGTTGCCTCCATGCCCTCCGCGACATTCCCGTTCAATGACTCACCCATGACCTCACCATTTATGTTCACTGAGAATGTGCTTATGGACAATGGCAATGGCAATCCTGCCATGGTCCCCCTGTCAATGGTCCCCCTTTTTTAATGGTCCCCCTGCCAGTGGTCCCCCTGCCAGTGGTCCCCCTGCCAATGGTCCCCCTGTCAATGGTCCCCATAACAATGGTCCCCCTGCCAATGGTCCCCCTGCCAATGGTCCCCCTGCCAATGGTCCACCTGCCAATGGTCCCCCTGTCATTGGTCCCCCTGTCAATGGCCCCCCTGCCAATGGTCCCCCTGCCAATGGTCCCCCTGCCAGAACATCCTACTAATGGTCCCCATACCATTGGTCCTCATGTCAATGGTCCGCATAACAATGGTCACCATGTCAATGGTCCCCATACCAATGGTCCCCACACTAATGGTCCCCACACTAATGGTCCCCTTACCAATGGTCCCCTTACCAATGGTCCCCTTACCAATGGTCCCCATGTCAATGGTCCCCCTGCCAATGGTCTCCCTGCCAGTGGTCCCCCTGCCAATGGTCCCCCTGCCAATGGTCCCCATACCAATGATCCCTCTGTCAACGAACCCCCTACCAATGATCCCCATACCAATGGTCCCCATGTCAATGGTCCCCATACAAATGGTCACAATACCAATAATCACCATACCAATGGTCCACATACCAATAGTCACCATATCAATGGTTCCCATACCAATGGTCCCCATGTCAATGGTCCCCATGTCAATGGTCCCCATACCAATGGTCCCCATACCAATGGTCCCACTGCCAATAGTCCCCCTGCCTGATGCACAGAATCTCTTGCCCAGAGAGGGAGAGTAGAGCACCAGAGGGCATGGAGAAAATATTTTATAGGAATCTGCAGGGGAACTCTCTCATGCAAAAGATGGTGGGTGTATGGAATGAGCTGCCAGACGAGGTCGTTGAGGCGAGGACTATTGCACCATTTAACAGATATTTGGACATGTACTTGGATAGGACAGGTTTAGAGGGATATGGGCCAAATGCAAGCAGGTCAGACTAGTGTAGCTGGGACATGTTGGTTGGTCTTTCCACGCTGTATGGGCCTGTTTCCACACTGTATGATCTATGAGTATATGAATGTCGACAAATTAGTCAGGCAAGTAATTCCAGCGACAACCAAGGAATATTGGAGTCGTGAGAAAGGACTGTCAGTAAATAACATCACAGCTGGGTAATTGAAAGCCTCCACCTCCCCCGCACTCACAAGAGAAAATGTGTCGTCTGTCCAGAGCATCAGGAATTAAAGGAGCAACACACAAACAGCTGAAGGAACTCAAAGGCTCAGGCAGCATCTCTGGAGGGGTGGAGTAACCCCTCTCCCCTCCCCCCCTGACCCCCTCCCTACTCCCCTCCCTCCTCCCCTCCCCCCCATCCACTCCCCCTCCCTCCAATCCCCCTCCCTCTCCCCCATTCCCCTCCCCCACTCCTTCCCTACTCCCCTTCTTCCTCCCCTCCCCCCCTCCACTCCCCCTCCCCCTAATCCCCCTCCCCTCCCCCTCCCCCCACCCCTTCCCTACTCCCCTCCCTCCTCCCCTATCCCCCTCCACTCCCCCTCCTTCAATCCCCCTCCCCCCTTCCCCTCCCCCATCCCCTTCAACCCCCCCTTATCCACCCTCCTCCCCCCTCCCTACCCCCTCCCATCATCCCCTCCCTCCATCCCCTCTCTCCCTCCCTCCCTCCCCCCTCCCTCCCTAGGAGATAGATTTAAACTTTAAAATGTCAATAACTTAAAAAATATAACACCGATTTCAATGTAACTTCTTCCATTAGCACCAAAGGGACGACGGTGTGTAAGGTGGGCCTAAAATTGTCGAGCTATCGTGTCCAGTTTTAGTTCAGGAACAAACAAACAAACAAACAAACAAACAAACAAATATAGATTTAGTATATAGATGAATGAAAGATATGCAAAAAAGTGACAATGATTAAGGACACAGGCCATTGTTAGCTGTGGGCTAGGTGAAAACAGGTTGCAGACAATGAAATTCACCAGGGTGAAAGTAAAACTAGTACAACACCTAGGGTGGGGGAGGAGATGGAGAGAGAGAGAGGGGATGCAAGGGTTACTTGAAGATAGAGAAATCTATTATTCATACCGCTGGGTTGTAAGCTGCCCAAGTGAAATATGAGGTGTTGTTCCTTCAATGTGCGTTTGCCCTCACTCTGACAGTGGAGGAGGCCCAGGACAGAGTGGTCAGTGTGGGAATGGGAGGGAGAGTTGAAGTGTTGGCAACCGGGAGATCAGGTAGGTCCAGGCGGACTGAGCTGAGTTGTGATCTGGATTACACTGGCCAGACAGTGATGGTATGTTGTGTGGCAACTCTAAGAAGGCAATGGGGTAGGCACTTGGTAACAACATCGTTTTATTGTTAACTGCAAAGGTTACTGTGGCTAGACACAAAAAGCTGGAGTAACTCAGAGGGACAGGCAGCAACTCTGAAGGGAAGGAATGGGTAATGTTTCGGGTCGAGACCCTTCTAGTTGGTTAAAATGTGCATAAAGGCAAAATGGTACAGGCACGTTGGTGCTGCTGGTCGAGCTGCTGCCTCACAGCTCTAAATACCCTGGGCAATACTGACCTCGCTCGGGTGCTTGCTGTTGGGAGTTTGCATGTTTACCCTGTGACCACGTGGGTTTACCCAAATCCCAAGGACATGCACGATTGCAGGTTAATTGGCCCTCTGTAATTTGCCTTTAATGTGTGGAGACTGGATGGGAAAGTGGGATAACGTACAGCTAGTGTGAGCAGGTGATCGATGGTCGGCGTGGACTCATGGTTCGAAGGGCATGTTTCCATGCTGTAACTTTCAATCAATTACTAACGCAAAATGATAGAAACTCAAGGTGGCGTTCGCAGAACGAAACAATCACTTTCATCAGAAATAATTGGTCCGCTCTTGTGATGGGGCGGCGTGGGCGCAATGTAGACCAAGTAGCATCCTTTCACAGTGGAAGATTGGCAAATTATCATGATGCATTTTATCAGGACACATCACAGCTCGGGTTTGGGAACAGCTCCATCCAAGACCACAAGAAATTGCAGAGAATTGTGGACGCATCCCAGACCATCACGCAAACCAACCTCCCTTCCATTGACTCCATCTACACCTCACGCTCCCTCGGCAAGGCCAGCAGCATAATCAAGGACGAGTCGCACCCCGGCCACTCCCTCTTCTCCCCTCTCCCATCGGGCAAAAGGTGAAAACGCACACCTCCAGATTCAGGGACAGTTTCTTCCCGGCTGTTGCCAGGCAACTGAATCAGCCTACCACAACCAGAGAGCAGTGCTGAGCTACTATCTACCTGTTTGGAGACCCAGGACTATCATTGATTGAATTTTACTGGACTTATCACTAAATATTATTCACGTTATTCTCTTTATCAAGTATCTGTTCACTGTGGATGGCTCCATTGTAATCATGTATTGTCTTTCCGCTGACGAGTTAGCACGCAACAAAAGCTTTTCACTGTACCTCGGTACACGTGACAATAAACTAAACTGAAACTCAATTGTTATCATTAACAATGCGATTAAGTTAGTGATCTTCATGAAGGTATTGAGTTCAGGAAAAGAGCTTGTTTCATTTGGAGGCATCAGGCCCACTTTATTTAAAGTGGTTTACTAGACCAATTGGACCCGTCCCTCCCTCCTCCCTCCCCTCCCCCTCCCCTCCCCCTCACCTCTCCCCCTCCCTCCCTCCTCCCTCCCCTCCCCCTCCCCTCCCCTCCCCCCTCCCCCTTGAAGGCAGGATGGGCAAGTGGCTCAACACATTTCACACTTTAAAAGGAGTTTTATTTCAGAAGGAAGATGAGCATATAGCAAACGGTGGAAATCTGAAATCCATACGGAACATTCTGGAAACTTTCTGGAAGGTTTGACAGTCCAGGTAAAATGGAAAAGGGACTGTCATCTTGGATGTCGGCTGAAGTGTTATTGTTTTAGTTTTAATTTGTAGTTTTAGAGATACAGCGCGGAAGCAGGCCTGTCCAAAACACTGACAATTCCTTTCCCCACGGATGCTGCTCGACCCACTGAGTTTCTGCCTCGTTTCAGAAACGAGGAACTGCAGATGCTGTTTTACAACAAAAGAACACAAAATGCTGGAGTAACGATGAAACAAATCGGCCCCGAGTGCTGGAACAGTGCTGGAAGTAGAGTCCCGACCTGAAACGTCACACATCCATGTTCTCCAGCGAAGAAGCTACATGATCCGTTGAGTTACTCCAACACTTTGTGTCCTTTTCTCCTTGAGAGTGTTGCTCTGGATTCCATCATCTGCATTCTCAATGTTCCCAATGTTGGGGGAGTCCAGAACCAGGGGCCACAGTCTAAGAATAAAGGGGAAGCCATTTAACACTGAGGTGAGAAGAAACTTTTTCACCCAGAGTTGTGAATTTGTGGAATTCTCTGCCACAGAAGGCTGTGAAGGCCAATTCACTGGATGAATTTAAAAGGGAGTTAGATAGTGCTCTAGGGGCTAGCGGAATCAAGGGATATGGGGAGAAGGCAGGCACGGGTTACTGATTGTGGATGATCAGCAATGATCACAATGAATGGCGATGCTGGCACAAAGGGCTAAATGGCCTCCTCCTGCACCTATTTTCTATGTTTCTGTTTTGTCTCTCCACTCTCAACAAATGAAATTCCCAAGCAGAGTATCTTGGGGAAATTCAGAAGCAAATTGCAAGAGTCAACGAGAGACTCCAGCAAAACTGAGATGGTGGAAGAAGTGGTGAGGCAAAAAGTGTGATGATGTAAATGATGTGTGCTTCTCCGTTAAACACTGTGACAGGATATTTACTGTAGTTACGTCTTTAATTCTGACTGTTCAATCCCTTGCATTGACGGATTACTTCAGCTTTGAGTTTAGTTTAGAGACACAGTGCCTGTCGGCCCATTGAGTCCGTGCCGACCAGCGATCCCTGTACACTACCACTATCCAATGCTCGAGGGACAAATTACTATTTTTACCAAAGCCAATTAACCTCCAATCCTGCACGTCTTTGGAGCATGGGAAGAAACTGGAGCACTCGGAGAAAACCCACACGGTCACTGGGAGAACGTGCAAACTCCATACAGACAGGTCAGGATGGAACCCGGGTCTCTGGCGCGGTAAGGCAGCAACTCTACGCTGTGTCACTGTGTCGTCCTGGGAGACGGGTGGGTTTAGTTTAGTTTAGAGAAGAGAAGAGATACAGAATGGAAACGGGCCCTTCGGCCCACCGAGTCTGTGCCTACACACACCAAGGACAATTTATACCAAGTATACAAACCCAAGCCGATTAACCTACAAACCTGTACGTCTTTGGAGTGTGGGAGGAAAGCGAAGATCTCGGAGAAAACCCACGCCGATCACGGGGAGAACGTACAAACTCTGTACAGACAGCGCCCGTGGTCGGGATCGAACCGGGGTCTCCGGCGCTGCAAGCGCTGTAAGGTAGCAACTCTACCGCTGCGCCACCGTGACCGCCCTTGTTATTGTCGAGGAATTGATTGGGGCAGAGCACGGATTTGATTCACCTTGTAATTGGGATGGTAGTGATTTGGCAACCCATTTTGCAAACCTCCAGACGACAGTCACAAAAATGCTGGGGTAACTCAGCAGGGCAGACAGCATCTCGGGAGAGAAGGAATGGGTGGGTTTCGGGTTGAGACCCTTCTTCAGACTGATGCCAGGATTGACTTGTCCCATCCCCTCCCCTGAAATCAGTCTGAAGAAGGGTCTCGACCCGAAACGTCACCCATTCCTTCTCTCCTGAGATGCTGCCTGACGCGCTGAGTTACTCCGGCATTTTGTGTCTACCTTTGATTTAAACCAGCATCTGCAGTTTTTTCCCCTATGTATTTGAATTGACTTTCCTTGAAATGAGGAACGAGATGAGGACAGGTTTTATGACGTGATATTTTATGCTGCGCTGCTGCACAGAATGAAGAGGTGGCCTGTTCTTCAGGTGACACCTTCCCCACACTAACCTTGCACCAACCTCCTCCCTGTGTAATATTCATCTAATCTGTTTTTGCACAGGCAGGGTTGGGGATGAATTCAGTTTGATGTGTTGCCTGCCAGGTCCACTGGAGGGCAAACTGATTTATTTATTGCTTACAACACTTGAAAGAATCTGTGTACAGCTCTGCTGTGCAATGATTGAAGCACACTGTGATTACACCTCCAGCCAGTGAACTTCAACACATCCAGGCTCGCTGTCACCCCCGCTTTCCCCTCCCCCACCAGCATTTGGGACTCTCGGAAGCCAGGGATCTTTTCAAATGCTTGCTGGTGGCCAGGGAATTTATTGGAAACATGTGTTTTGTTCCTTCAGTATACTGGGGCTCATTTGCCACTTGTATAGGTGGCATGGTGGCGCAGCGGTAGAGTTGCTGCCTTACAGCGCCAGAGACCCGGGTTCGATCCTGACCACGGGTGCTGTCTGTAAAGTGTTTGTACGTTCTCTCCGTGATCTGCGTGGGTTTTCTCTGAGATCTTCGGTTTCCTCCCACCCTCCAAAGACGTGCAGGTTTGTAGGTTAATTGGCTCGGTATAAATGTAAAATTGTCCCTACTGTGTGTAGGATAGTGTTAATGTGCGGGGATCGCTGGTCGGCGCGGACTCGGTGGACCATTTTTGTGCTGTATCTCTAGAAACTTACAGAATTCTTAAGGGGTTGGACAGGCTAGATGCAGGAAGATTGTTCCCGATGTTGGAGAAGTCCAGAACAAGGGGTCACAGTTTAAGGATAAAGGGGAAGTCTTTTAGGACCGAGATGAGAAAGTTTTTTTTCACACAGAGAGTGGTGAATCTGTGGAATTCTCTGCCACAGAAGGTAGTTTTTGGCCAGTTCAATGGCTATATTTAAGAGGGAGTTAGATGTGGCCCTTGTGGCTAAAGTGATCAGGGGGTATGGAGAGAAGGCAGGTACAGGATACTGAGTTGGATGATCAGCCATGACCATATTGAATGGCGGTGCAGGCTCGAAGGGCCGAATGGCCTACTCCTGCACCTATTTTCTATGTTTCTATGTATGTTTCTAAACGAAACTAAAACTGTTTGAGATCCACAGCAACAGCTGGCGATGGAGCTTTACCCTGTGAAAGGGAGCTTGCATGCGCTGGACACATGGTTGTACCAGTCTCTGCCCCTCATGTGTATAAGAGGTTAGGTCATTCTGCACTGAACTTGTTTTTGCTGGGAGGAAGGAAGGCATAAACGAAGGTTTCAGCAACAGACGTGTTGTGGGCGAGTTGCAGTCTGATGGAGATCTGGAGATGGAAAGGGGTGGTTTTAGTTATGATTCTGGTCTACTGGTTGGAAACCTGACAAACGGTCGAATGTGGAAACAAGATTCCATAGAGTCTAAAGCAGACACAAAATGCTGGAGTAACTCAGCAGGTCAGGCAGCATCTCTGGAGAGAAGGAATGGGTGACGTTTCGGGTTGAGACCCTTCTTCAGACTGATGCCAGGGGAGGGGGCAGGACAAAGATAGAATGTAGTTGGAGACAGTAAGACTGGTGGGAGAACTGGGAAGGGGGAGGGGATAGAGAGGGAAAGCAGGAGCTATCTGAAGTTTTTAGTTGGATGAAGTGCAGTTGGGGTTCCCATGGACTCTATGGACTTCCATAGAGTCTACTTCAGTGTCTAACAGGTACTGAAGGAAGGATTAGATTATGATTTTGTGCTAAGGCTGATAACTACCATCCTAACATGCCGTTAAACTAATAAAAGTGCTGAGGAGATTTACGAGGATGTTGCCAGGACACCAGGGACACCGTGGCACCAGGGACACCGTGGCACCAGGGACACTGTGGCACCAGGGACACCGTGG
The DNA here is from genome assembly GCF_053455715.1 of Rhinoraja longicauda. NCBI lineage: Eukaryota > Metazoa > Chordata > Chondrichthyes > Rajiformes > Arhynchobatidae > Rhinoraja > Rhinoraja longicauda. The sequence goes on from NC_135984.1 coordinate 26,270,470, forward strand.
CACCAGGGACACCGTGGCACCAGGGACACCGTGGCACCAGGGACATCGTGGCACCAGGGACACCGTGGCACCAGGGACACCGTGGCACCAGGGACACCGTGGCACCAAGGACATCGTGGCACCAGGGACATCGTGGCACCAGGTACATCGTGGCACCAGGGACACCGTGGCACCAGGGACATCGTGGCACCAGGGACATCGTGGCACCAGGGACACCGTGGCACCAGGGACATCGTGGCACCAGGGACACCGTGGCACCAGGGACACCGTGGCACGATGCCAGTCATATGTTGGAATCACGGCCAACCCTTTTCTTCAATCCACAATTTTAAGGCCAATTGAGGCACCTGCCCAGGACACCGAGGGGGTCGGCAGCAGTGAGGAACATCGGGCCGGGTTTACCTGGATCAAGGATGCTCCTGGACCTCTAATGTGGACTGGACTTTGGTTCCCCTTAAACTCCCTTTCCCATTCCCACACAGACCGTTCTGCCCTCGGCCTCCTCCATTGTCAGAGTGAGGCCAAACGCAAATTGGAGGAACAGTATCTGATATTTCACTTGGGCAGCTTACACCCCAGCGGTATGAATATTGATGTCTCTAACTTCAAGTAAACCCTTGCATCCCCTCTCTCTCTGTCCCTCCCACACCCAAGTTGTTGTACCAGCTTCAAATCTGTCTTGTTGAATCTCATTGTCTGTAACTTGTTTTCACCTAGGCTACAGCGAACAATGGCCTGCTCCCTTTATCATTGTTACTTTTTCTCTCGACATCACCGTCTATATCTCTGGTTTCCCTTTCCCCTGACTCTCAGTCTGAAAAAGGGACCTCGATGCGAAACGTCACCTATTCCTTTTCTCTAGAGATGCTGTCTGACCCCGCTGACCTGCGGAGTTACTCCAGGTGTTTGTGTCTAAATGCTGCCTCCATCTATGAAACCCACAGCCCTTGATTGAAGAAAAGACACAAAGTGCTGTCGTAACCCAGTGGGTCAGGCAGCGTTTACGGAGAACATGGACATTTTGGGTCAGGACCCGAAATGGCGCCTATCCTCGGATGCTTCCTGACCAGCTGAGTTACTACAGCACTTTGTATCTCTTTTTGGTAAACCAGCACCTGCAGTTCCTTGTGCCTTTATTGAACCCATGTACATATATAACTCTAGGGGCTGCACGGTGGCACAGCGGTAGAGCTGCTGCTTACAGCGCCAGAGACCCGGGTTCGATCCTGACTATGGATGCTGTCTGTACGGAGTTTGTACGTTCTCCCTGTGACCATGTGGGTTTTCTCCTGGTTTCTTACCACACTCCAAAGATGCATAGGTTTATGGGTAAATTGTCTTTGGGAAAATTGTCAATTGTCCTTCATGTGTAGGATAATGTCAGTATACGGGGGGATTGCTGGTCGGTGAGGACTTTGTGGGCCGAAGGGCCTGTTTTCGTGCTGCACCTCTAAAGCCAGTAATAATTGTATGTAGGAAAATAACTGCAGATGCTGGTACAAATCGAAGGTATCACAAAATGCTGGAGTAACGCAGCAGGTCAGGCAGCATCTCTGGAGAGAAGGAATGTGTGACGTTTCGGGTCGAGACCCTTCTTCAGACTCTATGTATGTAGGTTAATTGGCTTGGTAAATGTAAAAATTGTCCCTAGTGGGTATAGGATGGTGTGTTAGTGTACGGGGATCGCTGGTCGGCGCGGACACGGTGGGCTGAAAGGGCCTGTTTCCGCGCTGTATCTCTAAACTAAACTAAAATTGCAAGAAACCAAATGGGAAATTCACAGAACCTGAAACGGGTGCCGAATTTACCAATTTTAATAAATCTTTCCAGAGTGCTTTCTTTGACTTAAAGCCCACAAGCTGTGTAACTCTCTACAACTCAGCGAGTGACGTCAGTCCAAGCTCCAGAAATAGTGTGCTTTGACAGTGGCTGTGGTGGGGACTGAGTGTGAACGCTTTAGGACCTTGACTGCCATCAGCTACAAATCACCTCTCAGGTGAACTAGCTGGAGTGGAAGCAAAGCCATCCGATATATCATCCGAGCATATTCTCCTTCTCCTCTGACTTTCCTTGAAACCTCATTAGCAATTTATTCACCGCCCCGACTAATACCTCCGTTACTGCGACATCAGTGGGTTTTCATTATATTCCTGTGAATCACCTCGGGATATTTCCCACCTTAAACTCACTAACAATTATTATTGTTGGCTGTAAGATACACAATGAGAAATAATTGGCAAGGTACGAGGTTACAACCCAAAGGTATGAATATTGATTTCTCTGGGCGGCACGGTAGCGCTGCGGTAGAGTTGCTGCTTTACAGCGAATGCAGCGCCGGAGACTCAGGTTCGATCCTGACTACGGGTGCTGCACTGTAAGGAGTTTGTACGTTCTCCCCGTGACCTGCGTGGGTTTTCTCCGAGATCTTCGGTTTCCTCCCACACTCCAAAGACGTACAGGTATGTAGGTTAATTGGCTGGGTAAATGTAAAAATTGTCCCTAGTGGGTGTAGGATAGTGTTAATGTATGGGGATCGCTGGGCAGCACGGACTTGGTGGGCCGAAAGGGCCTGTTTCCGGCTGTATATATATGATATGATATGATATGATAAGTGATAGGAGTGGAATTAGGCCATTCGGCCCATCAAGTCTACTCCGCCATTCAATCATGGCTGATCTATCTCTCCCTCCTGCCTTGCCCCCATAACCTCTGACTCCTGCATTTATCAAGAATCTATCTGTCTCTGCCCTAAAAATGTCCACTGACTTGGCAAAGAATTACACAGATTCACCAACCTCTGACTAAAGAAATTTCTCCTCATCCCCTTCCTGAAAGAACATCCTTTAATTCTGAGGCTATGACCTCTAGTCCTAGACTCTCCCACTAGTGGAAACATCCTCTCCACATCCACTCTATCCAGGCCTTTCACTATTCTAGATGTTTCAACGAGGTTCCCCCACATTCTTCTAAACCCCAGCGAGTACAGGCTCAGTGCTGACAAACGCTCATCATAGGTTAACCTACTCATTCCTGGGATCATTCTTGTAAACCTCCTCTGGACCCTCTCCAGAGCCAGCACATCCTTCCTCAGACATGGTGCGCAGAATTGCTCACAATATTCCAAATGCGGCCTTACCAGCGCCTTACAGAGCCTTAACATTTTTGTATACAAGCCCTCTTGAAATAAATGCTGGCATTGAGTTTGCTTTCTTTACTACTGATTGAACTTGCAGATTAACTGTTTTGGGAATCCTGCACCAGCACTCCCAAGTCCCTTTGCTCCTCCGATTTCTGGATTCTCACCCCATTTAGAAAATAGTCTCCGCCTACATTCCAACTACCAACATGCACGACTCCACACTTTGCTGCACTATATTCCATCTGCCACTTCTCTGCCTACTCTCCCAACCTGCCCAAGACCTTCTGTAGGGTCCCTGCTTTCTCTACACTGCCTGTCCCTCCACCTATTTTCATATCATCTGCAAACTTGGCCACAAAGCCTTCAATTCCCTCGTCCAATCATTAATATACAACGTGAAGAGTCGCGGTCCCAGCACCGACCCTTGTGGAACTCTAACTTCAAGTATCCCTTGCATCCCCTCTCTCTCCATCCCTCCCCCACCCAAGTCATTCCAGCTTCAAAGCCGTCCTGTTGAGTCTCATTGTCTGTAACTTGTTTTCACCTAGCCCACAGCTAACAATGGCCTGTTTCCTTTACCATTGTTATTTTTTTGCACATCTTTCGTTCATTTGCTCTATACCTCCCCACATCACCGTCTATGTCTCTCATTTCCCTTTCCCCTGACTCTCAGTCTGAAGAAGGGTCACGACCCGAAACGTCACCTATTCCTTTTCTCCAGAGATGCTGCCTGACCCGCTGCAGTACAACCGAATACAACAAAATAGAATATAATACTTTATTGTCACCTGTGACAAGTTACAAGGACATTATTTGCTTGCATACCTTGCCAAGGTTTGTACGTTCTCCCTGTGACCACGCGGGTTTGTGCGTTCTCCCTGTGACCACGCGGGTTTGTGCGTTCTCCCTGTGACCACGCGGGTTTGTGCGTTCTCCCTGTGACCACGCGGGTTTGTGCGTTCTCCCTGTGACCACGCGGGTTTGTGCGTTCTCCCTGTGACCACGCGGGTTTGTGCGTTCTCCCTGTGACCACGCGGGTTTTCTCCGGGAGCTCCTGTTTCCTCCCACACTCCAAAGACATGCAGTTTTGTAAATTGTCCCTCGTGTTTAGGATGGTGCTTGTGTGCAGGGATCGCTGGTCAGCACAGACTCGGTGGGCAGAAGGGCCTGATTCGCGCTGTGTGTCTCAGCGGGACAGGCAGCATCTCTGGAGAGAAGGAATGGGTGACGTTTCGGGTTGAGACCCTTCTTCAGACTGGACAGAACAACAAGCAGGTGTTTCATAGCCATTTATGGAGAAGGCTTTGGACATAATTCTATTGGTGCAGTGGTGAAGTATTGTCATTGTTGTAAGTCCAAACTACATTGTTGGAAGTGGTTCTTCCACCATCATCTGCTTCCCACCATCATCTGCTTCCCACCATCAAGCCTATTGTCCATCCAATTTGCTAGCTCTTCCTGGATCCCATGCAATCTAAACAGTCCAAAGCGGCCTACCATGTAAAACCTTATCAAAGGCCTTATCGAGTTCCTTTAAGGGGTAGCACAGTCCTGAACTACCACCTACCTCATTGGTGACCCTTGGACTCTCTTTAATCGGAATTTGCTGGCTTAACCTTGCACTAAACGTTATTCCCTTATCATGTATCTATGCACAGTAATGGCTTGATTGTAAGCATGTATTGTTTTTCTGCTGACTGGATAGCTTGCAACAAAAGCTTTTCACTGTACCTCGGTACATGTGACAATAAGCTAGACTGAAACTGAACTGAAACCTGGGTTCGATCCTGATGTCGGCTGCTGTCTGTGTGGGGTTTGCATGGTCTCTCTGTGACAGCAAGGGATGCATCCAGATGCTTCAGTCTCCTTTCACACGATGAAGATATTTGTGTTCGTAGGCCAATTGCCTCGGTAAAATTGCCCTTAATGTGTAGGTAGTGAATGAGAAAGTGGGATATCGTAGAACTAGTGTGAACGGGTGTTCGATGGTTGGTGTGGACTCGGTGGGCCGAAGGGCCTGTTCCCTTGCTGTAAATCTCTAAACTCTAGACTAGCAAGGGGGTGAGAAAGATCTATTTCACAGACACAGCAACAGACAGGACAAAGGCGGTCCGATAAAAGTGTGTGGCTATGTCCACCAATTATCACCGATGTGATTTAGGCTGTATTCGGTGGCAAATCTCAACAACTTACAAACAAATTTGTTTGCCCATACATTTGGAGATATGTGATTGCCTCTGTGAGAGATATTAGTAATTGAAGATTGTTGAAGAGGACTGTGCAGTTGGGAAGGGAAAGAGAGTGTTGAGCGGAAGCGAATAACTTATTAGTTTGTGTAGGAAGGAACTGCAGATGCTGGTTTACACTGAAGATAGACACAAAGTGCTGGAGTAACTCAGAGGGACAGGTAGCATCTCTGGATAGAAGGAATGCGTGATATTTCGGGTCGAGACCCTTCCTCAGACAGAGTCAGAGGAGAAGGAGACACAGAGATATGGAAGGGCAAGGTGTGAAAATGAGACATCCAAGGGGACGAGCTCAAGGAAGATGCAGAACAGATCGTTGTTAGCTAAGGGGAGGTGACAACGAAGCATGTAGAGATAAAATTTAATGACGAGAGTCAGACTGGTCTGGGAATTAGTGATGGGGGAGGGATGGGGAGAGAGGGAAAGCAAGGGTTACTTGAAGTTAGAGAAGTCAATGTTCAGACCTCTGGGATTTAATCTGACCAAGCGAAATATGAGGTGCTGTTCCTCCAATTTGAGTCGGGCCTCACTGTGGCAGTGGAGGAGGCCCAGGACAGAAAGGTCAGATTGGGAATGGGAGGGGGAGTTAAAGTGCTGAGCAACCGGGAGATCAGGTAGGTTTAGGTGGACTGAGCGGAGGTGTTCAGCGAACCGATCGCCGATATATAGGAGTCCACACCTGGAACAGCGGATACAGTAGACGAGGTTGGAGGAGGTGCAAGTGAAGCAGTATTGATCAGTCTGAAGGTGGGTCCCAACCCATAATGGAACCTGTCCACGTTCTCCAGAGATGCTACCTGACCTGCGAGTTACTTCAGCACTCTGTGTCATTACAGATTAGTATTCCTGAATACAAGAAGCTGTTCAAGACTCATTGAGTTGTACTGCCATAGACTCATGACTCATGACTCACTTTACCCATTGAATGTATGCCATTTGAATCTAGTAATTATAGTGCCTGAGGGGCAATCAAGGAGCTCCACTTAGAAACCAAGGAATGGGGATACTGATAGACCGTGAAATATGCAGGGCAGTTCTCAGCTAGCTCTGCCCCACTGAATGATCACTTCGAAAAAAACCCTGCAGATGCTGGTTTAAATCGAAGGTAGACACAAAATGGTGGAGTCACTCAGCGGGTCGGGCAGCATCTCGGGAGGGAAGGAATGGGTGACGTTTCGGGTCGAGACCCTTCTTCAGACTTAATTTAAACAACCCAATGAAACAAATTGTAACAGTTTTAAAACAGAATAAAGTGCAAGTAGATCTGTGCCGGATCACTGTGCGATGTGACCATCCGGCTCAGCAGGACCGGTTCATAGCAGCTATGGCCCTGGGGATGAAGCTGTTCCTGAGTCTGGAGGTGCCGGCGTAGAAGGCCTTAACTTGCAAACTCGCACGTCTTTGGATGTAGGAGGCTGGAGGAAACCCACACAGTCAAAGGGAGAACGTGCAAACTCCACATGGACAGCACCCGAGATCAGGATCGAACCCGTGTCTCTGGGCACTGTAAGGCAGCAGCTCTACCAGCTCTGCCTCTGTGCTGCCGTGATCTGTGGTGGGATCCACTGGACAGCCTCATTGAAATGATCCTCCAGGTCTCTGTGATTTTTGTGCCGCATATTTCCAAACTGTTAAATCTAATATTGCGCCAACCGGTGGCGCAGCGGTAGTGTTGCTGCCTTACAGCGCCGGAAGCTCGGGTTCCACCCTGACCATGGGTGCTGTCTGTACGGAGTTTGTACGCTCACCACGTGAAGACCTGCGTGGGTTTTCCCCGGGCTTTACTCCCACACTCCGAAGACGTGCAGGTTTGTCGGCTGATTGGCTTCGGTAAAATTGTAAATTGTCCCTGATTCGTGTGTGTGCAGGATAGTGTTAGTGTAACAAGCATTGTTGGCCAGCACAGACACGGCTGGCCTAAGGCTATGTTTCTGTGCTGTATCTGTAAACTAAACTCAACTCAACTAAACTAAACAAGCCATTAAATTTAAGCAAATACATCTCACCGTGAGGTGTGATGGCTATTTAATCCCATTAGGTTACTGTAAAGTCATTGAACTTCTGTCTCAGTGTGAATACCTCCTCCTACTTTACGTTCACTTCACAGTCTATTTGAAGGGTTTCTTTCCAATCCCCATGGGTTCCGAGGGGCACACTCGGAATGTGAAGGCCGGTCAATTATTATGTCCAAAGGCCACAAGGCTTTCTTTACAGTGCAGCCTGCCAATCCCTTTAATGTTGCTTTTCTTTGAGTTGAATGCGTTCTAGCTGCAAGTCTGTCTACAGGGATCAAACCCATGGGAGATAGTCAATGATTCAAACCAACCTCCCCAGTTCCTGGCGCTTTACTGTGTAAATAGCAATGCCAAGTGACTGGCATCAATAAAATATTCTACACTTGTGGTTGCACAACACATTCATTGCTTCAATTCCTTCTCTTCAGACTGAGACTCAGGGGAGAGGGGAAGTCAAGGTATGAAAATGTTCAGAACAAATCACGGCTGACACCGATGACTCCAAGAAATCTGGAGCCCACAATGGTTCATTGTTGGCTGTGGAAGAGGTGACAACGAAGTGGGGGAGGGACGGAAAGAGAGGGAATGTAATCTGTGGAATTCTCTGCCTCAGAAGGCAGTGGAGGCCAATTATCTGAATGCATTCAAGAGAGAGCTAAATAGAGCTCTTAAGGATAGCGGAGTGAGGGGATATGGGGAGAAGGCAGGAACGGGGTACTGATTGAGAATGATCAGCCATGATCACATTGAATGGCGGTGCTGGCTCGAAGGGCCGAATGGCCTCCTCCTGCACCTATTGTCTATTGTCTATTGTCTATTGTCTATTGTAAGGGTTACTTGAAGTTAAAGAAATCAATATTCATACCACTGGGATGTAAGCTGCCCAAGTGAAATATGAGGTGTTGTCACTCCAGTTTGCATGTGGCTTCACTCTGACAATGGATGATAGGATTGCCAACTGTTGCCAACACGTCCCAGCTACACCAAACCCACCTGTCTGCGTTTGGTCCATATCCCTCCAAACCTGTCCTATCCATGTACCTGTCTAACTACTTCTTAAATGTTGGGATAGTCCCTGCCTCAACTACCTCCTTTGGCAGCTTGTTCCATACACCTACCACCTTTCGTGTCAAAAAATTACCCCTCGGATTCCCATTAAATCTTTTCCCCTTCACCTTAAACCTCTGTCCTCTGGTCCTCGATCCACCTACTCTGTACAAGGGACTCTGTGCACAGTTACTCCTGCATTTTGTGTAAAACTGTCCCTTTCTCAGATACATATAACCAACCCCATGCCCACAGTGTACACTTGTTAAACTGAATTATTTTCCCCTCGATCTTTCCTAAGTAAATAGACTGAACCAACACACCGTTCTTGCTTCAACAAGTTTATTTGTCACTCCGGGGGACTTACTCTGGTCCACGACCTATCACCCTCTTGGAGTTCCAAGTGTTCCCTAGAGTAAGTGGTCTGCAATAGGCATAGTATAAGTATATAAGCAGTAGCCAGCAGAAACAAATCTGGCACGCTTTGTCTTCCAGTCACATCTTGATGTGGTATGTGTGTAAAGGCAAAGGTCAGATACCTCAAGGCAAGATCTCATTATCACAGTCAGGTTCCTGAAAATGAGTGTCAAACCGTTATCACAGCTGCAACAGAACCCAGTATTTTCCCACTCAACACTTAAATTTAAAAAATTTTTTTTTTAGAGATACAGCGCGGAAACAGGCCCTTCGGCCCACCGGGTCCGCGCCGCCCAGCGATCCCCACACATTGACACTATCCTACACACACTAGGGACAATTTTTACATTTACCCAGTAAATTAACCTACATACCTGTACGTCTTTGGAGTGTGGGAGGAAACCGAAGATCTCGGAGAAAACCCACGCAGGTCACGGGGAGAATGTACAGACTCTGTACAGACAGCACCCGTAGTCAGGATCGAACGTGAGTCTCCGGCGCTGCATTCGCTGTAAGGCAGCAACTCTACCGCTGCGCCACCGTGCCGATAAACTAACTTACACAGCAAAAACCAAACTCGTCACACTGACTCTTTTAGATGAGGTTCAAGGTTAGACAGGAGCACTGACAAATAACCTTAAACCTGTCACCTGCAGCAACTGAAAGAATTATTTCTCATCTCCCCGAAGATCATCCTTATTTTATTCCATCACTAATTAATATTTTGCCCGCACAACAGCTGACAAAGCAGATTACCTTAACTTGACAAAAACTCATTGACCACATTAAACTGTGTTTTAATAGGCGGTTCTATTGATACTAAGCAGAATCCTTCAATTTAATTTGGATTATATGAGACAAAAACAGTAACTGAATCAAAACAAAGCATTTACGAAAGAAAACTCAATTGACTGCAAACCATTAATATTGTTTTCATTTCCCCAGAGTTAAAATGAATCTTTGGAATGTAACTCCTGATTTTCTTTTACATGGTCGTACAAAACAAAATCCTCCTCGCCAAAATAAAATATGCCACTACCTTTCATTTCAAATTTAGTTTAGTTTAATTTAGAGATTCAGCACGGAAACAGGCCCTTCAGCCCACTGAGTCCGCACCGACCAGCAATCCCCGCACACTAACACTATCCTACACACACTAGGGACAATTTACATTTATACCAAGCCAATGAATCTACAAACCTGTACGTCTTTGGATTGTGGGAGGAAACCGAAGATCCCGGAGAAAACCCATGCAGGTCACAGGGAGAACGTACAAACTCCGTACAGACAACACCCGTAGTCAGGATTGAACCTAGGTCTCTGGCGCTGTAAGGCAGTAGCTCTACTGCTGTGCCACCCTGCCACCCTAAATAAATGTTTTTCCAATGCAGAGTATTGAATATTTTTAAGGCGGAGACTGACAGGTACTTGATTAGTAAGGGTGTCAGGGGTTATGGAGACTTCTTCGTGCATGTGGCGTGCACAGCCTAAAGTTGTAGGTCAAGGGTGAACATCCAGGCCAGGGCGGCAGCAGTAGCTGGGTGAATGGCCTTGATGCCACCAGGGAGAAGCCTCAGTGAGCAGTCGTTCACGATGTGTGGGGTGGTCTGGTCTGGATACCCGCAGTCACAAGCAGGGCTGTCTGTCACCCCCACTTGTACAGGTGATGGGCTGTTCTTGCATGGAGGGTGTGGATCCTGTTCAGGGTTAGCCATTGCTTGCGATGGAGGTCAGATCCCGGTGGTTTCACTGTGGGGTCTGTGATCACCTCCCCGTTGTTGGTGTTGGCATCTTTCCAGGCTCTGCGGCACTCAGTCTTGGGGTCAACGTCTTCCAGGGATTTGGCTGAAGACCAGAAGGGTTTGCGAGAATTCAGGCGTATGTTGGGCAGATTGTGCAAGTCAGCATGGATGGGAAGGTCAGGAGTTGATGGGATTTACCCAGAATTTCTGAAGAACCTTGGCCCCCAAGGACACTACTGCTGGCTGCTTTTTTCACCCATGTCCATTGGAGAGGAATTATCCCTAAGGACTGGAGAGAGTCTAAGGTCATCGCCAACCTCCAGCCTGGGAAACCTGCTGATGATCCATACTCTTCTTAGCTTATAGAAACATAGAAAATAGGTGCAGGAGGAGGCCATTCAGCCCTTCGAGCCAGCACCGCCATTCATTGTGATCATGACTGATCATCCGCAATCAGTAACTCGTGCCTGCCTTCTCCCCATATCCCTTGATTCCACTAGATTATTCAAGCATGATTTCCTTTTCATAAATCCATGCTGACTTGGACTTATCCTTTTACTGCTATCCAAATGCACCGTTATTACCTCTTTAATAATTGTCTCCAGCATCTTCCCCGTTTTCTCTCTCGATCCTTTCTTGAAAAGTGGGATAACATTACCTATCCTCCAATCCACAGGAACTGATCCTCAATCTGTAGAACATTGGAAAATGATCACCAATGTGTCCACGATTTCTAGAGCCCCCTCCCTGAGTACCCTGGGATGCAGACCATCAGGCCCTGGGGATTTATCACCCTTCAGTCCCATCAGTCTACCCAATACTATTTCTCACCTAATGCAAATTTCTTTCAGTTCCTCTATCCCCCTAGATCCTCTGTCCTCTAGTACATCTGGGAGATTGTTTGTGTCTTCCTTAGTGAAGACAGATCCGAAGTACCTGTTCAACTCTTCTGCCATTTCTTTGTTACCCATAATAATTTCACCCGTGTCTGCCTTCAAGGGACCCACATTTGACTTTGCTACTCTTTTTCTCTTAACATACCTAAAGAAGCTTTTACTGTCCTTCTTTATATTCTTGGCCAGCTTCCCCTCATACTTCATCTTTTCAGCCCGTATTGCCCGTTTTGTTACCTTCTGTTGTCCTATGAAAGTTTCCCAATCCTCTGGCTTCCTGCTACTCTTCGCTGTGTTATACATCTTTTCTTTTAGTTTTATTCCATCCCTAACTTCCCTTGTCAGCCACGGTTGCCTCCTACTCACCTTAGAATCTTTCTTCCTCTTTGGAATGAAATGATCCTGCATCTTCCGGATTATCCCCAGAAATTCCTGCCATTGCTGTTCCACCGTCATTCCTGCTAGGATCCCTTTCTAGTCGACCTTGGCCAGCTCCTCTCTCATGCCTTCATAGTCCCCTTTGTTCAACTGCAACACTGACACTTCCGATTTAACCTTCTCCTTCTCAAATTGCAGATTAAAACTAATCATATTATGATCACTACCTCCAAGCGGTTCCTTTACCTCGAGTTCTCTTATCAAATTTGGTTCATTGGACAACACTAAATCCAGAATTGCCTTTTCTCTGGTAGGCTCCAGTACAAGCTGCTCTAAGAATCCATCTCGGAGGCACTCTACAAACTCTCTTTCTTGGGGTCCAGAACCAACCTGATTTTCCCAGTCTACCTGCATATTGAAATCCCCCATCACCACAGTGGCATTACCTTTGTTACATGCCAGTTTTAACTCCTGCTGCAACTTTACCCAACATCCGGGCTACTGTTTGAAGGTCTGTAGACAACTCCAATTAGTGTCTTCTTACCTTTACAATTCCTCAACTCAATCCACAGTGACTCTACCTCGTCAGTCCCTATGTCACCCCTCGAAAGGGACTGAATTTCGTCCCTCACCAACAGAGCTGCCCCACCGCCTCTGCCCACCTGCCTGTCCTTTCTATAGGACGTATAACCCTGAATATTGTTCCCAGGCCCGATCCTCCTGCAGCCACGTCTCTGTAATCCCCACAATGTCATATCTACCAACCTCTAACTGAGCCTCAAGCTCATCTACTTTACTTTGCGCATTCGTATACAATACTTTTAATTCCTTACTCATCTCACCTTTCACATCGATCCCTATTACACTTGGCCAAACTCTCCTATCCTATTTGTGAGCTTTCTTTCCCGTTAATTCTGGGGTCATTAACTATCCCTTTACTCTCTTTCTCTTGAACTCCATCCTTGACTATCCCATTTGACACCCCCCCCCCCCCTATTTTAAGATTAGTAAGAAAATAGTGGGGAGGAAACTATCCCTTTATCAGCCAAGGCATTGAGTATAAACATTGAGAATCATATTCCAGCTGTATAAAACTCTAGGCTACCCCTCGGGTATTATGGGCAGTTCTGGATCCCAAACTATAGGAAGGGTATGTAAGGCTGGAGAATGGGTTCACCAGGGCATTGTGTGCATTGGAGTGCATTAGCTATCGAGAGATGTTTACAAACTGTAATTGGGTTTTTTCCTGAGTGTCAGAGCAAAGTGTATGAAATGATGGGAAGCACAGATAGGGCAGATACTCAGTCTCAGGGTGGACATGTCAAATACTAGAGGGCACAGGCTTATGGTAGGAAGGGAAATGCTTAAAGAACATTTGCAAGTCAATGGAGTTTTTTTCTTCATAGAGAGTGGTGGGTGCCTGGAACACACTGCCAGGGGACGTGGTGGAGGCAGATATAATTGCAATGTTTAATAGGCATTTAGACAGACAGGGAGTAGACGGAACTAGTGCTGACTATCCATAATCATCCCCTTTCTTTCCACAAAAGACAGGATTTAATTAGAGGTAGTATGCACACATGGAAGATCATTTCTCACAACTTTCACTGGGCTTTTGAAGAAGGAACCAAGGTCAATGAGTGCAGGACAGTAGATGTCATCTTTAGACTTTACTTTGGACTTTTAAAGATACAACGTGGAAACAGGACCTTCGGCCCACTGAGTCCATGCCGACCAGCGATCACCCCGTACATTAGCACTTTCCTATGCTCAAAGGACAATTTTTACAACTTACTGAACCCAATTGAGGGCGTGCAGCGTAGATTTACTCGGTTAATTCCCGGAATGGCGGACTGTCATATGTTGAAAGACAGGAGCGACTAGGCTTGTATACACTGGAATTTAGAAGGATGAGAGGGGATCTTATCGAAACATATAAGATTATTAAGGGGTTGGACACGTTAGAGGCAGGAAACATGTTCCCAATGTTGGGGGAGTCCAGAACCAGGGGCCACAGTTTAAGAATAAGAGGTAGAGCATTTAGAACTGAGATGAGGAAAAACGTTTTCAGTCAGAGAGTTGTGAATCTGTGGAATTCTCTGCCTCAGAAGGCAGTGGAGGCCAATTCTCTGAATGCATTCAAGAGAGAGCTAGATAGAGCTCTTAAGGATAGCGGAGTCAGGGGGTATGGGGAGAAGGCAGGAACGGGGTACTGATTGAGAATGATCAGCCATGATCACATTGAATGGTGGTGCTGGCTCGAAGGGCCGAATGGCCTCCTCCTGCACCTATTGTCTATTGTCTATTGTCTAACCTACAACCTGCACGTCTTTGGAGTGTGGGAGCAAACCGGAGCACCCGGAGAAAACCATGTGGTCACGAGAAGAATGTACAAACTCCACACAGATATCACCTGTCGTCAGGATCAAACCCGGGTCTCTGGCATTGTAAGGCAGCAACTCTACCGCTGCGCCACCGTGCGGTCCCTTTAAGGACTTCAACAAGGCCTTTGATAAGGTTTCACATGGTAGGCTGCTTCGGACTGGTTTGACTGCATGGGATCCAGGAAAAGCCAGCAACTTGGACAGAAATTGTCTTGATGGTGGTTAGCAGAGGACGATGGTGGAAGGTCGTGTATCAGAGTGGTGCCTGTGGCTGGTGGTGTGTAACAGGACTCGTTGTCATTTGTCATCCACGTCAACAATTTGGATGAAAATGTACAAGGTGTGGTTATTATGTTTGCTGATGATACTAAAATAGGTGCCATTGTAGTCAATTTTAGTTAAGTTTAGTTTAATTTTTGAGATACAGCGCGGAAAAAGGTCCTTCGGCTTGCCGAGTCCGCACTAACCTGCGATCCTGCTCATTGACACTACCCTACACACACTGGGGACAATTTACATTTGTATATGAAGCCAATTAACCTACAAACCTGTTCGTCTTTGGAGTGTGGGAGGAAACCAAAGATCACGGTGGCACTGTGGCGCAGCGGTACAGTTGCTGCCTTACATTCGCCGGAGACCTGGGTTCGATCCTGACTACGGGCGCCGTCTGTACGGAATTTGTACGTTCTCCCCGAGACCTGCGTGGGTTTTCTCCGAGATCTTCGGTTTCCTCCCAAACTCCAAAGACGTACAGGTTTGTAGGTTAATTGGCTTGGTAAATGTAAAAAAATTGTCCTTAGTTGGTGTAGGATAGTGTTAATGTGCGGGGATCGCTGGGCGGCGTGGACCCGGTGGGCCGAAGGGGCCTGTTTCCGCGCTGAATCTCTAAACTAAACTGAACTAAATCTCGGAGAAAACCCAGGCAAGTCACGGGGAGAAGGTACAAACTCCGTACAGACAGCACCTGTCGTCAGGATCGAACCCGGGTCTCCGGCGCTGTGAGGTAGTAGCTGTTCCACTGCACCACCATACCGGCCTCAATGAACAATGTTATAAGTAGTTACAGCTGGATAAGTGGGTAAGTGGCCTGAGGAATGGGAAATGTTGCTGAATTCAGATATGTGTGATGTGTTGCATTTTGGAAAGACAAATCAGGGTCGGACTTTGATCGTGAATGGTAGTGCCCTGGGACCAGAACGGAGGAGCTAATGAGTACAAGTGTACAGTTTCCTGAAAGTGGCATCACAAGTACATAAGGCATGGATGAAAGCTTTTGTCACACTCTCCTTCATCCCTCAGGCCATTGTAGTGGGTCTGGACGCAGTAGGAATCAGGCAAGACGCCAGGTGGGTATTAACAGTAATTTTAATGCAGCAACAGAACATCCACACTCTCTTCAGTCTCAAGCATGAGTTATCTCTCTAGCCCCTTCAGGCAAACCCCATAGCACTAGTCCCTTCCCCAGCCCTGTCCAACCCGTGCCGAGGGGGGTGATCCAGGGAGTGGCCTAATCCCCGTGTACCGCCACAGCATCGAGTATTAAAGCTGAGACATTATGTTGCTGGACACAAAATGCTGGAGTAACTCAGCGGGACAGGCAGCATCTCTGGAGAGAAGGAATGGGTGGCGTTTCAGGTCGAGACTACTTCTTCAGACATTCCTTCCCTCCAAAGATGCTGCCTGTCCCGTTGAGTTACTCCAGCATTTTGTGTCTACCTTTGATTTAAACCAGCATTCCTAGACATTATGTTGCAGTTGCACAAGATGTTGGTGAGGCTGCACTTGGAGTATTGTGGTCGGATTTGGTCGCCCTGATATTGAAAATAAGTCGTTTAGCATGGGAGACTGAGGGGTGATCTTATTGCTCTGTATAAAATCATGAGGGGCATAGATTGGGTGAACACACACAGTCATTTCCCCCTGGTTGAGGAATCAAGAAATAGAGGGCATTAGTTTCAGGTGAGAAAGAAAAAATGTAATAGGAACCCAAAGGCCAATTTATTCGCACAGATTTGTACGTACAATCATCAAATACCTGGAGGTAATGGTGGGGGCACGTACAACAAAAACATTGAAAGGACATTTGGGCAGGTCCATGGACAGGAAAGGGTTAGAGGAAGTTAGACACAATTGCCGCATCTGCCCCAGAAGGCAGTGGAGGCCAATTCCCTGAATGCATTCAAGAGAGAGCAAGATAGAGCTCTTAAGGATAGCAGAGTCAGGGGATATGGGGAGAAGGCAGGAACGGGGTACTGATTGAGAATGATCAGCCATGATCACATT
Organism: Rhinoraja longicauda; assembly: GCF_053455715.1. Classification (NCBI taxonomy): domain Eukaryota; kingdom Metazoa; phylum Chordata; class Chondrichthyes; order Rajiformes; family Arhynchobatidae; genus Rhinoraja; species Rhinoraja longicauda. The sequence goes on from NC_135984.1 coordinate 26,287,014, forward strand.
GAATGGCGGTGCTGGCTCGAAGGGCCGAATGACCTCCTCCTGCACCTATTGTCTATTGCTGGAGTAACTCAGTGGGTCAAGCAGAATTCCTGTGGAAAAGGAATAAGTGATGTTTTGGGTCGGAACCCTTCTTCAGACTGAAGGTTTAGAGGGACAGGTCAGATACTGACTAATGAGAGTGGTGAAGATAGATAGACCTCTTGACCAGCATGAGCTGAAGACCTGTTTCTGTGCCGTCTGAGTCTATGACCCTATGGCACTATGATATTGAACAAGTGCAGGTAAGATAGGATTAGATCAATTTGGCATCATGACCAGCAAAGTCATTCTGGGCTGCAGGCGTATATTTCTGAACTGCAATTTTCTATGTTCCAAATGAAATTCAATAGCTTATGAACAAAAGGAATGAGAAAAGAAAGCAAAGTTCCAGAGACCACGCATAAAACACAGGGTGAACCAATCAAGTTCCAGAGACCACGCATAAAACACAGGGTGAACCAATCAAGTTCCAGAGACCACGCATAAAACACAGGGTGAACCAATCAAGTTCCAGAGACCACGCATAAAACACAGGGTGAACCAATCAAGTTCCAGAGACCACGCATAAAACACAGGGTGAACCAATCAAAGGGTTGTATTCCCTTTCTTTTAGAAACCACTGGAAAATGTTAAATCAAATACGTTGTTTCCTGTTCCCTGGTACATAATTGATTTAGACAGAACATCGAATTAATTCATGTTTCCTGCCACTGCAAACTTATCAAAAACACTTTTTTTCACTATTCATTAAAGCAGTATACGATAGCCCAGTTGCCACAAAATACTGGAGTAACTTAGCGGGTCAGGCAGCATCTCAGGAGAGAAGGAATGGGTGATGTTTCGAGTCGAGACCCTTCTTCAGTCTCAACCCGAAATGTCACCCATTCCTTCTCTCCTGAGATGCTGCCTGACCTGCTGAGTAAAGGGCCTGACCCACTTAGGCGATCTTTTTGGCGACTGCTGGCGACTGGCAAAGTCGTAGCAGATCGCCAAACTTTTCTTTTACCCGATGACAATGGCCACGACAATGCCGAGTCAGGTCGAGATTACAGCGTCTTCTGAAACATCGCAAAATTCCCACGCTGTCAATGCTTCGGCGTCCTGGTTTTCGCTTAAATCACTGAGAAGTCGGTAAGTACTTGAGAGTTTTGAACTATAACACCTTGTATGGGTTACTTAAAAACCAAGCTTCACTGTAACAAGGAATAAACAGGATTTATTTCCAGTTTACTAATAGCTGTATTAAAAAATTTTTTTTTTTAAGTGGTTCAGTGGATCTTTGAAAAGTGTGTGGGCATTCTTTGAAAACGTACGGGAGATGCATATCTGGTTTCTGGGTTGCATATCTGGGTTGGGAGCCTACTTTAAATGTAATCGCTGATGGCCATAAACATCGCAAAATTCCCACGCTTACCTGACCGTCAAACTGTCACCTCCAATCTACCTGTCAAATGTCCTGATGGTAAATAAATTGGTTAAACGCAAGCATTTTATGGTATCTTGAAATGACTTTACTTATTTTAATATTATGTGCTTCTAAATGCATCTTAAGAGAACCTATCAAACCTGGGGACAGCGTGCGACAACGCCCGCATCTCAAGTTCCAGAGACCACGCATAAAACACAGGGTGAACCAATCAAAGGGTTGTATTCCCTTTCTTTTAGAAACCACTGGAAAATGTTAAATCAAATACGTTGTTTCCTGTTCCCTGGTACATAATTGATTTAGACAGAACATCGAATTAATTCATGTTTCCTGCCACTGCAAACTTATCAAAAACACTTTTTTTCACTATTCATTAAAGCAGTATACGATAGCCCAGTTGCCACAAAATACTGGAGTAACTTAGCGGGTCAGGCAGCATCTCAGGAGAGAAGGAATGGGTGATGTTTCCGCAATAAGCAACGATACCTGGCGACAAGCCAGCTGTCGCCGAGAAATTTCAAACATAGAAACATAGAAACATAGAAAATAGGTGCAGGAGTAGGCCATTCGGCCCTTCGAGCCTGCACCGCCATTCAATATGATCATGGCTGATCATCCAGCTCAGTAGCCTGTACCTGCCTTCTCTCCATACCCCCTGATCCCTTTAGCAAAAAGGGCCACATCTAACTCCCTCTTAAATATAGACAATGAACAGAGAATTCCACAGACTCACCACTCTCTGTGTGAAGAAATGTTTTCTCATCTCGGTCCTAAAAGACTTCCCCCTTTTCCTTAAGCTGTGACCCCTGGTTCTGGACTCCCCGAACATCGGGAACAATCTTCCCGCATCTAGCCTCTCCAACCACTTAAGAATTTTATATGTTTCTATAAGATCCCCCCTCAGTCTTCTAAATTCCAGTGAGTACAAGCCCAGTCTATCCAGTCTTTCCTCATATGCAAGTCCCGCCATCCCAGGGATCAATCTGGTGAGATTTCTCAGCGACGCACTGAGATCCACTACGATCTTTGGAAGACTCCTCACGATCATGCCCACGACACCCGGCGAACTGTCGGCAACAACCTAATCGCCGGCAGTCGCCTTAAAATCACCTAAGTGGGACAGGCCCTTTACTCCAGCATTTTGTGATACCTTCAATTTGTACCAGCATCTGCAGTTAATTTCCTGCTATAGCCCAGTTATTCATTGTTGCATTGCACCATAATCCCCACTGTTAATTGGTTCAGTGTACCACAGTCCCAACTATTGCCCCATCTAATGGCAGCACGGTGGCGCAGCGGTACTGCCTTACAGCACCAGAGACCTGGGTTTGATCCTGACTACGGGCGCTGTCTGTACGGAGTTTGTACCTTCTCCCCAAGACCTGCGTGGATTTTCTCTGAGATCTTCCGTTTCCTTCCACACTCCAAAGACGGACAGGTTTGTGGGTTAATTGGCTTTGGTGTAAATGTAAATTAGACAATAGACAATACACAATAGGTGCAGGAATAGGCTAATCGGCCCTTCGAGTCAGCACCACCATTCAATGTGCTCATGGCTGATCATTCACAATCAGTACCCCGTTCCTGCCTTCTCCCCATACCCCCTGACTCCGCTATCCTTAAGAGCTCTATCCAACTGTCTTTTGAAAGCATGCAGAGAATCGGCCTCCACTGCCTTCTGAGGCAGAGAATTCCACAGATTTACAACTCTCTGAGTGAAATTGTCCTGTGTACGTGTAGGATAGTGTTAATGTGCGGGAATTGCTAGTCAGTGCGGACTCGGTGGGCCAAAGGGCCTGTTTCCGCGCTTTATCTCCAAAATAAACTAAACTAAACTATTGACAGGTAGAGTGTATATAGTCCCAACTATTGATCAATACAATGCATACAGCCATGACTATTGATAGACTATACTGAACGATATTCTACACTCTGTATCTTTCCCCTTTGCCTTATTATTGTACGGGTTTGATTTGATTGTTCTAATGTATAGTATTACCTGATCTTATTTTGTACGATCTGATCTGTTTGGATAGCAAGCAAAATAAAGCCTTTCACTGCACCACGGCACACATGATAGTAATAAACCTCAACCTAAACCATCTGTTCACCATCCCTCCCTTATTTAGTTCCACTCTTTATCTCCCTTTCCCATCCGGTTCCATAATCTGGAGCTCTGTGGTGCCTCCACCTATCATCTCCACGGTGCTGGAGTAACCAGTGGGTCAGGCAGCGTCTGTGGGGGGAAATGACTGGTGACATTTTGTATTGGGGTCCTTCTGCAGAAACAGGAGGAAGACGGGCCACTAAACCCCCCGCACTTGGCCAGACCGCAACTGGTCTTCGATCTCAGAGCAAGTTTCCTGCACTCAGTCAGATCTCTCACGTTGCATTTTAACGGCATATTCACTCAAATTCCCCAAATTTGGGAAATGTGTGAAGTGTGCAGTTGATGCAGTGCTGTGTCCATTGTCTTTGTTCTATTGTATATAATATCAGATCCACGCCCATGTGTGATGTGAAACAGTCTCAAACTATATATTGGACCCAGTCCCACTTGTTGCCTGAGCACAGTGCGGGTTCCAGGTCTATATGCTGTTTCAGTGCTGTGCAGATTAGGCTCTCATGCTATCCCAAAATGCTGGAGTACCTCAGCAGGTCAGACACTAGACAATAGGTGCAGGAGTAGGCCATTCGGCCCTTCGAGCCAGCACCGCCATTCAATGTGATCATGGCTGATCATTCACAATCAGTACCCCGTTCCTGTCTTCTCCCCTTACCCCTTGACTCCGCTATCCTTAAGAGCTCCATCTAGCGCTCTCTTGAAAGCATCCGGAGAATCGGCCTCCACTGCCTTCTGAGGCAGAGAATTCCACAGATTTACAACTGTCTGACTGAAAAAGGTTTTCCTCATCTCCGGAGAAAAGGAATGGGTGACGCTTCCGGGTCTCGACCCGAAGCGTCACCCATTCCTTCTCTCCGGAGATGCTGCCTGACCTGCTGAGCTATCCCATCATTTTGTGAGGTTCTCATGCTACATCATTGCCACATGTGGCTGTGGAGGCCGAGCCAACGAATATGTTTAAGGCGGAGATCGATGGATCCTCGATTAGTAGGGGTGTCAGGGGATATAATGAGAAGTCTGGAGGATGGGTTTGAGAGGGAAAGATAGATCAGCCATGTCGGTGCGGTCTTGGTGGGCCGAAGGGCCTGTTTCCGCGTTGTATATCTAAAATAAACAAAACTAAACTAAACTGCCTTGACAGACCCATTGATTCTGCCTGCTCCTGCTCCACCAAAATCATTTCCACATACCTCGATTCCATCCTATCTCCCCTTGTCCAATCTGACTTTCAGTCCGAAGTCAGGTCCCGACCCAAAACGTCACCTACTCCTTTTCTCCAGAGAGGCTGCCTGACCCGCTGAGTTACACCAGCAATTGTATCCACCTTTACTCTCTATATCCATGTCCTTTCATTAATCTATATAGTAAAACTCTCGTTTGTTTGTTTGTTTGTTCCTGAACTACAGCCAACACGGTACACGATAGCGCAACAATTTTAGGCCCACCTTACTCACCGACATCCCTTTGGTGCTAATGGAAGAAGTTTCATTGAAATCGGTGTTATATTTTTAAAGTTATTCATATTTTTAAGTTTAAATCTATCTCCTCGGGAGGGAGGGAGGGAGATGGGGGAGGGGACGAGGGAGGGAGGGGGGGAGGAGGGAAGATAAGGCGGGTGGAGTGGGGAGGGGAAGGGGGAGGGGGAGGGGGAGGGGAGGATGGAGGGGGAGGGAGTGGGGAGGAGGGAGGGGATGGGTGGGGGAGGGAAGGATGGAGGGGAGGGAGGGGGGAAGGGAGGAGGGAGGAGAGGGGAGGGAGGGGGGAGAGTGGGAGAGGGGGAGGGGGAGGGGAGGGGTGGGGAGAGGAGGGAGGGGGAGAGAGAGAGAGGGGGAGGGGAGAGGGGGGAGGGGAGAGGGAATAGGGGAGGGGGAGGGGGAGGGGGAGGAGGGGAGGGGGAGGGGAGGAAGGGGAGAGAGGGGAGAGGCGGGAGGAGGAGGGGTGGGGTGAGGGGGGGAGAGAGAGAGGGGGAGGGGGAGGAGGGGAGGGGGAGGGGAGAGGGGGAGAGAGGGGGGAAAGTGGAGGGGAGGGGGGAGGGGGTGAGGAGAAGGTGCTTCACCAATGCAGGTTGGGCCCAATAGGTCCACGTGGTCTAGTTTGCTTTAAATGGAGCGTGGCTGTGTTCTGCAGCTGCGGCTCACCGGCAGTCTCTCCGTTTTTTTGTTGTGTTTTTTTGTCATTGTTGATGTTAAATGTACGTTTTGTTTTATTTTTAATTCTGTGTATGTAGGGGGGTGGTGGGGGGGTTGGGGGAAACCTTTTTTTAAATCTCCTCCTCAACGGAGATGCGACCTTTACCGTGTCGTATCTCCGTTCGCGCAACGGCCTAACAACGTGGAGTCGGCGGCCTCCAGCTGGGATCGACCTCGAAGACTCCGGTCGCAGGGGCCTGGACTTACCATCTCGGAGGTTTCAGCCGTGGGCCCTGCAGACTGCAACATCTGGAGTTCGCAGGTCCCTGGCTGGCGACCGGTGTTTGGGAGCTCCAGCCGTAGCAGCTTCGACTGCCCCGAAGCGCGAGGTACGTTCGACCCGCCCGCAGACCCTTCATCGCCCTGCGTGGCCCGGCCGCAGCACTTTACATCGCCCGGTGGGGGCTCAGGACTCTCATCGCCCTGCGTGGCTCGGCCGCGGCATTTTCCATCGCCCGGTGGGGGCTCAGGACTTTCATCGGCCTGCTCGGCTCGACCCTGGGACTTTCCATCGCCCGGTGGGGGCTTCAAGGGGTTGGGAGCCTCGATCGCCTCGTGGCGCCACGGGAGAAGAACGAGGAGGAGATAAGACTTTGCCTTCCATCACAGTGAGGGTATGCCTAGAGCAATCACTGTGATGGCTGTTTTGTGTAAAAAATTGTATCTGTGTGTCTTGTGTTCTTTAATGTCTACTGCCGGACCCTGACGTGAGAGGACGCTGGCGTTGAGTATTCGCCGCTTTTCCGTCAGGATAGTTTGTCTGTTTGTCTGTTTGTTTCTATGTTAATTGTATTTGTAAAGCGCTTTGTGCATGTGTTAAGGCGCTATATAAAATAAATATATTATTATTATTATTATTAAATGTGATCATTAAAGCCTTGTCCTGAGAATGATCTGAACATGTTATTTGCCATTAAGGGAGTGTTGTTTGCTGACCCCTTGCCTGCACACTCTCTCGTCCCATCATCTTGCCCTTTTGAAATTCAATGGGAAGCCGCAATTTAATGATTAAATTGGCTGCTCAGACATTCAGTCGATTTATTATTTGAACATATGCTGATGTAACTGTGAAAGAACAGTTCCTTGTGGCTGTGGGAAGGAGGAGGAGGTGAATTCTAAAAAGGCTAAGACATTGTCGGGGTTTCAAAAACATCTGCTGTGAGAACGTTGACTTACATTAAGGCGGCACGGTGGCGCAACGGTAGAGTTGCTGCCTTACAGCGGATGCAGTGCCGGAGACCCGGGTTCGATCCCGACTACAGGGGCCGTCTGTACGGAGTTTGTACGTTCTCCCCGTGGCCGCGTGGGTTTTTTCCGAGATCTTCGGTTTCCTCCCACACTCCAAAGACGTACAGGTTTGTAGGTTAATTGGCTTGGTAAGTGTAAAAATTATCCCTAGTGGGTGTAGGGTAGTGTTAAGTTGCGGGGATGGCTGGTCGGCGTGGACCCGGTGGGCCGAAAGGGCCTGTTTCCACGCTGTAAACTCTAAGCTAAACCACTGAAAGACTCGGCCATCAGTGATAAAACCTGCCGCTTCCTAAATAAACCTCTGTACGCATCCTCAGGGAAACATGGAGCTCTGAGACATGCAACTAGTATTGGCTGGACTTTAGACTTTAGAGATACAGCAGGGAAACAGGCCCTTTGGCCCTAGTGGCCATGGTCGTCCTATTAGTTGTCTACACCGACCAACAATCACCGCTTTAATTAGCACTATCACACCACGGACAAATTGCAATTTTTTACCAAAGCCAATTAACCTCCAGATCTGTATGTCATTAGAGTGTGTGATGAAACTGTAGCACTGGGAGAAAATCCACACAGGACACGGGGAGAACGCACCAACTCCGCACAGACAGCGCTCGTCGTCGGGATTGAACCCGGGTCACTGACGCTGTGAGGCGGTAACTCTACCAGCTACCCCAAAGAGGAGAGGACTGTGGGCGTGGCGCTCCTTGGCGAGGGTGGGTACGACACTGGCTGTCAGGTGTGAGGTGCTCTCAGTGATGCTGTACTTGGCACGGCTGTGGCCCATTGCCCACTCTGGACAGTCATGGAGCCAGCATGCGGTTCATTCAAGGATTTAATAGACAATAGACAATAGACAATAGGTGCAGGAGGAGGCCATTGGGCCCTTCGAGCCAGCACCGCCATTCACTGTGATCATGGCTGATCATTCACAGTCAGTACCCCGTTCCTGCCTTCTCCCCATAACCCCTGACTCCGCTATCTTTAAGAGCTCCATCAAACTCTCTCTTGAAAGCATCCAGAAAATTGGCCGTCTCTGCCTTAACTGATTTAACCTGGAGCAGTTCCAACAGGTTACAACAGGAGAAAACCATACCAAATATAGCCCTCATCCTCATGGGCACCTTAGTGTCTGGTTGCATCAGGCTGTGCTTGGCGCCTATTCATGTACGTAAGTGCTGAAGGTCTACCTCTCCCAGGTGTTTAGTTCAGTTTAGATAGACACAAAATGCTGGAGTAACTGGGGCAGTAAGTGGGACAGGCAGCATCTCTGGAGAGAAGGAATGGGTGATGTTTCAGATCAAGACCGAGAGTCAGAGAAGAGGAAAACCAGAGATAAGGAAGAGTACATGGAGAATTTAAGGTATGAAGTGGACAGATTAAAGTAGATGCTGATTCAGGAAATGTAGAATGATTCATTTTTAGCTGAGGGGAAGGTGATAACCGGGAGATTGGGTAGGCCGAGGCGGACTGAGCGGAGGTGTTGAGCGAAACGATCGCTGAGCCTGCGTTTGGTCTCACTGATATACTGGAGTCCACACCTGGAACAGCGGATACAGTAGATGAGGTTGGAGGAGGTGCAAGTGAACCTCTGATTCACCTGAAAGGACTGTCGGGGTCCTCGGGCGGAGTCAAGGGGGGAGGTAAAGGGACAGGTGTTGCATCTCCTGCGGTTGCACAGGAAAGTACCTGGGGAGGGGGTGGTTTGGGTGGGAAGGGATGAGTTAACTAGGGATATAATATAAGAAAATAACTGCAGATGCTGGTACAAATCGATTTATTCACAAAATGCTGGAGTAACTCAGCAGGTCAGGCAGCATCTCGGGAGAGAAGGAATGGGTGACGTTTCGGGTCGAGACCCTTCTTCAGACTGAAGGAGTTAACTAGGGAGTTGCGGAGGGAACGGTCTCTGCGGAAAGCGGAAAGGGGTGGAGATGGGAAGATGAGGCTGGTGGTGGGATCCCGTTGGAGGTGGCGAAAATGTCGGAGGATTATGTGTTGTATGTGATGGCTGATGGGGTGGAAGGTGAGGACTAGGGGTATCTGTTCCTGTTGCGACTGGGGAGAGGGGGAGCAAGAGCGGAACTATGGGGTACCGAGGAGACACGAGTGAGGGCCTCATCTATTTTGGAAGTGGGGAACCCCTGTGCCCTAAAGAATGAAGACATTTCAGATGTCCTGGTATGGAACATCTCATCTTGGGCACAGATGCAGTCAAGCATGGCTCAGACAGCACATTTAGAGTGTAGGAGTAAGGAGGTCCTACTGCAGTTGGACAGGGCCCTGGTGAGACCACAGATGGAGTATTGTGTGCAGTTTTGGTCTCCTAATTTGAGGAAGGACATTATTGCTATTCAGGGAGTGCAGCGCAGCGTAGGTTCTCCAGGTTAATTCCTGGGATGGCAGGACTGACATATGATGAAAGCATGGATCGACTGGGCTTGTATTCACTGGAATTTAGAAGGACGAGAGGGGATCTTATAGAAACATTTAAAAATTCTTAAAGAATTTAGATTTTTAGATTTTCTTTTTAGATTTAGATTCTAGTCCGCGCCGCCCAGCGATCCCCGCACATTAACACTATCCTACACTCACCAGGGACAATTTTTACATTTACCCAGTCAATTAACCTACAAACCTGCACGTCTTTGGAGTGTGGGAGGAAACCGAAGATCTCAGAGAATACCCACGCAGGTCACGGGGAGAACATACAAACTCCATACAGACGGCGCCCGTAGTCAGGATCGAACCTGAATCTCCGGCGCTGCATTCGCTGTAAGGCAGCAACTCTACCGCTGCGCCACCGTGCCACCTAGAGGCTAGATGCTGGGGGAGTCCAGAACCAGGGATCACGGTTTAAGAATAAGGGGGTAGGCCATTTAGGACTGAGATGATGAAAAGCTTTTTCACCGAGAGAGTTGTGAATCTGTGGAATTCTCTGCCACAGAAGGCAGTGGAGACCAATTCACTGGATATTTTCAAGGGAGTTAGATAGAGCTCTGAGGGCTAACGGAATCAAGGGATATGGGGAGAAAGCAGGAACGGGCACTGATTTTGGATGATCAGCCATGATCATATTGAATGGCGGTGGTGGCTCGAAGGGCCGAATGGCCTACTCCTGCACCTATTTTCTATGGTTCTATGTTTCTATCTCTCTGACTGAGCCCTGCTCCTTAGGCATTGCTGCTCATGAGTGTTTGTGGATAACGAAGGGTCTGGAGAAGGGTCTCGACCCGAGACGCCACCCACTCCTTCTCTCCAGAGATGCTGCCTGTCCCGCTGAGTTACTCCAGCATTTTGTGGCTATCTTGCCTTTGGATAAAGGCTGTCCCTGAATAATGGTCGCCAGTGTGTGGGAGGACTAGCGATGATGGAATTGGACCCAAGTGAATAAGGGGTGCAAATTGGAGGAAAGAAATAAAAGAAACCTTGAAGTGTGAAGGAATCACTTTAAATAAAATCAATCACAAGACTCCAGGAAATGAAAACACACTGAAAGAAGCAGGGAGCATCTATTCTGCAAAAAAAAGCTCCTTTGTGAAGAGTGGCTCTGAGCTCGATGGCAACACAACGACTGTGCCGGACTGCAACTCCAAAGTAGCAACTCCAGCACACTGCTTATTTACTGCACTATTTCCAGCCTTCCTCTGACAGCCCAGTGAGTTTGCTGTGCACCACTTACCCACAACCTGCTATTATGCTTCACTGGAGTGCTCGGATAAATACACAGGAGATGTATCGGAGCCTTTGTGATCAGCCTTCAGATTTTAGGAAAGGAGGCTCTAACTCAAAGACACTTCTCTTTTTGTCAGCTCACAAATACTGTATTTAAAGTTTTCACAAGTCATTACCTGCTGTTTCCCTAATGATAACGTGTATATGTGTATCTGGGAAAGATAATACATTTTTAGACCTCATGTGATCCCAATGGTATCTTTCTCTCGCTGTCTGGACGGCTTAGATGAGAACCTATGAATTGACTCAAGGCACAACATTAGCTACCCTCCAGTCTTCTGCTACCAACCTCACCAATATCTGGCCGCACCCCAGCAATTTCCTCCTTGGCTTCCTGCAATATCCTGGGATGCACTTGTCCAGGTCCTGGGAATTGACTTATCTTTTGTATACATTAAGACTATCAGCATCTGTCCTGAATTCCCTATCTTTCATGAGTTTTTTCACTGCAAAATACAGGCCAGAGTATTCATTTTGGTTAGGCTTGCATGCATTTGTGGCATGCATCTGTACATGTGTGTGGATGTGTGCATGCACACGGGTGTGCAAATGTGTGTGTGTGTTTGTATGTGTGTGTGTGTGTTTATGCACGTGTGAGTGTGTGTGTGCATGCATGTGTGTGTGCGCGCACACGTGTATGTGGGTCTGTATGTGTGTGTGCACGCACACATGTCTGTGTGTGTGTGTGTCTTTGTGTCCGTTCACGTGTGTGAGTGCGTGTGCACATGTGTGCGCACACATGAGTGTGGATCTATATGGGTGTGTGTGCGTATGCACGAGTATGTGTGCATTTGCACGTGTGTAGATGTGTGCGTGCATGTGTGTGTATGCGTGCACAAGTGTGTGTGTGTATGTAGTGCACATGTGGGTGTGCGCATGCGTGTGTTGTACACATGTGTGTGTGTGTGTGTGCACAAGTGTGTGTGTGCATGTGTGTGTTTGTGCACATGTGTGTGTGCATGTGTGTGTGCGTGCATATGTGTGTGTATGCATGCACATGTGTGTGTATGTGTAGTGCACATGTGTGTGTGCATACACCTGTGTGCGTGCACATGTGTATGTGTGTGTGTGTGCTTCCAACAGCCCCATTCATTGCTTCATTGTTTCTTCGCTCCGAAGGTACTTTGTGACATTTGAGACTTACATAGTTCAGAATTATGGAATACCATCTTCTCTCCGTGTCTCATTGTTATACAAATTACCGCAGCTTTCTTCCTGCCTGCCGCTCTCCAGTGTAATCATCTCAGTATTCCCGTGCGATGTACTTCTTGAGCAGAATGAATCCTCTGTTCACATCCACTTTAATAATCTGGATCATGTTTTCCTTCAATCTGCTCTCCTCCAAAGAAAACAAGCTCAGGTCTAGGTGGCACGGCTCACGTTGAAAGAGCCTCACTTCTTGTCAAAACCTCGCTCGGCAAGCTAATGATTTGCTGTTTTTTAGACAGTGGGGCAATTTGACACTTATCAGCAAGAAATTAGCAGGACCGAATCAGCCGGCCAGACTAAACCCACCTGCTTTTACTCACCAGTGCCCTCAGTCACCAATATCAATAGACCCAATGTTGGACAAGATGCTGACATCTCTGGGAGTTGTCGAGCTGTACTCTGGTGGGAATAAGGATGTGTGAGGCCACAGAAGTAAAGGTGAGGATTTAAATGTTGGGGATTGATCAGGAAACAATATATGCCTGAAGTTATTGGAAGTTAAAACAATATGAATCTGAAGAAGGGGCTCAACCAGAAACATGGCCTATCCATTCCCTCCACCAATGCTGCCTGGCCCATTGAGTTACTGCGACACTTTGTATGTTGTTCAGGATTCCAGCATCGACATCCTTGTAATTCCTTGTAAAGGGCGGCGGTAGAGTTGCTGCCTCACAGCGCCGGAGACCCGGGTTCCATCCTGACCACGGGTACTGTCTGTATGGAGTTTGTACGTTCTCCCCGTGACCACGTGGGTTTTCTCCGAGATCTTTGGTTTCCTCCCACACTCCAAAGACGTGCAGGTTTTTAGTTTAATTGGCTTGGTGTGAATGTAAATTGTCCCTAGTGTGTGCAGGATAGTGTTAATGTGGGGGGATCGCTTGTCGGCCTGGACCCGATGGGCCGAAGGGCCTGATTCCCTGCTATATCTCCAAACTAAACTGAACTAAAACATATGGCAGTGAGCACATGGCCATACGATGAAGAGCTCAGAGCGTGAGGAGGGCCTTAATGATTCAATTCAATGACTCAATGAGACGTTATTGTCACATGTACCTACAGTGAGATGCTTTATTTTTACATACAACCCAGTAAAGCCTCACCTAGGCACTACACAGGATTCGCCACGTTTCTGGTGCCGACAAGGTTACAAACGTTAATCCAGCCGTCCTATCTATTGCTTTCCGCCATTTTTTTAGGTTTTTAAATTTAGAGATACAGCGCGGAAACAGGCCCTTCGGCCCACCGAGTCCGTGCCGCCCAGTGATCCCCGCACATTAACACTATCCTACACACACTAGGGACAATTTTTACATTTACCCAGTCAATTAACCTACATACCTGTACGTCTTTGGAGTGTGGGAGGAAACCGAAGATCTCGGATAAAAACCCACGCAGCTCACGGGGAGAACGTGCAAACTCCGTACAGACGGCGCCCGTAGTCAGGATCGAACCTGAGTCTCCGGCGCTGCATTCGCTGTAAGGCAGCAACTCTACCGCTGCACCACTGTGCCACCCACATGTTGCACCCCCCCCCCCTCTCCCGCTGCCAGTTCCCTCTGCTTTCCCAGCACCCACCCCACTCCCAGCAGGGTCCCCCCTTCGTTCTCTGCGCCCACCCCGCCAAACAGATCCTCCTTTTATTCTCCCCCCCCCCCCCCTCTTGCCAGGTCCCCCTGAGTAGCAGAGCTTTGAATGGAGCAAGTGAGATTGACCAAGTGGGATCGTCATGGGTGGCCAGCACAAGGGTGTGATCCAGGGCTTCATGGATGAGCTAAAGGGTTGTCGACTCAGGCAATTTACACTGATGACACAATCGGGCAAATCTCAACATTTCCCTGAACAACATCTACTTTGATCTGTAATTTTCACACCTAAAATTCGCTTTCTTCCCTTCCATATCTCCAGTTTCCCTCTCCCCGCCTCTCAGCCTGAAGGAGGGTCTCGACCCAAAACGTCACCCATTCCTTCTCTCCAAAGATGCCGCCTGTCCCGCTGAGTTAATCCAGCTTTTTGGGAGAGTTTAGGACCAGAGGACATAGCCTCAGAATTAAAGGATGTTCCTTCAGGAAGGAGATGAGAAGCAATTCCTTTAGAGTGGTGAATCTGCGGAATTCTTTGCCACAGAAGGCTGTGGAGGCCAAGTCATTGGATATTTTTAAGGCAGAGATAGATTCTTGATTAGTACGGGTGTCAGGGAATATGGGGAGAAGGCAGGAGAATGGAGTTAGGAGGGAGAGATAGATCAACATGATTGAATGGTGGAGTAGATGTGATGGGCCGAATGGCCTTATTCTGCTTCTATCGCTTATGACCGTATGATATTATCACCATTTTGTGTTTATCTTTGGTGTGAACCAGCATCTGCAGTTCCTCCCTACACGTGTGATAGGGTGTGATAGTTTGGAGATGTGGGAATGTGGAGAGGATGGTGATGTAAAGGAGCTGGGCATTTCCACCGTATGTCTGGAAACCCACACTTTGCTAGTTCCCTGTTTGTGCAGAATTTCCCTTCCGACATCCTTCCTAATGCTCTCTGTAAATGCATTATAAACGTCCCCCCTTATTACATCTCCTTACTGGGCCTCATCCTGATGTCTCCACAGTAAACTCCAGGGTATTATCCTTCATTTATCTTACTATAATCAAACTATAATCTTCCTTAATCCACTGAGAAAGGCTTTCTCAGTGACTCCTTAATCTTCCTTGCCAGCCCTTGTCCCACCCCCACCTCTCTTTTCCAGTTTAGTGTGGCACGGTGGCGCAGCGATAGAACTACTGCCTTACAGCGCCAGAGACCCGGGTTCGGTCCCGACTTCTGGTGCTGTTTGTACGGAGTTTGTACGTTCTCCCCGTGACCTGGGTGGGTTTTCTTCGAGGTCTTCGGTTTTCTCCCACACTCCAAAGACGTACAGGCTTCCAGGCTCATTGGCTTGGTAGAAATGTAACGTTGGAGCCATTACGAAAACCTGGTTGAGAGAGGGCAGGACTGGTGGCTCAATGTTGCAGCGTACAGGTGCTTCAGGAGAGACAGAGGTGAGGGTAAAAGAGGAGGGGGTGTTGCATGTAGGAAGGAAATGCAGATGCTGGTTTACACCGAAGATAGACGTAAAAAGTTGGAGTAACTCAGCAGGTCAGACAGCATCTCTGGCGAAAAGGAATAGGTGACGTTTTGGCTCAAGACCCTTTCTTCTGTCTGAAAGGTCAACTATTCCTTTTCTTCAGAGATGCTGTCTGACCTGCTGAGTTACTACAGTTTTTTTAGTCTATCCATAGGGGGTGTTGTGTTATTGGTTATCGCCCTGGCACAGTGGTTCTGGTGACACATTGGTCAACGTGAGGAACACCTTCAGCAACAGACTGGTTCCACCAAGTACAGAACGCCACAGGAGATCCTTCTTCCCTGTGGCTATCAAACTGCACATCTCCTCCCCCTTCTGTCGTGGGGTAGACTGACTCCTGCCCCTCCCCCTTCCCCAAATCTTTGCACATCCCTGATCCTTTCCACTCTCACTTTAATTTCATGTTTCATGTATCTTGTTGTGTTTTATGACTGTTGGCAGATCAATTTCCCTCCTGGGATAAATAAAGTTCTATCGTATCGTATCATAGAAACATAGAAACATAGAAAATATAGAAAATAGGTGCAGGTGTAGGCCATTCGGCCCTTCGAGCCTTCAATATGATCATGGCTGATCATCCAAAAGCAGTGCCCCGTTCCTGCTTTCTCCCCATTTCCCTTGATTCCCTTGATAGCCCCTGAGAGCTAAATCTAACTCTCTCTTGAAAACATCCAGTGACTTGGCCTCCACTGCTTTCGGTGGCTGTGAGAATACCACAGATTCACGACTCTGCGTGGAAAAGTTTTTCCTCATCGCCGTATCATATGGTATCGTTAAGGAGGGTGTCACGGCAGTGGGCAGGGGTGACGTTGTGGATGGCGTCCGGCATGCATAGTTCTTTGCGTGTCCTGAGTCCTCTCTTGTCTGTTGAAAGGGACCGGCTCTTTTCCTCGCTGAAGGCTTCTCCTTGTCGGAGAAGTTGCGGAACCCTGTCCTGACAGTGCGCTGACATTGAATGTGATTGTGCGGCAGTTGCTTTGTAGTTCCACAGCTGTGGCTTTGTGATTCTTAAACCTTGCGTGTTGCCCTTTTAAATAATTCCTGTGTCCCTGGTGTTTTGCAGCGTCAAGGTAGGCAAGAGGAAAGATGAATCTTATTTCACAGGGCAGAAGGCAGAACAAGAGGGAAAGGAAATCAAATGAGACCAACTATTGTCAAATTATAGTTAACACAAAATATAATTATGCACATTCATTTGCATCAATCAACATATTTATCATATTTATGCAAATAAAGTTATAATTAGGACAATTTCTTTGGCTCTTGAAAGATGAAAACAACATATTTTTCGGTGTAGATAAGAGGCATTTGCAGGTTGTGTTGGCTACTCCGCTGCCCACAGTGGAATGATGTAAGCCTTGCACACACACAACTAATCAAGCTTCATGCAAGGGTGCTTATTATCCTGTCTGAATCTCTTCAGAAACATTGGTGTTGGAGTCAAGAAATGTGATCCTGGTGAAGTTTCAGCTCAGCTGAAAAGCCAGGCAGCCTTTCCGTTAAATAAAGAAGTTCACCTTCTGGCTGTGTTGAGCCGCAGGTATGTAAGTTCTGGCAGATGATGGAACTTGTCCCGTGTAAAGTGATAATGAAAGCTCCAGCCTAACCTGAGTTGTTATTATACTGTCAGCAGGAGAATTTGTAGGCCGCTGAGCAAACCAGCCTTTAATGACCAAGCTCCCTCTGGATGTTTTATTGTCTACAGGATGCAAGGCTTTGGGGCGTCACGGTGGCACAGCATAGAGTTGCTGCTTTACAGCGCCAGAGACTCGACTTCCATCCTCACCAAGGGGGCTGTCTGTACGGAGACAGGAGTCTGTACGGAGTCTGTACGTTCTGCCTGTGACTGCGTGGCTTTTCTCCGGGTTCCTTACTATACAGAGAGTTACAGAGAGCTCTTGGGGCTAGTGGAATCAAGGGATACGGGGAGAAGGCAGGCACGGGTTACTGATTGTAGGTGATCAGCCATGATCACAATGAATGGCGGTGCTGGCTCAAAGGGCCAAATGGCCTCCTCCTGCACCTATTTTCTATGTTTCTATGTTTCTAAAAGGATTACCAGGTTAGAGGTCAGAACTCTGGCGGCATAGAAGCGCAGAGGTAGAGTTGCTGCCTCACAGCGCCAGAGACCCTGGTTCGATCCTGGCTAAGGGGGGCCGTCTGAACAGAGCTTTTACGTTCTCCCCGTGACCGCGTGGGTTTTCTCCGGGTGCTCCAGTTTCCACTCACACTCCAAAGACGTGCAGGTTCGTAGGTTAATTAACCTAGAAAATGTAAGTTATCGCTGGTGTGCAGGATAGTGCGAAGGTGCTGGCTGGTCGGCGCGGACTCGATGGGCTAAAGGGCTGTGTCTCTAAATGTCTACAATTCTAAAAGTCATTGGGTCAGAAGAGCACGTCAAGTACTGTTTGCCTGAATGATGCAGGCAGCACAAGGGGTTCCACTGGATGAAACTCTTGTCCATCTGCTGCATTTTATAATGCCTTCACTCTCTGCCCTCAACACCGCGACCAGTGGTACAACTGATGGAGCTGCTTACTCACAGCGCCAGAGACCCGCAATCAATCCTCACCACGGCCGCAGTGTGAGTAGACTTTGCACCTTCTCCCTGTGATCACAGAGGTTAACTCCGGGTGTTTAGTTCAGTTTAGAGATACAGCCCGGAGAACGTTAAGGAGCTAAAGAGGGACTACGCATGTTGGAGAACTGTGAGGCCCCTCTTTGACTCCCCGACACTCTGGTGGGAGGCAACAAAGGAGAACATCAAGAAGTTCTTCGTCTCCAAAGGTGTTCAGAGAGCAAGACAGAGTAAGAGGGAACTGTGTCAACTCCAGACAGATTTGCAGCAGCTACTCCTTCTGCAGAGGAGAGGGGTGGATGTGAGGGAGGAACTGAGAGAGTTGAAGGGCCGGCAAGTTCGGCTCTTTACCTCTGAATCCTCCAAGATCATCTTCCGGTCCAGGGTCCGCCATGTTGAGCAGGATGAGACGTGCTCACGTTACTTCTTCCATAAGGTTCACAGGGGGAGCTCTGTGATCAAAAGCCTTAGGGAGGAGGACGGCTCGGTAACATCCTCGCAGACAGACATGCTCAAGATCTGCAGATCCTTTTATAAGGATCTGTACGATGTAAAGACCACAGACAGCACCGCCTCCCAGAACTTCCTGTCCTCCATCATGGAAGTCTTGGACGACAGCAAGCGGGAGAGTCTGGACCAACCACTGACCCTGGAGGAGCTGACTGGCTCCATCCGTTCCTTTGACTCGAGTAAAACTCCCGGAGGCGATGGCTTACCGGCAGAGTTGTACTCGGCTCTGTGGGACTGGGTGGGCCCGGACCTGCTGGAAGTGTACAACGATATACTTCTAGCCGGCAGCATGTCAGACTCTATGAGGAAGGGCAACATCACCCTGATCTACAAGCAGAAGGGGGAGATGAATGACTTAAGGAATTGGAGACCCATCACATTGTTGAATGTAGACTACAAGATCCTGTCTAAGGCCATCGCCAACCGGGTCAAGTCTGCTCTGGGACAGGTGATCCACCCGGACTAAACCTGTGCTGTACCTGGCAGGAAAATCTCAGACAGCCTGGTGCTGCTGAGAGATACCATTGCCTACGTGCAGGACAGACGGGTGGATGCCTGCCTGGTCAGCTTGGACCAGGAGAAGACCTTCGACAGGATATCGCACACGTACATGAGGGACGTGCTCTCCAAAATGGGCTTTGGGGAGGGAATCAGGAAGTGGATACAACTGCTCTACTCCGATATCTGTAGTGCAGTCCAAATTAATGGGTGGGAATCAGACAGCTTCCCCGTCAGGTCTGGAGTCAGGCAGGGTTGCCCTCTCTCCCCTGTCTTGTTCGTCTGTTGCATTGAACCCTTTGCCGAATCCATCAGGAAGGATGCGAGCATAAGAGGAGTGACATTGCCAGGCAGTGGGGGCACTCAGGTCAAGGCCTCCCTGTACATGGACGATGTCGCCGTCTTCTGCTCGGATCCAGGGTCGGTCCGCAGACTGATCAGCGTCTGCGACCAGTTTGAGTTGGCCACGGGGGCCAGGGTAAACCGCAGGAAGAGCGAGGCCATGCTCTTTGGCAACTGGCCCGACCGATCTTCCATCCCCTTCACCATCAAGCCTGACTTCCTGAAGGTGCTGGGGATCTGGTTCGGGAAGGCTGAGGCATGTAACAAAAATTGGCTGGAGCGGATAGCCAAGGTGGGGAAGAAGCTGGAGCTGTGGAAGCAGCGCTCCCTCTCCATCACGGGGAAAAACCTGGTCATCAGGTGTGAGGTGCTCTCGGGGCTGCTGTACTTGGCGCAAGTGTGGCCCGTCCCTCCCTCCTACGCCACGGGGATCACCCGGGCCATTTTCCGTTTCATCTGGGGGTCGGCGATGGACCGTGTGCGACGAGCCACAATGCACAAGTCGGCAGACAACGGGGGTAAAGACGTGCCCAACGTCGCCCTCATTCTGATGGCTACCTTCATGTGTGGCTGCATCAGGCAGAGCATAGAGCCAAGGCACGTGGGCACCAAATGCCACTACCTGCTGAGGTTCTACCTGTCCCCGGTGTTGCGAAGGATGGGCCTGGCGCAGATGCCACGCAATGTGCCAGTCAGCTGGACATTGCCGAACCATCTGTCGTTTGTGGACAGGTTCTTCCGGACCAACACCTTTAACCACAAGTCCATCGGGCAGTGGTCAGCACGGAACGTCCTGCAGGCACTGCAGGGGAATGACTCCATGGATCCTGTGGCGTGGTTCCCAGAACAGACAGCCCAGCTTGTCTGGCAAAATGCCTCATCGCCAGTACTCACCAACAAGCACCAAGACCTGGCTTGGCTGGCGGTGAGGGGAGCCCTCCCAGTCAGATCCTTCCTGCACCGCCGGAACCTCACTACCAGCGCACGCTGCCCTCGGGACGGCTGCTACGGAGAGGAGACGGTGGCCCACCTCTTCAAAGAGTGTGGATTTGCCAGGAGAGTCTGGAGAGGTCTGCAGGGGTCCCTGTCACGATTCATTCCGAGCAGCTCCGTCACAGAGGACTCTGTGCTCTACGGACTGTTCCCAGGGACGCATTCCGAGACTGACATCGAGTGCTGCTGGAAGGTCATCAACTCGGTGAAAGACGCTCTTTGGTCTGCCCGATCCTTGTTGACCTCCCAGCGGAGCGAGCTGTCCGTCAAGGAATGTTGCCGACTGGCCCACTGCAGACTGCAGGAGTACGTGCTGAGGGACGCTCTGAAGCTCGGTGCAGCCAACGTCAAGGCCCTGTGGGGGAGGACCACAGTCTAGGGTCCTTCCGCTGCTGGACATGGGGGGGGGGGTGGCAGGGTGTGGTGGAGAGAGACGCCCCTCCAAATAAGGGATATGTATGTAAATGTATGTAAATGTCTAAGTAAATGCCTGTATTGAATATGTAACCTCCGGAAATGTCGGATGGGTTTGTTTAAAAAAGATGTTTTGTAAATGATATTTATTACTTGAATAAAGTATTTTTTGATATAAAAAAAAAAAAGGAAACAGGCCTTTCAGCCCACCGAGTCCGCACTGCCCAGCGATCACCAGCAATATCCTGCACGTACTAGGGACAAGTGAAAAATTTCCAGACCAACTAACCTGCAAACCTATACGTCTTCGATTTTTTAGATTTAGAGATACAGCGCAGAAACAGGCCCTTCGGCCCACCGGGTCCGCACTGCCCAGCGATCCCCGCACATTAACACTATCCTACACCCACTAGGGACAATTTTTACATTTGCCCAGCCAATTAACCTATATACCTATACGTCTCTGGAGTGCAAGAGGAAACCAGAGCTCCTGGAGAAAACCCACGCAGGTCATGGGGAGAATTTTAAAAACTCCGTACAGACAGCACCTGTAGTCAGGATTGAACCCGGGTCTCTGGCGCTGTGAGGCAGCAGCTCTACCCGCTGCGCCACCGTGCAACCCCTGCTTCAGTTCCGACCACATCCCAAAGGCGTGTGGCTTTAGAGGTTATGTGTAGGAAGGAACTGCAGATACTGGTTTAAATCAAAGATAGACACAAAATGTTGGAGTAACTCAATGGGACAGGCAGCATCTCTGGAGAGAAGGCATGGTTGCTCATTCCTTCTCTCCAGGGATGCTGCCTGTCCCACTGCGTTATTCCAGCATTTTGTGTCTATCTTGGGTTTTTCGATTAAATGGCCTCTCTAAAAATTTCCCCTGGTGTGCAGGAAGTGGATGGGAAAGTGGGATAACATGGGACTGGTGTGAAAGGGTGATCGATGGTGGTGGGCTTGGTGCTCTGAAGGGATTTGTTTCCATGCTGTATCTCTAAAAACTCAATCTAAATACAAGGCTACAATGCCACCTCTGTTCACAATCCTTTACCTCAGTAACTGTGGCTTACAGAATTACCGGGGACTCTCAAATCTGCATAGGGAACCTCCTGATTTGCAAACATCTTTGCACCGGACTGTGGTCACCTCGACCAAAAGCCTTCATTAGCCAAAAGTACTGGGCATTCGAGATGGCAGTGGTGGGCTGCATTCCTGATGAGGTACAGACCCAGTGGGGAAGGTGCACCAATCTTGTGTTTACAACAAAGGCTAGAACAAAGGCTCTACCCCAAGCAGAGTGCTAGAGTAACTCAGCGGGTCAGGCAGCGCCTCTGGAGAAAATGAATAGTTGACGTTTCGGGTCGAAGCCCTTCCTCAGACTGAGTGTCAGGGAAGAGAGAAACCAGAGGTGTGAAAGGATTCAGAACAAATCAGAGCCGGCACCAATGACCAAGGAAAGGTGGAGCCCACAATGGTCTATTGTTGGCTGTGGAAGAGGTGAAAACGAAGGGATATATATATATATATATAAATATATGGATGAGAACAGTGGAACAGACTAGGGTTGGGGAGGGATGGAGAAAGAGGGGATGAAAGGGTTACTTGGAGCTAGGGAAGTCAATATTCACACCACTGGGGTTGGGGTGCCAACTATCTCACTCCCAAATACGGGACGAGGTGACATCACCGCCTCACGCCCCATTGGACCTCACCCAGCCGGCGGCCACGTGCTCCCGCTCCACCAATGGCGGCCGCCTGGGCCGGGAGGCGGGTTGCTATGCAACCTTCGTTGGGCGAACACACTCGGCCCAGCTCCCCGAACACACATTAGCCATACACTGTCCCAGTCGACAGCGGCCAGCGGGCCTAATACGGGACAAGGGCGGTCCCGTGTGGGACAAGCCAATTTAGCCCAAAATACAGGATGTCCCGGCTAATGCAGGACAGGTGGTACCCCCAGCTGAGGTGTAAGCTGCCCAAGCAAAATAGGAGGTGCTGTTCCTCCAATTTATTTGTGGCCTCACTGACAGTGGTTCAGCGTCTAATGACTTTGAGAGAAAGAGATGGAATTCTGAGTCTTAAGTTTGCAAGGGTCAAGTTTGTTTTATGGATTTCTGTCTCGAAACAGAGCAATGAAACTCTTACTTGCAGCAGCACAACAGGTAACAATGCGTAGTACTCAGTAGAAACCATAATAAGCAACAAGAAGTTCAATAAAGTTTAAAAAAACAACTATATTGTGCAAAAACAAACACCAAGCACAGAGTTTAATAGTGCAATCACAGTGTCTCCTGGTTTCATTGGGTGGCACGCTGGTGTAGTGGTAAACCCTTACAATGCAGACCCGGGTTCCATCCCAACTACGGGTGCTGTCTATACGGAGTTTGTACGTTCTCCCCGTCACCTGCATGGGTTTTCTCCGAGATCTTTGGTTTCCTCCCACACTCCAAAAGGCGTACAGGTTCGTAGGTTAATTGACTTGGTGTAAATGTAAAATTGTCCCCAATGTGTGTGTACGGTAGTGTTAATGTGCGGGGATCGGTGCGGACTCAGTGGGCCGAAGGGCCTGTTTCCGCCCTGTATCTCTAAACTAAACTAAAGTAAATGAAACAATCAAGGCAGTTTGTAGTTCAGAGTTTAGTTGGTATTTATTCACAAAATGCTGGAGTAACTCAGCAGGTCAGGCAGCATCTCAGGAGAGAAGGAATGGGTGACGTTTCGGGTCGAGACCCTTCTTCAGACTGATGTCAGGGGGGCGGGACAAAGGAAGGATATAGGTGGAAACAGGAAGATAGAGGGAGATCTGGGAAGGGGGAGGGGAAGAGAGGGACAGAGGAACTATCTAAAGTTGGAGAAGTCAATGTTCATACTGCTGGGCTGCAAGCTGCCCAAGCGAAATATGAGGTGCTGTTTCTCCAATTTTCGGTGGGCCTCACTATGTCACTGGAGGAGGCCCATGATAGAAAGGTCAGACTGGGAATGGGAGGGGGAGTTGAAGTGCTCGGCCACCGGGAGATCAGTTTGGCCAATGCGGACCGAGCAAAGGTGTTGAGCGAAGCGATCGCCGAGCCTGCGTTTGGTTTCGCCGATGTAAATAAGTTGACATCTGGAGCAGCGGATGCAATAGATGAGGTTGGAGGAGTTTAGTTGGAGTTCGCAGTGTTCATTAGCTTGATGGTTGTTGGGAAGAAGCTGTTCCCGAACCCGGACGTTATAGTTTTGAGGCTCATGTACCATCTTCCCGATGGCAGGAGTGCAATGAGAGTGTGGCCAAGGTGGCGTGGGTCTCTGATGATGCTGGCTGACTGGATGAGGGGACGGTCAGTACCCATGATGGACTGGGCAATGTGCACCATTTAGTGTAATCCCCTTCATTCCTGGGTGTTTGTATTGCTGAACCAGGCCATCACCATCTCTGGCATTTCATAGTTAATACTGGACATGATAATCTTTTCTCACATTCTATCCCGTGAGGCCCTTTTCTATATCTCCATGCAAGGAATGTGTAGGAAGGAACTGCAGATGCTGGTTTACACCGAAGACAGACATAAAATACTGGAGTAGCTCAGCGGGACAGGCAGCATCTCTGGAGAGAAGGGATGGGTGACATTTTGGGTCAAGACCCTTCTTCAAACTGAGAGTCAGGGGAGAGGGAGATACAGAGATAAGGAAGGGTAAGGCGTGAAAACGAGACATCAGAAGAGACGAGTTCAAGGAAAATGTAGAATAGATCATTGTTAGCGAGGAGAAGGTGACAACAAAGCAGAGATAAAATATAATTGTGGACCGTTATACCACATGGAGGACTGGGAAGGGGGAGGGATGGAGAGAGAGGGGAGCAAGGGTTACTTGATGTTAGAGAAGTCAATATTCATACCGCTGGGATGTAAGCGAAATATGAGGTGCTGTTTCTCCAATTTGTGCTGGGCCTCACTCTTGAGACTCAGTTTTATATCTTTAGGCAGGAACACAGTTTGGTCCATATTGTGTGTTTGTGTGGAATTCATTGCCACAGATGGCTGTGGAGACCAAGTCATTGGGCATTTCCAGGGATACAATCAAACGAACCCTTTGATTACGAGTCCGTTCCAAACACCAACATAATGGACAATTTACAATTTTACCAAAGGCAATTAACCTGCAAACCTTTAGCTCTTTGGAGTGTGGGAGGAAACCGGAGCATCCGGAGAAAACCCACGTGGTCTCAGGGAGAATGTACCAACTCCATAAAGACAACATCTGTAGTCAGGGTTGAACCTGGGTCTCTGGCGCTGTCAGGCGGTAACTGTACTGCTGTGCCACCGTGCCACCCATGGGCTGCCCATATGTGGACTGCCTGCTTCTTAGCATATTAGTAACGTGACAAAAATCAGCTGCTGGTGGAATTGAGAGGCTCAACAGTTTGACTGTGTACCTCAAAGCCTTTGCTGAAGATAGTGAAGAGTCAAGAGTCAAGTGTGTTTTACTTGCTGCAGCACAGCAGAATATTCAACATAGTGCACTGTAAACAATATGATATATGAGAGAGAGAAAAAAAAGACCTCGTAATAGATTCATGGACAGAGAGAAAACCAGGGCGGTTCGGTGGCGCAGCGGTAGAGTTGCTGCCTGACAGCGCTTGCAGCACCAGAGACCCAGACCACAGGTGCTGTCTGTACGGAGTTTGTACGTTCTCCCCGTGACCTGCGTGGGTTTTCTCCGGGAACTCCGGTTTCCTCCCACACTCCAAAGACGCACAGGTATGTAGGTATAAGATTATTCAGGGGTTGGACACGTTACAGGCAGGAAACATGTTCCCAATGTTGGGGGAGTCCAGAACAAGAGGCCACAGTTTAAGAATAAGGGGTAGGCCATTTAGAACGAAGATGAGGAAAAACTTTTTCAGCCAGAGAGTTGTGAATCTGTGGAATTCTCTGCCTCAGAAGGCAGTGGAGACCAATTCTCTGAATGCATTCAAGAGAGAGCTAGATGGAGCTCTTAAGGATAGCGGAGTCAGGGGGTATGGGGAGGAGGCAGGAATGGGGTACTGATTGAGAATGATCAGCCATGATCACATTGAATGGCGGTGCTGGCTCGAAGGGCCGAATGGCCTCCTCCTGCAGCTATTGTCTATCATCTATTGTCTATTGTTAATTGGCTTGGTATAAATGTAAATTGTCCCTAGTGTGTGTAGCATAATGTTAATGCGCGGGGATCGCTGGTCGACATGGACTCCGTGGGCCAAAGGGCCTGTTTCCGCGCTGTATCTCTAAACTAAACTAAACTAAACTAAGACCCTTGTTTGGTAACAATGTCCTCATTACCGTGTGGTCTTAGTTTGGCTTCCCTCGTGTAAAGGCAGCAGCGTTCAGAAACACGACACTTTAAATAAGCTGCTGTTTAGGGAGCAGGTCTGAGGTGTACTAGGTGGAAGGGGAACCCCATTGAAACTTACCCAATAGTGACAATGGATACAGTGGATGTGGAGAGGATGTTTCCACTGGTGGGAAAGTCTAGAACCAGAGGCCACAGCCTCAGAACAAAAGGACGTACCTTTAGAAAGGAAATTAGGAGGAATTTCTTTAGCCAGAGGGTGGTGAATCTGTGGAATTCATTGCCACAGATGGTTGTGGAGACCAAGTCATTCGGCATTTTTAAAGCAGAGAATGACAGATTCTTGATTAGTCAGGGTGTCAAATGTTCTAGGTTGAAGGACGGAGAATGGAGTTGAGAGGAAAAGGTAGGCCAGCCATGATTGAATGGCAGAGTGGACTCGATGGGCTGAATGGCCTAATTCTGGTCCAATGACATGAGGTTCAGGCAGACTGTGATAAATGTCCATCCGCCGACTGACGGGTGAGGACGGACACGTGGAATTGAGAGCGCCGCTGCCGAGGGGAGGAACAATGGAGGGCCCGGCGTTCGGGAAGGGGGAGGGATAGAGAGAGAGAGAGGGAAAGCAAGGGTTACTTGAAGTTAGAGAAGTCAATATTCATACCGCTGGGGTGTAGGCGAAATATGAGGGAAGGGGGGAGAACAAAGGGGGACCTGGCGTGGGGGACCACCGTGAGGGAGTGGGGAAACAAAGGGGGGACCTGGCGTGGGGGACCACCGTGAGGGAGTGGGGAAACAAAGGGGGGACCTGGCGTGGGGGACCACCGTGAGGGAAGGGGGAAGGGGGGAGAACAAAGGGGGACCTGGCGTGGGGGACCACCGTGAGGGAGTGGGGAAACAAAGGGGGGACCTGACATGGGGGACCACCATGAGGGAAGGGGGAAGTGGGGAAAACAAAGAGGGGACCTGGCGTGGGGACCACCGTGAGGGAGTGGGGAAACAAAGAGGGGACCTGGCATTGGGGACCACCGTGAGGGAGTGGGAAAACAAAGGGGGGACCTGGCGTGGGGGACCACCGTGAGGGAAGGGGGAAGAGGGGAGAACAACGGGGGACACTGCATAGGGATACTTTGTAACTTTGTGAGCGCCCTTTATTAGCGACCATTTGCATACCTTGGGGTGGCGCCGCGATGGCAGCCTCACCAACAGTCTGTCTGTCCTTTTTGTCCTTTTTGTTATTTTTGGTGATTTTTAAAAGTCTGTGTTAATGTTCTCTGGTTTTGTTTTATGTGGGGGGTCGGGGGTGGGGGAGGGGGTCGGGGGTGGGGGAGGGGGTCGGGGGTGGGGGAGGGGGTCGGGGGAAACATCTTTTCAATCCCTTCCCTTGCCGGAGATGCGATTGCTCTGCGGATCGTATCTCCGGTCGCTCTGCGGCCTAACATCGTGGAGCTGGTGGCCTTGCTCGAGACTGACTTTGAGCCTCACCGCGGGGCGTGGACTTACCATCGGAGCCTGCGATCCCTTGCCTGGGATCGACGCTCCAACCGCGGCCTGCGGACGTTTACATCGAGGAGCTCGCGGTCACGGGTAGAGACCAAAGTTGGGAGCTCCAAGCCGCAAGAGGTTCAACAAGCCCCGACCCGGGGTCCGATCGTCCGGCGCGGGGGAGCTGAGTATCCCCCCCCCAGATGCAGATGCTGGATCGCCCTGACGAGGAAGGCCCAAACGCCGCCGGCTACGGGAGTCACGATCGTCCCGCTAACAGAAGGTTTGAGGCCCCCGACCGCGGGAGAACAAAGAAGGGGGAGTTTGAACTTTTTGTCGCCTTCCATCACAGTGAGGAATGTGGAGGAGTCACTGTGGTGGATGTTCATGTTAAAATGTATTTTGTGTGTCCTGTTGCTTTTTATTGTTATGACTGTATGGCAAATGAAGTCCCTCGTATGTTGCAAAACTTATTTGGCTAATAAGGTATTATTGTGAATTGTGACAATAAAAATTCCATTCAACTATTCAGCTGGATGAAGTCTTGGGCAGAGGGCGATGGCTGGCTGGCTGGCTGGCTGGCTGGCTGGCTGGTGATCTTGGTACGTTACCACTGCTCAGAAAGGCCGGGGAATGGAGCCACTCAAAGTCAGTGGCAATGCAGACACGGCTGTATAGATTGAATCCCATTGCAAGCACACAGTACTTACTAAGGGAGATTCAGGTAGATAGGTCTTACAGAGTCAGCAGTCCATTCTGTTTGACATGTTTTAGATACAATGATCATTTGTACAGGTGACTATTAGCCCATTAGACCTTTAGACTCAAGGCTTTAGAGGTACAGTGTGGAAACAGGCCCCATTGGCCCACTGAGTCCACGCCGACCAGCAATCACCCCGTACACCAGCACTATCCTACACACCAGGGACTATTTACAACTTACAGAAGCCAATTAACCTACAAACCTGTATGTCTTTGGAGTGTGGGAGGAAATAAGTGTGCCCGGAGTAAACCCACGCAGGTCACGGGGAGGATGTACAAACTCTGTACACACAGCACCCGTAGTCAGGATCGAACCCGGGTCTCTGGCGCTCAAAAGCAGCA
The DNA here is from genome assembly GCF_053455715.1 of Rhinoraja longicauda. Lineage (NCBI taxonomy): Eukaryota > Metazoa > Chordata > Chondrichthyes > Rajiformes > Arhynchobatidae > Rhinoraja > Rhinoraja longicauda. The sequence goes on from NC_135984.1 coordinate 26,315,335, forward strand.
ACCGTATTGTTGCATCACTGTGCTGCCATTTCTTCAGACTAACTGTGGTGGTGGGGGGTAGAAAACTGAAAGAGTGGAGAGGCAGAACTGCAGATATTGATTTTATACCAAAGATAAACACAAAATGCTGGTGTAACAGGCAGTGTCTCTGGAGATTTGGTTAGATCGATGGTCAGACAAAGTCCAAAGATGAAAAGAGTAAAGGTGTGAGGTCAGGAGAGCGGAGGTGTGGTTTGTGAAGGAAGAGGAAGGGAGGCAGGTGGAAGGCAGTATTCATGTGAGTAGTCTGACTAGAGAGGAAGATTAACTGACAGCATTGATGAACATAGGAATTCAAGATTCAAGATTTCAGGATCAATTTATTGTCACATGTACCAATTAAGGTACAGTGAAATTTGAGTTACCATATAGCCATACTAAGTGAAAAGCAACAAGGCACACAGCCACATAAAATAAAATTTAACATAAACATCCACCAACGTGGATTCCACATTCCTCACTGTGATGGAAGGTAATAAAGTTTAACCATCTTCCTCTTTGTTCACCTGCGGTCGGGGCTGTTGAACCATCCGCAGTCGCCGCTGCCGACAGTCCGGTGGTAGTGTGAACTGTCAGGAAGAAGCTCTGAGGTTACAGGGTGACTTGGACAGGTTGTGTGAGTGAACGGATGGTTTAATGGCAGATGCAGTTTAATGTGGATAAGTGTGAGGTTATCCACTTTGGTGGTAAGAATAGGAAGGCAGATTATTATCTGAATGGTGTCAAGTTAGGAACAGGGGACGTACAACGAGATCTGGGTGTCCTAGTGCATCAGTCACTGAAAGGAAGCATGCAGGTACAGCAGGCAGTGAAGAAAGCCAATGGAATGTTGGCCTTCATAACAAGAGGAGTTGAGTATAGGAGCAAAGAGATCTTTCTGCAGTTGTACAGGGCCCTAGTGAGACCGCACCTGGAATACTGTGTGCAGTTTTGGTCTCCAAATTTGGGGAAGGATATTTTTGCTATTGAGGGCGTGCAGCATAGGCTTACTAGGTTAATTCCCGGAATGGCGGGACTGTCATATGTTGAAAGACTGGAGTGGCTAGGCTTGTATACACTGAAATTTAGAAGGATGAGTGGGGATCTTTTTTTTTCCATATCATATCATATATATACAGCCGGAAACAGGCCTTTTCGGCCCACCAAGTCCATGCCGCCCAGTGATCCCCGTACATTAACACTATCCTACACCCACTAGGGACAATTTTTATATCTTATCGAAACATATAAGATTATTAAGGGGTTGGACACGTTAGAGGCAGGAAACATGTTCCCAATGTTGGGGGAGTCCAGAACCAGGGGCCACAGTTTAAGAGTAAGGGGTAGGCCATTTAGAACGGAGATGAGGAAAAACTTTTTCAGTCAGAGAGTTGTAAATCTGTGGAATTCTCTGCCTCAGAAGGCAGTGGAGGCCAATTCTCTGAATGCATTCAAGAGAGAGCTAGATAGAGCTCTTAAGGATAGCGGAGTCAGGGGGTATGGGGAGAAGGCAGGAACGGGGTACTGATTGAGAATGATCAGCCATGATCACATTGAATGGTGGTGCTGGCTCGAAGGGCTGAATGGCCTCCTCCTGCACCTATTGTCTATTGTCTATTGATGTCATTATTGCCATGACAGAGACATGAATGAACAAAGGGCAGGTCTGGCAATGTAACATTCCAGGGCAAAGAACCACAAAGAGAGTGTTGGAAGGAACTGCCGATGCTGGTTTGTACTGACGATGGACACAAAATGCTGGAATAACTCAGCGGGTCAGGAAGCTTCACTGGAGGAAAGGAATGGGTGAAGTTTCAGGTCGAGAACATTCTTCAGACGGGTCGAGACCCAAAACATCACCCATTTTTTGTCTAAGGTATCTATGGAATCTTGTTTCCACATTCGACCATGAGTCTGGTTTCCAGCCATAAATCCTTCCTAGGTTGGAACCCTTGTTCAGACTGAAAGATCTGCCCCCTCTACCTTTCATCTGAAGACCCCCCCCCCACTCCTCCCCCCCACCTCTATCTTTTAATCTGAAGAAGGCTTCCGACCCGAAACGTCACCTCGTCCTTTTCTCCAGAGATGCTGCCTGACCCGCTGAGTTACTCCAATATTTTGTGTCTATCTTCTCAAATCTGTGATGCATCAAAGCATGCTCCATTCATACAATATCTGCCTCTTACCCAGGGCTGTTCTTAGCTATCTATCCCGCGCAGATGAGGCTCGTCAGCCTGGGAAGGCAGTTCATCTCGGAGAGGGAAAACTCTGATCTAAAACCTACTACTGCCTTGTGGCCATATCCAGTCATGGAAAAGGCTCCAGAAGTAAACCTCAAGAACAATCCAGAGTCGGAGTCCCTTAGGCAGTTGGTCGTTGTCCACAACCTGGTTCTGGCAGCTCCTGCGATGGCGCTGGTGCCAAACTGTAATGGCCCTGCTGTTCCTTTGGATCGATCACTGACGTGGAGAGGGGGGACGTGCTGCATGGGCAACAGCCTGTCATCGCCCAGGCTTGCATCCGACCCACACATCACTCCGAGGTGTGGAGCAAGCAGCCAATTAGGATGCATCACCCATGGTCAGCCATGACTGAGGGGGGCCTAAGAAGATACCATTTCACACCTAGGCTTACAGTGCATTGATCTGTTGTTGTCCTTGTCTGCATGTTATCAGTAGTTCCAGGTTCAGAGTTGAGGCATCTATGTGGTCAATGTGGATTCCTGGTAACTCAGTGTGTTGTTGTACTATGGCCCACTGTGTTCCATGAAGATATGGTCCTATTCCAGAATGTCCCCTGGTCACGGCACAATTTCTCGTCTGTCCCATCCATCAGAAAACTACCTAATGATGATCACCTTTTCCCCAGCTCCACTTTTCAACAGGGTAGAGTAAATGGCCACAATGCATGAAACCACACACAGTGTCATGTAGAGTAGTGTATGAAACCACACATCATGGAGAGCAATGTATGAAACCACACACAGTGTCATGGAGAGCAGTCTTTGCTGACTGGCGCATCTCCTAATGGTTTCAACTGACAATTATTGCTTGTAATATACTCGAAGATTGTACAATATCAACATGAGAATAATAGATTGAAAGTTAATGCGTGCTTATCATTAGTGCTGTATATTATTACATATAATATATTACAGTGGTTGCATTTGACTTCACCTTTTATTATTAATTACCATCGCTCTATCTTCCTTGCTCTCTCTCTCTCTCTCTCTCTCTCTCTCTCTCTCTCTCTCTCTCTCTCTCTCTCTCTCTCTCTCTCTCTCTCTCTCTCTCTCTCTCTCTCTCTCTCTCTCTTTTTTTTCTTCTTTTTTTTTTTCCTTTTCAAAGACTTTATTCAGCACAAACGCAGGATACATCACATCAAAACCACATTCAGAGGTTACAAATCATCAAGTAATCATTATAATACAATGTTGCCTTCATTATTTACAATGCTCTCAACCCCCCGCGGTGACCAGCGCCCACAGAAGGCTTCCAGAGTCCCCGTGGACACCGCGTGTTCCCTCTCCAGGGACACGCTCTCTCTCTCTCTCTCTCTCTCTCTCTCTCTCTCTCTCTCTCTCTCTCTCTCTCTCTCTCTCTCTCTCTCTCTCTCTCTCTCTCTCTCTCTCTCTCTCTCTCTCTCTCTCTCTCTCTCTCTCTCTCTCTCTCTCTCTCTCTCTCTCTCTCTCTCTCTCTCTCTCTCTCTCTCTCTCTCCCTCTCCCTCTCCCTCTCCCTCTCCCTCTCCCTCTCCCTCTCTCTCTCTCTCTCTCTCCCTCTCTCCCTCTCTCTCTCTCTTTCCATACCAAGCATTCTTGTTGACCTTTTCTGTGTAGAGTACTGCTTAATTAGAGATTCCAAGCCTCACCCAGCAACAATGTGGGAACGTTCCAACTGTCTTCTCCTTTCCATTGAAACTTGTCTTTCAGAGTATATCCTGGATATTATGGAAACCCCAACAGCTCCAGACCTTCCATCTCCATGCATCCCTCTCTGATTCTTAAGTTGTTCGAGGCATGAATGATAATGGTGTTTAAGAGGCTTTTAGATTAGGCACTGGGGGAGTGCTGCATTGTTGTGGGCAGTTGTGCTATTAGTGACGTATTGTCAACTACTTGTCAGAAGGTTACCCATCAGGTTCCTATTAAATCTTTCCCCCCTCACCTTAAACCTTTGCCCTCTGGTTCTCCACTCCCCAACTCTGGGCAAGAGAGACCGTGCGTCCACCCGACCTATTCCTCTCATGATTTTGTACACCTCTATAAGATCACCCCTCATCTCCTGCTCTACAAGGAAGAGTCCTAGCCTGTTCGACCTTTCGCGATAGCTCAGACCCTCGAGTCCTAGCAAAGTCCTCGTAAATTTTCTCCGCACCCTTTCCAGCTTGACAACATCGTTCCGATAACATGGTGCCCAGAACTGAACACCATACTCTCAATGCGGCCTCACCAACATCTTATACAATTGCAACATGACCTCCCAACTTCCCAACTTCTTTACTCATGGTAATAGTTGGAGGCATTCTCACATTAGGGTGTGTAAGAGCTTTGCGGGAACTGCTACATTGCCTAATTGTGTCGCTCTAAACACGTTATCTGTTTCTAATAAAGTGGTGGGGCCCACCTTGGAATGATGTATTCCAGTCACCCTCTGGCCTAACAATTATGGGAAATCTTGTCAGGAGCAAAAAGCAGTTCTCTCAGTTTGTGTCAATGTTACTCCTCTAATAATTATGACCAGAAATAGCACCTTCAGAAATAGTCCCTCATCCTGCTGCTGTTTGAGGGGATGCTGCCGTGTGTAAAAACCTTTCTGCCTGAGTCAAAGGTCAGTAGATCTATACAGGGGAGATCCTTCTTCCCTGTGGCTATCAAACAGGACAACTCCTCCTCCTTCTGTCGTGGGGTAGACTGAGCCTGAGACAGACTGACCCCTCCACCCCACCAACCCCGTCCTCAATCTTTGCACATCCCCAATCCTTTCCACTCCTCACTTTAGTTTCATGTTTCATGTATTTTGTGTTTTATGACTGTTCCCTCCTGAGATAAATAAAGTTCTATCATATCGTATCGTATCGTATTGTATCAAATGTTGGCGACACAAGGAACTGCAGATGTCAGTTTATGAAAACAGACACAAAGTGCTGGAGTAACTCAGTGGGTCAGGCAGCAGCTCTGGAGAACATGGATAGGTGACGTTTCGGATCGGGACCCTTCTTCAGACCCATCTTCAGTCTGGACAACATGACACACCCATGTTCTCCAGAGATGCTGCCTGACCCTTTGAGTTACTCCAGCACTTTGCGTCTTTTGTTTTAACCCAAACTAAGGGATTATTTTGCAATAGAGTTGAACGATAAGGGAATGTATGAATGCAAGTCTTTCTTTGTTTTGCAATCCCTGTCAAAAACAGCAGAAGATGTCACACATTCCTGCAAACCTTTTGTTTTCCTCCTCCTCTCTGCTTACCTGAGGTAATGCCAATTACTGGTGGCTTCCACCAGAAATACAAGTAGGAGAGCAAGCCAGGATAACAAGCCAGACCGGAAGATTTTGTTTGTTGTTTTCTTGCGAGGTTGTGTTATATGTTTTCAGATTCTGCCCATCAATGCAGTGATCTTCCACAATCATCACTGGTGCAACCTGGCAGTGGCTGCAGCCATGTTAATTGGCACGTCTTTCATAAGACTGCGATGCATGGCTTGGTACCAGCACAAGGATGTAACTTGTGCATATCGTTAAATCCTACATGGACCGTTTTCAAACTACGTGCATTAAATGGCTTGGTTGGAGAGGCAAGGTCACAAGGTCATAAGTGAGTGATAAGAGCAGAATTAGGCCATTCGGCCCATCAAGTCTACTCCGCCATTCAATCATGGCTGATCTATCTCTCCCTCCTAACCCCATTCTCCTGCCTTCTCTCCACAACCCCTGACACCCGTACTAATCAAGAATGTATCTATCTCTGCCTTAAAAGTCTTCTTTGACTTTGCCTCCAGGGCTGCCTGTGGCAAGAAATTCCATAGGTTCACCACCATCTGACTAAAGAAATTTCTTCTTGTCTCCTTCCTAAAGGAACGTCCTTTAATTCTGAGGCAATCGACTCGAGGCCCAGTCCTCGACTCTCCCACTAGTGGAAACATCCTCTCCACATCCACTCTATCCAGGCCGCTCACTATTCGATTGAATAGAAGGGAATTGAAGGAAGTTTAGATTCTGCCCTTTAACAATGTGACCAGTAGCTGGTCATTTTTAATGATACAGGCTATTCTTTGTAACTGGAATATGCCCCGTATTTAACCCAATAAACGCATATAAATAAATTTAGTTTGGTTTGAGAGATACAGGCCATTCGGCCCATTGAGACTGCAAAGACCAGCCATCCCCACAACTTTAACATTATTCTTCATGCATGAGGGACAATTTACATCTCGACCAAGCCAATTAACCTGTACGTCCTTGGAGTGTGGGAGGAGACTGAAGATCTCGGAGAAAACCCACCCAGGTTACGGGGAGTACGTACAAACTTTGTACAGACGGCGCCTGTAGTCAGGATCGAACCTGGGTCTCTGGCGCTGTAAGCGATGTAAGTCAGTAACTCTACCACTGCGCCACCATGTCGTATATGTCCATAAATAAATGTCTGTATATAAAATTATGGCAGGCATTTATAGGGTAGAGAGTCAGAATCATTTTTCCCATTTCAAATACTGGAGGGCATAGTTTTAAGGTGAGAGAGATGGCAAAGCTTAAAGGAGATGAGGGGGCAAGTTTCTTACACCGGGAGTGATGCTCTGCCAAGGATGGTGGTGGAGGCAGATACAATAGTGATATTTAAAAGGCTGTTGGATAGGTACATGGATATATTGGTGACTTGGATGTAAACGTAGATGGATTGGTTAGTAAGTTTGCAGATGACACCAAGATTGCTGCGCCACTGGGATGCCAAATGTACAGGAAAAATACACAATTAATGGCCTGATCATCAGCAGCATTGATGTTTAGAGGGATCGTGCAGTCCAAGTTCATAACTCCCTGAAATTGGCAATGGTAAAGACGTGGTGGTAAAGAAGACATATGGTATGCTTGCCATTATTGGTTGTGGCATTGAGAATAAGTCGGGATATCATGATGCAGGTTAATAAGACTGGTAAGCTGCATTTGGAGTAATGTGTGCAGTTCTGATCACAGGATGTGAAGGCTTTAGAAAGTGTTCAGAGAAGATTTATCAGAACTATGCCTGGATTAGGGGGTATTAGTCAGAGGGAGAGGGGGTTAGGGGGATTAGGGGGTATTAGTCAGAGGGAGAGGGGGTTAGGGGGATTAGGGGGTTTTAGCCAGAGGTAGAGGTTGGAGAGACGGATTGTTTTCTCTGGAACACCAGAGTTTGCCATTCAATCGTGGCTGATCTATCTCTCCCTCCTAACCCCATTCTCCCCATAGCCCCTGACACCCGCACTAATCAATAATCTATCTAAAATATATCCATTGGCGCCTTACCCCCATTTACAGGTGCCCTACCCTAATTCCCCATTTACAGGTGCCCTACCCTAATTCCCCATTTACGGGTGCCCTACCCTAATTCCCCATTTACGGGTGCCCTACCCTAATTCACCATTTACGGGTGCCCTGCCCTAATTCCCCATTTACGGGTGCCCTACCCTATCCATGTACCTGTCCAAGTACCTTTTAAATGCTGTTATGGTACCTGCCACAACCACCTCCTCTAGCAGCTCGTTCAATTTTCTCACAACCCCCTGAAGTGAAAATGTTTTCCCCCCACGTTCCTGTTGATTCTCACCTTAAACCTTTTTCCTCTCACCTTAAACCGTAGGGATCTTAATTCCCTTATCCTGGGTAAAAGCCTCTGCACATTCATCCTTTCAATTGTCCTCATGATTTTATAAGCCTCTATAAGTTCACCCCTCAGTCTCCTGTGCTCCAAGGAATAAAATCCGAGCCTGCTCAGTTGCTGCTATCTTAGCATCATATTTGTAATTCTTCTCTGCACTCTAATGCTGAAGATTCTGCTCAGGAAGGAACTGCAGATGCTGGTTTACACAAAATGCTGGAGTAACTCAGCGAGACAGGCAGCATCTCTGGATAAAAAGACCTTTCTTCAGACACGAAGAATCAGACAGAAGTCTGAAGAAGGGTCCCTCACCCATTCCTTCATCTAGAGATGCTGCCTGACCCGTTGAGTTACGCTGGCATTTTGTGTCTATCTTCACAGGAGATTCTACTCTGACGTGCATGTGTCTATTGCTCAGTTATAGAGCTGCATATTACGTCAAACCAAAGGCGTAGCTAAGGGCACACGCATGGCCCCAGCTCTGCCTGCCTCTTTGTCTGAATAAGGGTCTAACCTGAAACATCACTATTCCTCTCCAGAGATGCTGCCCATCCCGCTGAGTTACCCCAGCATTTTGTGTCTATCTGCAAATTACGTACAACAGATCACTGAGGTTTATTTGACCCTTTGTCTTTTTAATTCTAAATCTTCCTGAGAGAGTCCTTTTGAAGCGGTGACCTAATTAAGGTGTTTTAGGCGATTAAAAGATTTGATAAAGTAGATATATTAAAGTTTCTTTCATCCGATGGGGAAGGGTGATCGTGGGGATGGAGACAGAGGGGATTGGAGATATCAGCTCAGCTATCCTGATGCTGCTGGGATGTGACATTAATCAGAGGACAGTGGTAATCTCCAGCTCATTCCTTAAAGCTGGCGAAACTGAGGTTAATTGGGAAGTCAGAGCAGGGACTTTGTTTTTAGCAGGGGATATGGAACCAGGGGGGGGGGGTTGATAGAATTAAGATAGAAATGAGCCGTGATCTAATTGAATGTCATACAAGTTCCTGCAGCCCAATTAACAACGTTCCCACATGCCTCTTGATGGTGTAAGGCTACCCTTATCCAAGGGTAAATGTTCTCCATTTCCACAGCTACTCTTGAAAGCTTCTCCTGATTGTAACATCTGTCTGAATGTCCAAAGGAAGATTCCGACCAGAAGCGTTACCTAACCGTGTTCTTGAAATCTTGAAATCTCTTGAAATCTTGAAATCTTGAATTATTCAATTAAATAATTCAAACAAAAGAGACAAAAAACCGTCTCTAACCTGTTGTGTAGGAAGGATGCTGGTTTAGACCAAAGATAGACACAAAATGCTGGAGTAACTCAGCGGGACAGGCAGCATCACTGGAGAGAAGGAATGGGTGACGTTTCGGGTCGAGACCCTTCTTCAGACTGAGGAAGTGTCTCCACCCGAACCCATTCCATCCATCCAGAGATTCTGCCTGTCTCCCAAAGGGATTAGCCAGATCAGAACTGCTGGCAGCCTTCCGACTGTACTCTGTGGTACAGAACAGTTCAATCTGCTCTTCAGTGACACAGATTTAAATTAAACTGTGAGGGAAAGTTGCAGCAGAGAGAGGTCGAAGGACAGGCACAATACTATCAATCACTCGACTGAAAGTTATACTCTGCGGCTGGTAAATTCCATTTGGTTGCCTTGTGGATTGTGCCTTTGGTGTAGTTTCCCTTGATGAAATGATGATGCAGACACTAACTAATGCAGGTTCCATTTACAAGTGTTTCTCTTCAGTGGCTTGTGATGTGTTTCAGGATGTTCCAATATGAATCACCTGGATCATGAAATTGCTTAGAGTGAAAGTACATTCAGAGCTGTAAAAGTAACTGAAGGGAGAAGGACTGTGGGAAGCAAAGGGAAACAGAAAGTGGGCCAAGTCTCCAATCTTTAGACTTTATCCTTTAGGGATACAGAGTGGAAACATGCGAGTCCGCGCCGACCAGCGATCCCTGTACACTAACACTATCCTACGCACTAGGGACAATTTACAGTTTTGCAGAGACCGATTCACCTACAAACCTGAACATTTAGAGTGTGGGAGGAAATCGGAGCACCCGGAGAAAACCCGCACGGTCACGGGGAGAACGTACAAACTCCATGCAGACAGCACCCATAGTCAGGATCAAACCTGGGTATCTGGCACTGTAAAGCAGAAACTCTGCCACCCCTCTGGAGAATTTTGTCTCTTGTGGATCTGGCAATCCAAGCCACTCCTCGAAGGAATAGTGTTTTAAATAAGAGAATTAGTAAAAACATGGCAGTAATGCTGACACTAAGGTCCAACGCTGTCATTGATAAAGCTGCCTTTCTACATGTATGTAGCTGCCAGAAGGGGAAGTTGAGGCAAGTAGTATAGCACCATTTAAGAGGCATTTGGACAGGTACATGGATACGAAAGGTTTTGAGGGATATGTGCCAAATGCGTGCAGGTGTGACTAGAGTAGGACTAGTGTAGGAAAGGGGTTGGGTGGGCAGAGTTTGGTAAATAATACCCCAATCAGTAGCTCCAGCATAACTGTTCCAGGCACACACTGGTCTGAATTACTGTATCTCTTGGCATGACTGCTAGATCAGGATTGCTTGCGGAAGCAACTCAAATCCAATTTCCATCACAAAGTGCGTACAGAGTCTGGCAGCGTTTAATTTGTTAATGAAGCAATGTTTCATAAACAAATTACAGAGGCTCTTGCCCATTGACCAAAGGCATGAGGTGAACCCACACCAAAGGGAGGCAGTGGTTTGAAGGTCTTTGTGTGACATTGAGGGCGGAGTGTGTAACAGCGAGTGTTGCCATTTGCGTTCCGCCTTCACTGTGCGAGCTGTGCGTTTGTGCGAGCTGTGCGTTTGTTCGGTTGTTCAGTTCAAAGGTAGATACAAAATGCTGGAGTAACTCAGCGGGTCAGGCAGCATCACGGGAGAGAAGGAACGGGTGACGTTTCGGGTCGAGACCCTTGGGTCTCAAGATGCCAAGATGCTGCCTGACCAGCTGAGTTACTCCAGCATTTTGTGTCTACCTTCAATTTAAACCAGCATTTACAGATTTTTTCCTGCACCTGTTCAGTTCAGTTTAGTTTAGTTTATTATCACGTGTACCGAGGTACAGTGAAAAGCTTGTGTTGTATACCATCCAGTCAGCAGATAGACAATATATGATTACAGTGGAGCCATTTACAGTGGATCGACAGATACATGATAAGGGAGTAGCGTTTAGTGCATGGTAAAGCCAGCAAAGTCCAAACAAGGATAGTCTGAGGGTCACCAATGAGGTAGATAGTAGTTCAGGACTTTCTCTGGTTGTGGTGGGATGGTTCAGTTGCCTGATAACAGCTGCGAAGAAACCTGTGTTTTCTTATACCTGAACTCGTCCTACGTAAACATCCCACACATCCTCTGCCCATTTCTGTCAGGGAGGAATATAGCATGACAGTTAAACTCTGATAACCTGCTATCTGATAACTTTTTCAGAGCTGAATTAGGCCATTCGGCCCATCAAGTCTACTCCGCCATTCAATCATGGCTGATCTATCTTTCCCTCTCAGCGGTCACGGTGGCGCAGCGGTAGAGTTGCTGCCTTACAGCGAATGCAGCGCCGGAGACCCGGGTTCATTCCCGACTACGGGTGCTGACTGAACAGAGTTTGTACGTTCTCCCCGTGACCTGCGTGGGTTTTCTCCGAGCTCTTCAGTTTCCTCCCACACTCCAAAGACGTGCAGGTTTGTAGGTTAATTGGCTTGGTAAATGTAAAATTTGTTAATGTGTGGGGATCAATGGTCGGTGTGAACCCAGTGGGCCGAAGGTCCTATTTCCGCTCTGTATATCTAAACTAAACTAAACCCCATTCTCCTGCCTTCTCCCCATAACCCCTAGCACCCATACTAATCAAGAATCTGTCAAACTCTGCCTTAAAAATATCAATTGATGGCCTTCACAGCCTCCTGTGGCAATGAATTCCACAGATTCACCACCCTCTGACAAAATAAATCCTTCTCATCTCCTTTCTAAAGTGACGTCCTTTTATTCTGAGGCTGTGCCCTCTGGTCCTGGACTCTCCCACTGGTGGAAACATCCTCCCCCCATCCACATTCTAATGATGATTTGGAAATCTCAATGGTTGGCATCTGATTCACCAGCTGATGATGGTTGTGCCCCCTTCACCCTTCACCAGGGCCCAAGTTCAGATACACGCCAAAGACAAACATGGTCCCCGTTTCTCTTCTCCCTTTCCCACATTCCCTGTGAACCCACGAGGTCCCCTCAGTGCCTGAGCTCCCCTTCCATTCCTACGATCCCTCTAAACACGAGTCCCCACCCAGGTTCCTGAACACCTTTTCCACTTGAAGAGGCACCAGTTCCCATACTCCCAAACTCCCGATCATCGTTCCCACCCCCAATTCTTTTAGTTCAAGTTTCCATCACCTGCAGTCTCTTGTATCTCCTTTCAAACTTACTGTGTATAATATTTTAGTTTAGTTTAGTTTAGAGGTACAGCATAGAAACAGGCCCTTCGGCCCACCGAGTCCGTGCCGACCAGCGATCCCCGCACATTAACACTAACACTATCCTACACCCACTAGGGACACACACACTAACACTATCCTACACCCACTAGGGACACACACACTAACACTATCCTACACCCACTAGGGACACACACACTAACACTATCCTACACCCACTAGGGACAGTTTTTACATTTACCAAGCCAATTAACCTACAAATTGCACGTCTTTCGAGTGTGGGAGGGATCCGAAGATCTCGGAGAAAACCTACTCAGGTCACGGGGAGAACGTGCAAACTCCGCACAGACAGCACCCGTGTACAGGATCGAACCCGGGTCTCTGGCGCTGCATTCGCTGTAAGGCAGCAACTCAACCGCTGCGCCACTGTGACCTGCTGAATGTTTAGTTCAGTTTATTATTGTCCCATGCGCCCAGGTACAGTGAATAGCTTATTTTGGTGCATGCTATTCAGTCAGCGGAATGACTGCAAAAATCACAACAAAAGTAGAAAATGTTAAAAAATACTTAGGAGTTTCAGGGAAATATTTCTAACAAAGGGTTGCCAACCTGAAACGCTGACCTGTTTCCCTTCAGGCAGATGGGGCGTGACCTGCTGGATTTTTACTGCATCTTCTGTTTTTATTTGGATTGGTTTAGTTTAGAGTGGCACAGCGGTAGAGCTACAATGCGGGAGACCCGGGTTCGATCCTGACTACGGGTGCTGTCTGTACGGAGTTTATACGTTCTACCCGTGACCTGCGTGGGTTTTCTCCGAGATCTTCGGTTTCCTCCCACACTCCAAAAACGTACAGGTTTGTCGGTTAACTGGCTTGGTATCAATGTAAAATTGTCCCCAGTGTGTGCAGGGTAGTGTCAATGTGTGGGGATGGCTGGTCGGTGAGGACCTGTTTCTGTGCTGTATTTCTAAAACTACAGCTAAAAATGCAACATGGAAACAGGCCCTTCGGGATGTGGGAGGCAACCGGAGCAAACCCCAGATGGCCACGAGGAGAGAGAGCATAGAAACATAGAAAATAGGTGCAGGAGGAGGCCATTTGGCCCTTCGAGCCAGCACCGCCATTCAATGTGATCATGGGTGATCATCCACAATCAGTGCCTGCCTTCTCCCCATATCCCTTGATTCCACTAGCCCCTAGAGCTCTATCTAACCCTCTTTTAAATTCATCCAGTGACTTGGCCTCCACTGCCCTCTGTGGCAGAGAATTCCACAAATTCACAACTCTCTGGGTGGAAAAGATCCTTCTCACCTCAGTTTTATATGGCCTCCCCTTCATTCTAAGACTGTGGCAGCAGATCTACACAGACAGTATCATAGGTTTTTTGTTGAATAGAAGGAGGCATTTTACAGCCCACGTTTATTGCTACATTACTGACATTACAATTACCTCACTTCAAAAATATTTCAATGGCCTGATGGTTATGAAAAGCAATAATCCAAGTCTTTTCATCATTTAACATTAAGGAGGTTTCTTCAGTCATATTATTACCAGAGAAAAACAGTCAATAAACATTAGTATTGGCAAGGAATGTAAAGAGCTCAGCAGTTATGGCTTGTTTAATGGATTCTTTGATTCTGAATCAATGTTGGTATCTTTATTTTTTCTTTCTGTCGGGTCAGGTCTGTTAGTATCTGTTTCAATGCCGATCGGTGTGGATTTGCAATGTATTTCTGTTCCTCTGGTTCACAGTGGAGGGATTCTGATTCCCATTGGGAATTCCGCGAAAGCTCTGCTTCTGGGGAAGGGAGGGGGTGACGGAGGTCAGCCTAACATCAGGGTGGATCAGGCCACCCACCCACATTGTCAGTGCAGAATCTCCAGCTTCCTGCAGTCATGTGAGAGCAGTGTTCTACGGTGGAGCCTGCCACCGTCTCAACCCTACATCTCATATGTTTAATCGCCTGATGCACCAAGGCAGGAACAATGAAGTCCTTCAATAACTCAGCGGGTGAGGCAGCATCTCTGGAGAGAAGGAATGGGTGACGTTTCGGGTCGAGACCCTTCTTCAGACTCACCCCGAAGCGTCACCCATCCCTTCTCTCCAGAGATGCTGCCTGTCCTGCTGAGTTACTCCAGCTTTTTGTGTCTATCTTTGAAGGAGAGGGTGCTGTTCCTGAGCAGAAAAGACCAGTCACTGCATCGGCTGAAATTGAGGTGGGAAGGTGGCCAACTATTTAATGAAAACATGACTTCTCCATCAATTCTCCTTTCAAATTGTGTTCCCGTATCTTTTGATTTGCTTGGATTCCAAGGATCTATCTATCCACTTAAGTAGAGTTTCGGACTGAGAGTCAGGGGAGAGGGAGACACAGATATATGGAAGGATAAGGTGACACAAAATGCTGAGGAAGTGTCTCGGCCTGAAACGTCACCCATCCCTTCTCTCCAGAGATGCTGCCTGACCCGCTGAGTTACTCCAGCATTTTGTGTCTATCTTCGGTGTTAACCAGCATCTGCGGTTCCTTCCTACACAATGAAATTCTCACTTGCTGCAGCTTCACAGGCACACGAGATGCCCCATCGAAAGTATCTACAGGAGTCGCTGCCTCAAAAAGGCAGCCAGCACCATCAGAGACCCACACCACCCTGGCCACACACTCATCTCACTCTTGCCATTGGGAAGAAGCTATAGGAACCTGAAACACTCTTGACTCTTGACTCAGGACAAATAAATATACATAAAACACAAAGAGCAAAAGGCTAGAATCTTGAGCAAGACAAAGTACTGGAGGAACTCAATGGATCAGACAGCATCTGTGGAAGGGATGGACAGGTAATGTTGCAGGGTGTATCCTTCTTCAGATGCAATATACAATAAGCAACAATACAAAGGTAGACACAAAATGCTGGAGTAACTCAGCGGGTCACGCAGCATCTCGGGAGAGAAGGAATGGGTGATGTTTCAGGACTGACAGAAGGTCTGAAGAAGGGTCTCGACCCGAAACGTCACCCATTCCTTCTCTCCTGAGATGCTGCCTGACCCGCTGAGTTACTCCAGCATTTTATATCTACCTTCGATTTGAACCAGCATCTGCAGTTATTTTCCAACACATAAGCAACGATACAGTAATATTTGGTTATATTGAGTAACTAGACCATAGCATTACAAGCTGAAGTATGAAGAGCAACCTTACCCACAGTCTGAGTAGTTTGATGCTGAGGTAGGCTTGTGTTTAGGGTTGTGCAGTGTGGTTCAGGATGCTGATGGTCTTGAACCTGGCGGTAATGGTTCTCGGACTCCGGGACATCCTTTCCAATGGTAGCACCAAGGTGAGAGTGTGGCCAGGATGGCGTGGGTCTTTCATGACTTAAGCCACAGATCGCCTTCGATGTGGGGAGGTCAGTACCCATGATGTCCACCATTTTCCACAACCTCCTTCGTTAGAAACATAAACATAGACAACATAGAAACATAGAAACAGGTGCAGGAGGAGGCCATTTGGCCCTTCGAGCCAGCACCGCCATTCATTGTGATCATGGCTGATCATCCACCATCAGTAACCCGTGCCTGCCTTCTCCCCATATCCCTTGATTCCACTAGTCCCTAGAGCTCTATCTAACTCTCTCTTAAATCCATCCAGTGAATTGGCCTCCACTGGCCTCTGTGGCAGAGAATTCCACAAATTCACAACTCTCTGGATGAAAAAGTGTCTTCTCACCTCAGTTTTAAATGGCCTCCCCTTTATTCTTAGACTGTGGCCCCTGGTTCTGGACTCTCCCAACATTGGGAACATTTTTTCCTGCATCTGTCTTGTCCAGTCCTTTTATAATTTTATACATTTCTTTAAGATTTTTAAATTTTATACAATACAATACAATACAATATCCTTTATTGTCATTGTACGAGTACAACGAGATTTTGAATGTCGCTTCCATATCGATGCTATCAAATCAAATATATAAATAAATCACGTCGAAAATGAACAACAAAATGGGGGTGAAGGAAAAAGGAAAAGGGGGAACAAGGTAAAGTCCAACAAAAAAAGTTCATGCAGGGGTCAGTTGTGCCAGATGACCCTGGGGACAGAGACAGATCATGGCGGGCTCTCAGCAGGACTGTTCAGAGCAGCCTCTATACGTTTCTATAAGATTTTAACATTTTATACGTTTCTGTAAGGTGTTGTTCTTGGGTCTTGGAGTTGCCAAACCTGACCGTGATGCAACCAGTCAGTACTTTCCACCATAGATATGAGGAGTTCGATGGAGCACTTGATGGCATTCTCAATGTCCTCACACATCCGAGAAGATGGAGCCATTGATGAACTTTCTCTGTGTTTGCGTTCATGATGTGGGCCAAGGACAGGTCATCAGTGATGCACACGCCCAGGAAGGTGAGAACCTTTGACTCTCTCCACCATCAGCCCACCGATGAAGACAGGTTGAAGATAAGCACAAAATGCTGGAGAAACTCAGCGGGCCAGGCAGCATCCCTGGAGAGAAGGAATGGTGATATTTGAAGATGGGTCTCGACCCAAAACGACACCTATTCTTTTCCTCCAGAGATGCCGTCTGACCCGTTGAGTTGCTCCAGTTTTTTGTGTCTAATCAGTGTTGCAGAACTCCCATTGTAGAGAGGAGGAGAACATCTTCGAAGCAGGCATACCTTGAGGAGGTTTCATATAGTATAAGAAAATAACTGTAGATGCTGGTACAAATCGAAGGTATTTATTCCCAAAATGCTGGAATAACTCAGCAGGTCAGGCAGCATCTCGGGAGAGAAGGAATGGGTGACGTTTCGGGTCGAGACCCTTCTTCAGACTGATGTCAGGGGGGCGGGACAAAGGAAGGATATAGGTGGAGACAGGAAGATAGAGGGAGATCTGGGAAGGAGGAGGGGAAGAGAGGGACAGAGGAACTATGTAAAGTTGGAGAAGTCGATGTTCATACCACTGGGCTGCAAACTGCCCAGGCGAAATATGAGGTGCTGTTCCTCCAATTTCCGGTGGGCCTCACTATGGCACTGGATGAGGCCCATGACAGAAAGGTCAGACTAGGAATGGGAGGGGGAGTTGAAGTGCTCGGCCACCGGGAGATCAGTTTGGTCAATGCGGACCGAGCGCAGGTGTTCAGCGAAGCGATCGCCGAGCCTGCGCTTGGTTTCGCCGATGTAAATAAGTTGACATTAACTTATTAACCTGAGGAGGTTTCGCAGTGGAGCAGGCAAGATGTGTAGGAAGGAACTGCAGATGCGATAGGTTTATGGACAGTCTGCTTCCCCTTCCAGGCTGACTGAGCTTGTTGGCCTTGCTAATATTGAGTACAAAATGATGCAGTCCACCTCCATCACCAGTCGTAAGAGCTGAGGACACAAATGCTTGGTATCATTTCAGGGTCTTGGAGTCAAGTGCAATGGAGAGGAGTGGGGTTTCTCACTAACACCAGGCAGTCAGGCTGTGTACACAGCAAACTGCGGTTGGATTGCTTACAAGCTTTATCCCATGCGCACGAGCCCCTTTACAAGCTCTCGATTAGTGCCACTGAGTTCCAATCCAGTATCTTGAATTTTTGATCGGGAGCCTGGGAATTTGAATTTAATTAAATACCCAGTATGGAAAGCCACTCTTAGTAAATTGGCCATGGATACTTTCGAAACATCCCAAAGTCTTTTTTTAAGTTCATAAGTTTAGCTTAGTTTAGTTTAGAGATACAGTGCAGAAACAGGCCCTTCGGCCCACCGGGTCCGCGCCGACCAGCGATCCCCGCACATTAACACTATCCTACACCCACTAGGGACAATTTTTACATTTACCAAGCCAATTAATCTACAAACCTGCACGTCTTTGGAGCTTGGGAGGAAACCGAAGATCTCGGAGAAAACCCACGCAGGTCACGGGGAGAACGTACAAACTCCGTAAAGACAGTGCCCGTCACGTCTCCCGCATTGTAGCTCTACCGCTGTGCCACTCTAAACTAAACCAATCCAAACAAAAACAGAAGATGCTGTAAAAGTCCAGCAGGTCAGGCCCCATCTGCCTGAAGGGAAACAGGATCAGCGTTTCAGGTTGGCAGCCATTGGAGGTCACAGGGAGAATGTACAAACTCTGTACAGACAGCACCCGTAGTCGGGATCTAACCTTTCAGCATTCGCTGTAAGGCAGCAACTCTACCGCTGTGCCACCATGACTGCCCATTCTAGTTCCAGGAGCAGAAATGGGCCATTCGGCCCATCAAGTCTACTCTGCTATTCAATCGTAGCTGATCAATCTCTCCCTCCCAACCCCATTCTCCTGCCTTTCCCCCATAACCCTTGACCCCTTCTAATCAAGAATCTTTGCCTTACAAATATCCATTGACTTGGCATGAAATTCTACAGACATGAATTCTACAGATTCATGTCTGTGGCAATAAATTCAACAGATTTACCACCCTCTGACTAAACAGAGGGAGTTTGGCCTCCTCACTTAGCCTGTCTCGTGTGTGGCTACAGCTTCAATTCATCTTTGTGACTGGCCCTCCGACAAGGCCTCACGGAGATGGCATTATCTCAACTCTGACTGCAAGCTGTACAGGAGTCTGAAAACCATCGCATCCAGGTTCAGGCACAGCTTCTACTCAACCACCACCAGGCTCTGGAACACTACACACCACTAACTAGTTGGCAAACTACGAACTGTGTATAAAATCATGGTAGGAATAGATCGGGTAGATACCCAGAGTCCCTTGCCCAGAGACTTGAGGACCAGAGGACATAGGTTTAAGGTGAAGGGGAAAAGATTTAACAGGAATATGATGGGTAACTTTTTCACACAGAGGGTGGTGGGTGTAAGGAACAAGCTGCCAGAGGAGGTAGTTGAGGCTGGGACTATCCCATCGTTTAAGAAACAGTTAGACAGGTACATGGATAGGACAGGTTTGGAGGGATATGGACCAAACGCAGGCGGGTGTGACAAGTGTAGCTGGGACCTATTGGCTGGTGTGGGCAAGTAGGGCTGAATGGCCTGTTTCCACACTGTATCACTCCCTGACTATGACTCGACCTGTCTTGGTCGCACTGGGGACCCTGGGGTTTTGTTGTTGTGCTAATATTGCTTTTTATTTTAATATGATGAATTTGTTTTGTTTACTCAGTTGTCTATGAGTCACTGTCAAAACCCCACATGTGTCAATTTACTGGAGTTTTACCGCATGTGTGAAACCACACAAACAATATGTCAAAGAATGAGTGGGTTAATATATGAAGAGCATTTGACAGCAGTCGCTGGAGTTTAGAAGGATGAGGGGACACCTGATTGAAAATTACCAAATAGTGAAAGGCTTGGATACAGTGGATGTGGAGAGGATGTTTCCACCAGTGGGAGAGTCCAGGACCAGAGCCCACAGCCTCAGAATTAAACGACATACCTTTAGAATGGAGCATGAGGAGGAATTTCTTTAGTCAGAGGGTGGTGAATCTGTGGAATTCATTGCCACAGGCGGCTGTGGAGGCCAAGTCAGTGGGCATTTGTAAGGAGGAGATTGACAGATTCTTGATCAGTGCGGGTGTCAGAGGTTATGGGGAGAAGGCAGGAGAATGGGGTTGAGTGGGAAAGATAGACCAGCCATGATTGAATGGAGGGGCAGACTTGATGGGCCGAATGGCCTAATTCTGTTCCGATAACTTATGACCTTATGAAGCCTCGCATCCACCGGAGAGGCTTGCTCCTGTTTACGTCCTGTTATGCTGCTGCAAATAAGAATTTCATTGTTCCGATTTCAGAACATATTTGATAATTAAACACTCTTGATCTTAACTCCTAAAGCCCTGTCCAGATCATGGTGTCTGGTCCAGTTCACTCAGACCGGGGCTGCGTTCACAACTTTGCACAGAGATGGAGGAGGCCTCTGAAATACAAGGAGCCCAGGGCATGAGTTAGCCATGGAGAGTGTGGTAACTGGGGAGGCTGCAGATGAAGAGACTGTTAGACAATAGACAATAGGTGCAGGAGGAGGCCATTCAGCCCTTCGAGCCAGCACCACTGTTGTGTTGCAGCAAAAGATGCACACTGGTCAACCTGAGGAGCACCTTCAGCAACAGACTGGTCCCACCAAGATACAGCACAGAACGCCACAGGAGATCCTTCTTCCCTGAGCTATCAAACTGTACAACTCCTCCCCCTTCTGTTGTCGGGTAGACTGAGACTGACTCCCTCCCCCCCCCCACCCCTCACCAATCTTTCCACATCCCCAATGCTTTCCACTCGTCACTTTAATTTCATGTTTCATGCATTTTGTGTTTTTATGACTGTTGGCAGATCAATTTACCTCATGGGATAAATAAAGTTTAGAGATTAGTTTAGAGATACAGCGCTGAAACAGGCCCTTTCGGCCCACCGGGTCCGCGCCGACCAGTGATCCCCATACATTAACACTGTCACCCAGAGAGTTGTGAATTTGTGGAATTCTCTGCCACAGAAGGCAGTGGAGGCCGATTCACTGCATGAATTTAAAAGAAAGTTAGATAGAGCTCTAGGGGCTAGTGGAATCAAGGGGTATGGGGAGAAGGCAGGCACAGGTTACTGATTGTGGATGATCAGCCATGATCACGATGAATGGCAGTTCTGACTTGAAGGGCCAAATGGCCTCCTCCTGCACCTATTTTCAATGTTTCTATGTTTCTACCCTATACCCACTAGGGACAATTTTTACATTTACCAAACCAATTATCCTACAAACCTGTACGTGTTTGGAGTGTGGGAGGAAACCGAAGATCTCGGAGAAAACTCACGCAGGTCACGGGGAGAACGTACAAACTCCGTACAGACAGCGCCCGTAGTCAGGATCGAACCCGGGTCTATCGTATCGTACCATATCATATTGTATGTTCATGTCTTCTTCTGTGGGAGGTTCTCTCGTCACCTTCTTTAGTATTTAGATACAGTGTGAAAACAGGCCCTTCGGCCTACCGAGTCCTCACCGGCCAACAAAGTATATAGAAGTTGATACACTTCATTCAGGTCTCCCCTCGGCCTCCAATGTTCCAGGGAAAAGCGGTGGAAGCCCAGTGGGAACCCGCGTGGTCACAGGGAGAAGGTACGCTCCCTCTTGTCTCACTTTCCCCTGACTCGGTCTCAAGAAGGGTCTCGACCCAAAACGTCACCTACTCCTTTTCTCCAGAGATGCTGCCTGACCCGCTGAGTTACTGCTGCTTTTTGTGTCTGTCTTACGTACAAACTCCCTACAGACAAGCATCCGTGGTCAGATCAAACACGGGTCTCTGGCGCCACAGGGCAGTGGCTCTGCCCACTGCACCACTGGGACACCCTGTGCTCTCCCACACCTTCTTCCCCTGTTGAAACCTCCTCACCCTTGCCCAAGCTGCATAGCTTGACCTTGTGGTCTGTATAGCAAAATAATTATCACAGCGCTACATCCTTAGGGGAAATAAGATCATAAGGTGATAAATAGTAGACCCATTCGGCCCATCAAGTCTACTCCTCCATTCCATCATGGCTGATCTCATCCCTCCCTCCTAACCCCATTCTCCTGCCTTGTCCCCATAACCCCTGACACCCGTGTTAATCAAGAATCTATCTATCTCTGCCTTAAAAATACCCATTGATTTGTCCTCCACAGCCTTCTGTGACAAAGAATCCCACAGATTCACCACCCTCTCTGAAGAAATTCCTCCTCATCTCCTTCCAAGAGGAACATCCTTTAATTCTGAGGCTGTGACCTCTAGTCCTAGACTCTCCCACTTGTGGAAACATCCACTCCACATCCACTCTATCCAGGCCTTTCACTATTCGGTAAATTTCACTGAGGCCCCCCCTCATTCTTCTAAACTCCAGCGAGTACAGGCCCAGTGCCATCAAATGCTCATCATATGTTAACCCACTCACTCCTGCGGTCATTCTTGTAAACCTCCTCTGGACCCTCTCCAGAGCCAGCACATCCTTCCTCAGACATGGTGCCCAAAACTGCTGACAATACTCCACAGTGCCTTATTGAACCTCAGCACTACATCCTCCATTCAGTACATTGCTGATGGAAATCACGTGACACAAAGCCAGCAGCCTTGTATTTAATGGCCTTGCTCACGTTTTAAATGGATCTGCCACTCCATCGTGATCAAAGGCTGGGTGCTGTTATGACAGGTGGACATAGCTCAGAATCGAGTGACTTTCTGTCAATTCCAGCTACAATGGGATATGGATGTTTTCAAACTGGATGAGGTTTGACAAATTCACATTATCAGCATGCCACCATCTCAGTGATGCATTTGGGGAACGCCTCAAATTGATCAAAATTGGTAGAAAGGCAAAGATCTGATGTGGTATTTGGATGGATGCAACATAGACACAACGTTCTGAATGGAATCATCAGGGTCAAATGATCAAATTACATGCTAGAAATATCATCTTTCAGATGCATATAAATATCAGCTTTTGCATGGTCACATGGATATGCAGGGATTGGAGGAACATGGATCACGTGCAGGCAGATGAGATTAGTCTATCATGTTCGCCACAGACATTGTGGGCCAAAGGGCCTTTTCCTGTGCTGTACTGTTCTACGTTCTATGTGCTGAGTCACACCGATATGTAGGGGTCCACACCTGGAACAGCGGATACAGCAGATGAGGTTGGAGGAGGTGCAGGTGAACCACTGCCTCACCTGAAAGGACTGTCGGGGTCCTTGGGGAGGGAAAGGGACAGGTGTTGCATCTCCTGCGGTTGCAGGGGAAGGTACCTAGGGAGGGGCTTGTTTGGGTGGGAAGGGACGAGTTAACTAGGGAGTTGCGGAGGGAACGGTCTCTGCGGAAAGCAGAAAGGGGTGGAGATGGGAAGATGTGGCCAGTAGTGGGAACCCGTTGGAGGTGGTGAAAATGTCAGAGGATAATGTGCTGTAGGCAACGGCTGATGGTGTGGAAGGTGAGGACTAAGGGGACTCTGTCCCTCTTGTGACTGGGGGGCGGGGGAGCAAGTGGGGAGCTTTTGTGTGGCTCCACTCCACTCTGTGCCTGACTCCTCTCCTCCTCTCCTCCTCCTCCTCCTCCTCTTTGGTCAAGCGTGAGTGTGTTTAATTGTCATATGTACCGACAACCAATCAATGAAATTCTTACCTGCAGTAGCTTGACAGTCTTGTAAACAAATTACACACAGATAATATATAATCTGGATGTTCACTGGATGTTTACAAGAGATAGTTATGTTTAGCTCTTAGGGTTAAAGGAATCAAGGGATATGAAGAGAAAGCAGGAACGGGGAACTGATTTTGGATGATCAGCCATGATCATATTGAATGGCGGTGCTAGCTCGATGGGCTGAATGGCCTTCTCCTGCACCTATTTTCTATGTTTCTATGTTCTATGTTTGTAATCTGTAATTTCTGTATAATCTGTAAAATCTATGACTTTTAAACACTCAATAAACCAATAGCCGCAATACTGATGCAACGCAAAGCAAAACCAAAGTCTTTACAGGTCCCATGCCTCATGGTGGAGGTCAGTGTTGTGCAGTGTTTAAGTGCCCAGTGGTTACTGGCAGAAGCTATTCTTGAAAACTGGCGCTCATAGTTTTAGATACATAGAAACATAGAAAATAGGTGCAGGAGGAGGCCATTTGGCCCTTCGAGCCAGCACCGCCATTCATTGTGATCATGGCTGATCATCCACAATCAGTAACCCGTGCCTGCCTTCTCCCCGTATCCCTTAATTCCACTAGCCCCCAGAGCTCTATCTAACTCTCTCTTAAATTCATCCAGTGAATTGGCCTCCACTGCCCTCTGTGGCAGAGAATTTCACAAATTCACAACTCTCTGGGTGAAAAAGTTTCTTCTCACCTCAGTTTTAAATGACCTCCCGTTTATTCCTTCTGGCTCCTGCACCTTCTTTCTGATGAGAGGAGTGAAATGAGAGTGTGGTCAGGGTGATGTGGGTCTTTAATGACGTTGGCTGCCTTTTTGAGTCAGTGCCTACTATGGAGTCTGTCACTGATGGGGGGGCTGGTGTACTGGGCAGTGTCTGCCACTCTCGGTAATCTCCTTCATTCCTGGGCCTTGAGTTGCCAAACCAGGCAATAATACAACCGGTGAGTATTCTCTCCACTGTACACCTGCGATTCAATAGAGTATTTAGTTATGTGTAGCAAGGAACTGCAGATGCTGGTTTACACTGAAGATAGACACAAAATGCCGGAGTCACTCAGTGGGACAGGCAGCGTCCCTGGCAGCATCTCTGGAATGGCTGAGTTTTTAGTTTGTTTAGTTTATAGTCACTGAGGTACAGTGAAAAGCTTTGTTGTCGCTTGCCATCCAGTCAGCAAAAACACTGTGCATGATTACAATCAGGCTGTCCACAGTGTACAGGCACAGGAATAATGTTTGGTGTAAGATAAACTCCAGTAAAGTCTGATAAAAGATAATTTGAAGATCTCCAATGAGGTAGATGGGAGGTCAGGACTGCTCTCTGGTTAGTGGTAGGATGATTCAGTTGCCTGATAACAGCTGGGAAGAAACTGTCCCTGAATCTCAATCAATAGTCAATAGTCAATAGTCGTTTATTTGTCACATACACATAAATGTGTAGTGAAATGAAAAATTACCCGCAGTTCAACAATAAGACCAATAAGAATAATCAATAAAAATGCAATAACACATACAATCATAAACTAACACCAAACAAAAGAAACATCCATCACAGTGAATATCCTCCAGTCACCTCCTCACTGTGATGGAAGGCCAGAATGTCTTTTTCTCTTCCCTGCCGTTTTCTCCCGCGGTCAGGCTGTTGGAGTTGCCACGTCGGGGCGGTCGTGGCTCCCGACATTGAAGCCCCCGCCGGGCGGAGAAAATCCCGCGGCCTATTCCAGGCCGTGCCGGACGGTGAAAGGTCCGCGGCGGTTCGGGGCGGGCGAAGACGCTGTCGCTGCCGCTGCCGCTGCCGGAGCTCCCGATGTCGGCCCCCACTCAGGGGCCTGCGGGCTTCCGACGTCCAGGCGGCCCGCGCCGGAGCCTCCGGAGACGAGTCGCAGCCACTCCCGCAGCATCCGAAGGCAGCCAGCGCCGCAGGTGGTGAGTCCGGGCCACAGGCTCTGCGAACCAGCCGGAGCCCGCCAGCTCCAGGTGCATGGCCGGTGGTAGGCCGCAGCGGGAACGGAGACACGACACAGAAACAAAGGTCGCGTCTCCGTTCGGGAGAGAGAATGTTACAGTTCCCGTTCCCTCCCACCCCACACCCCCCACCCACCCCCCCCACATAACATACAAACACTACACCATATTAAAACTACAATTCATACAAAAACAACAAAAAACACAAAAGACAGACGGACTGCAGGCAAGCCGCAGCAGCGAGGGCAGCACTGGCTCTTTCCCTGGAGGTGTGCGTTTTCACACTTCTGTACCTCTTGCCTGATGGGAGAGGGGAGAAGAGGGAATGACTGAGGTGAGACTCATCCGTGATTTTCGACATGCTAAATCTTCTCAAACTCCACCGGAGGTAGAGACATTGATTGTCTTTCTTTGTGACTGCATCAATGTGCTGGTCACTTGAAAGATCTTCAGAGAAATGCTTCCCCCAGAGCCTTGAAGTTGGTGACTCTCTCCGTTGTCATCTGTCAATGAACACAGGCTTCATGAATCCTTCTCTTTTCTCTCATGAAGCCCTTGGCCTTGCTGACATTGAGAGCAAACAATGGATTGTCCTGGCACCATTCAATCTGATTTTCATTGTGCCATGGGAAGAATGTCCACCTTTGTTGCAAAGTTTGCCACAATCTTAAAAGACCTAACAAAAGGACTATTAAAACCTAACTGTCTAATATCTGAAAACTTGTGAGCAAATGACAATACGCTTTCTCCCCACATATGAGTAACATTTTCATCGTCTCTTTCCTATTCTCTCATTTGCAACTACAACTGACCTTGGTCCCTAGATAAGCGTAAACATTGCTGTTGATGTTATTAAGTTGGAGAGGGTGCAGAATATATTCACCACAATGTTACCAGGAATGGAGGGCTTGAGTTACAAGGAGAGACTGTTAC
This sequence comes from Rhinoraja longicauda, assembly GCF_053455715.1. NCBI lineage: Eukaryota > Metazoa > Chordata > Chondrichthyes > Rajiformes > Arhynchobatidae > Rhinoraja > Rhinoraja longicauda. Next base: position 26,341,702 of record NC_135984.1, read on the forward strand.
TCTTTTTCCCCTCGAGTCTTTTTCCCAAGGCAGGGGAATTAAGAACTTGAGGGGGAAGATTTAATAGGAACTTAAGAGAGACAACTTTATCACACAGAGAGTGGTAGATATAGTCAGGGTGGTGAATCTGTGGCATTCTTTGCCACAGAAGGCGGTGGAGGCCAAGTCAGTGGATATATTTAAGGCAGAGATAGATAGATTCTTGATTAGTACAGGTGTCAGAGTTTATTGGGAGAAGGGAGGGGAATGGGGTGAGGAGGGAGAGATCGATCAGAATGGCAGAGTAGACTTGATGAGCCAAATGGCCTAATTCAACTCCTTTCACTTCTGATCTTCTGGTATTCTGATCTTATACAGAACGAGCTGCCAGAGGAAGTTGTTTAGTCAGGTACAATTACAACTTTGTAAAGACATTCGGACAGATACTTGGATAGGAATGTTTAGAGGCAGATGGGATCAAAGGTGGTTAAATGGATGGCCATCTTGGTCAGCATGGTCGAGTTGGGCCAAAGGGCCTGTTTCTTTGCCAAATGACTCAATGTTACATGGATATAGATTTTTGCCCTAGATCCACTGTTCTCTCTCCTCAGGTACTCTCCCCCATTCCTGCTACCCACCAATTGAACTTCCTGTCTAGTACCCTCTCCCCAACGCTCCTCTCTTCATCCTTCATATCATATCATATCATATATATACAGCCGGAAACAGGCCTTTTCGGCCCACCAAGTCCGTGCCGCCCAGCGATCCCCGTACATTAACACTATCCTACACCCTCTAGGGACAATTTTTACATTTACCCAGCCAATTAACCTACATACCTGTACGTCTTTGGAGTGTGGGAGGAAACCGAAGATCTCGGAGAAAACCCACGCAGGTCACGGGGAGAACGTACAAACTCCTTACAGTGCAGCACCCGTAGTCAGGATCGAACCTGAGTCTCCGGCGCCGTATGTTATCTTCTAAAATCTATAATTAATCTTGCTTCATTCTCTCCTGTCAGTGTTCTGTCTATGCCATCATATGCCACAAAATAGTTGATCTGTTAGTGGTGCAGCGGTAGAGATACTGCCTTACAACGCCAGAGATCCGGGTTCGATCCTGACTACGGGTGTTTGTCAGTACGGAGTTTGCACGTTCTCCCCGTGACCTGTGTTGTTTTCCTCCAAGATCTTCGGTTTCCTCCCACACTCCAAAACGTATAGGTTTGTAGGTTCATCGGCTTGGTATAATGTAAAACTGTCCCCAGTGTGTATAGGGCAGGTTAATGTGCGGAGATCACTAGTCGGTTTGGCTCGGTGGGCCGAAGGGCCTGTTTCCATGCTGTATCTCAAACTAGATATCCAAATGTCTTTTAAAGAAATCACCTATGATGGTATGGGTGTAAAGATCAAAGTCCTGGAGGAACTCAACAGGTCAGGCAGCATCTCTGGAGGGAAATGGACAGGTAACGGATCGGGTCAGGAAACTTCTACAGACCCGAAATGGTACCTGTCCATTCCTGCCCTGCCTGACCTGCTGAGTTCCTCCAGCACTTTATTTATTTACTCAAGATTCCTGCATTTGAATAGGAAAAGACCTGGATAGAGTGAATGTGAAGAGGATGTTTCCACATCCTCTCCATGGGGAGAAGGGGAGATGGTATGGGGAGAAGGCAGGAACGGGGTACTGATTGAGAATGATCAGCCATGATCACATTGAATGGCGGTGCTGGCTCGAAGGGTCGAATGGCCTCCTCCTGCACCTATTGTCTATTGTCTACTAGTGGAAGAGTCCAGGACCAGAGGGCACAGCCTCAGAATAAAAGGACGCACCTTTAGAAAGGAGATGAGCAGGAATTTCTTTAGTCAGAGGGTGGTGAATCTGTGGAATTCATTGGCATAGACGGCTGTGGAGGCCGTCAATGGATATTTTTATGGTGGGGATTAACAGATTCTAGATTAGTCAGGGTGTCAGGAGATCTGGGGGCAAGGCAGGAGAACAGGGTTGAGAGGGAAAGATAGATCAGCCATGATTGAATGGCGGAGTAGACTTGAAGTTGCTGAGAGGCCTAATTCTGCTCCTATAACTTATGAACTCATGAACTTATCGGCAATCTCTTGCGTTAGCATTCTCTGTGACTATGACAATGGCAATCCATCTCTCCTCATCCTGTCTACAAATCTGCAGCAGCTGACATCTTACTGCCACATTCAAAAGGGAACGCTCGTTGGTTACAGGGAGAAGATGGGGGTAGGGACCAATGTGGATTATCCTTGAAATATTTGAGCACATGTTGACAGATCTGTAAAAGCAGCAGTGCAGGTCAATAAAGTGGTTAAGAAGGCACACCTGATGCTTTCTTCAGTAGCTGTAGTTTAGTTTAATTTAGAGATACAATGCGGAAACAGGCCCTTCGGCCCACTGATCAGTGATCCTTGTTCACCAGCAGGATCCTACACACTAGGGACATTCTTAACAATTTTTCACTGAAGACAATCAACCTACAAACCTGTACGTCTTTGGAGTGTGTGAGGAAACTGGAGCACCCGGACAAAACCCACACGATCACGGGGAGAACGTACAAACTCCGTACAGACAGCACCCGCAGACAGGGTCGAACCCGGGTATCTGTCGCTGTGAGGCAGCAACTCTACCGCTGCGCCACCGTGCCGCCCTAATTAGCTGAGGCGTTAAATATAAAAGCTGTGAAGTGATGCTCGAACTGTACTCAACAAACTTTATGTCACGGATTGAATAATGCAAATATTCTGGTCACCACTTTGGAAAGAGTGAATGGGAAGGTACAAAAAAACATGTAAAAGACACTTGGACAGGTACTTGGATAGGAAAGGTTTAGACAGACATGGGCCCAATGTGGGCAGGTGGGACTAGCGTAGATGGAGCATCTTGGTCAATGTGGACAAGTTGGGTTCATGGGCCTGTTTCCGTGCTGTGTGAATCAATGATTTTATCTTCACTTAGCGATGACCGATGACCCGATGCCAAGGACTTAAAGTAAATGGCAGAAGACTTAGACAGGACTTGGACAGGAGATGGGGAAGAAATAATTTGCTATGGGGATAGTAGAAATTTAGAACCTTCTGCCTGAAAAGCTACTTCCTCGGATAGGTTAAGAGGGCCAAGTGCTGGCAAATGGGAATTGTTCAACTAAAAAACCTGTTTGTTATGGATGAGTTGAGCTAAAGGGTTTGTTTCTGTGCTGAATGATTCTATGACTCTAGGGGATAGAAAAGCAGTGCCATGCAGGTTATCAAAGGCACTGTAGAATTAAATATTATTTTGCCTTTTCACTTTCATGCCTACAAGCTCCTGTCTTGTTAGGAGGTAGCAGAGAGGGCTTGAGTTATGAGGAGTGGCTGGGCCTTTCATCACTGAAGGAGGTGCAGGAGGCTGAGGGGTGACCTTATAGAGGTGTACAAAACCACGAGAGGCGTAGACAAGGTGAATGCCACTGTCTTGTTCCCAGGGTAGAGGCACCCTGAACGAGAGGGAATAGGTTTAAGGTGAGAAGGGAAAGATTTAAAAGATCAGTTCAGTTTATTGTCACGTTTACTGAGGTACATTGAAAAGCTTTTGTTGCGTGCTATCCCAGTGAGCGGAAAGATAATACATGATTACAATCGAACCGTTTACAGTGTATAGATACATGATAAGGGAATAATGTGTAGTGCAAGGTAAAGTCAGCAAAGTCCGATCAGTGATAGTCCGAGGGTCACCAATGAGGTAGGTAGTAGTTCAGCACTGCTCTCTGGTTGTGGTAGGATGATTCAGTTGCCTGATAACAGCCGGGAAGAAACTGTCCCTGAATCTGGAGGTGTCCGTTCTCACACTTCTATACCTTTTGCCTGATGGGAGAGGGGAGAAGAGGGAGTGGCCGGGGTGCGACTCGTCCTTGATTATCCTGCTGGCCTTGCCGAGGCAGCGTGAGTCGTAGATGGAGTCAATGGAAGGGAGGTTGGTTTGTGTGATGGTCTGGGCTACGTCCACAATTCGCTGCAATTTCTTGCGATGCAGCTGTTCCCAAACCAAGCTGTGATTTGGGATCAGCTCCATGGAAACCTGAGAAGAAATGTCTTTGCACAGAGGTGGTGATTTGTATGTTGAACCCACTGCCAGAAGGCGCTGTAGAGACAGGTACAATGGTGACCTTTAAAATACATCTAGACAGGGACATGGATAGGGCAGGTCCAGAGGGCTATGTGCAGGTAAATGGGGCAACTTGGTCAGCTGGGACAGGTTGGGCAGAAGGGCCTGTTTCCATGATGTATGACTCTATATGACTCTATGACTTAATTTTGCTCACTGAAAGGGTCGAAGGTCAGGTGTCATGGACTGAAAGTAAATGGCGGAAGACTTAGCATGGAGACGGACAAGAGTGGGTGCTCAGTGGGTGATAGAAATTTGGAACCTTCTGCTTGAAAGGAGAGGTGGGAGGTGGAACCACCAGCAAATCTGAAAAGCACTAGGACGGGGATTTGAAGAGCTGCCCCCATATGAATAGTGTGGCCAGAGTGGAAGCTGGACAGTGGCCTTAGACTAGGTAGCGTTTACTTGACCAGCACAGACATGATGGGCCGAATGGCCTCTATCAATGCCGGAGAATTTCTCCGATTCTAATTTTATTTTTGTGAGCTATTCCATTAAAGGTGCAATTTAAGTGGCAAGGTGTTCGTTGGTAGTTTAGCTACAAAATAAAATGCAATATGCGATTTCCAGTTTTGTGAAGTGCCTTGATGTGAAGCCATCTATTGATAAGCGACCAGTTGGCAGGGGAGCCTTTACTGAAGGACTAGCCTCTCTACTGCATGTACTGAATATCCTTCAAGTACTCCTTTCATGTTGTAAACCGGTGCTTTTCCCTGTGTGGATGTCATCGAAAGGTGCAGCGGAGGATTGCAGAACATTTTTCTATTAGTGAGATCCGTTCCACAAACACCACGTTATCACAGAGTGCAGCTTGCCTTTCCTATTCCCTGTCGATTTTTCTCCCACTCCCTCCCATCGTGAAGGCACTGATTACCCCAGCAGCTTGACCCAGTTCCACTGGTGCCGGGAGCAGAGGCAAAGTCCAGAATATAAATAAGTAGGACGTAAATCATGACCCTAAATCATAGGCTGCCAGTGGCAAAGGATCTACACTGGATGTAGGGGGACAGAGCTGCACTGGATGCAGGGAGACAGGGTTTGCACTGTCTGTAGAGACATTGTTCACACTGGATGTAGGGGAGAGAGGGGGGCACACAGGATGTACTGTAGAGGAGAGAGTTTACTCTGGATGTAGAGATAGGGTTCACGAGATGCAGGGGAGAGTGTTTACACTGGATGTAGAGAGAGGGGTCACACTGTATGTAGAGACAGCTTTTACACTGGACGTCGAGAGACAGGGTTCACTGGATGGATTGAGAGGCGTTCACACTGGATGTATGGGGTTCATCTTTAATCTCCCTGCTCCATTCTGAGGCACCCACCTGTTTCAAGAAGACCACCATCATTCCAGTGCTGAAGAAAAGCCAGACCTCGCGCCTAAACGACCACCGCCCAGTGGCCTTGACATCCACCATCATGACATGTTTTGAGAGGCTAGTCATGGAACGCATTAAATCCAGTCTACCCAGCGGCCTTGACCCACTGCGGTTCACCTACCGCCACAACATGCCCACGGACAATGCCATCGCCCTGGCCCCACACTCATCCCTAGAACACTTGGATAACAGAGACACCTACGTCAGACTCCTGTTCATAGATTACAGCTCTGCCTTTAACACCATTATACCATCCAGGCTTATCACCAAACTCACGGGACTTGGGGCCAGCACTCATCTCTGCAACTGGATCCTTGACTTCCTGACCAACAGACCCTAATCAGTGAGGATCGGGGACACATCATCCTCCACGATAATCCTCATCACTGGTGCTCTGCAAGGCTGCGTTCTCAGCCCCCTTCTTTACTCCTTGTACACCCACCACTGTGCAGCCACACACACATCTAATTCCATTTTCAAATTCACAGACGACACCGCCATTATAGGCCGGATATCAAATAATGATGAGACGGAGCACAGGAAGGAGATGGAGAACCTCGTGTCCTGGTGTAGAGACAGCAACCTTCCTCTCAACTTCAGCAAGACAAAGGAGACAGTGATTGACTAGGAGGGTCTGAAGAAGGGTCTCGACCCGAAACGTCACCCATTCCCTCTCTCCTGAGATGCTGCCTGACCTGCTGAGTTACTCCAGCATTTTGTGAATAAATACCTTCGATTTGTACCAGCATCTGCAGTCATTTTCTTATACTCTTTGACTAGGAGGTACACACACCCCAGTTAGCATTGACGGCGCTGAAGTAGAGATGGTTCAAAACTTCAAATTCCTAGGAGTCAATATCACCAACAACTTCTCCTGGACCACCCATATTGAAGCAACAACCAAGAAAGCATTGGTGGAGCGGGAGTACGTGGCCGCTGGCTGGGTGAGGTCACGTGGGGCGCGGGGCCGTGACGTCACCCTTTGTCCAATATTTGGGAGTGAGGAAGTTGGCAACCCTACTAATACGGGACAAGGGCGGTCCCGTACGGGACAGACTAATTTAGCCCAAAATACGGGATGTCCCGGCTAATACAGGACAGTTGGCAACCCTAGTCCTTGCCCTCTGTTGCTTGTCTGTTAGAGGGGGAACCAACATACCAGTTGTATGTGGGAACACCATGTTGATTCATTCATTAGTTCAGTTTAGTTTAATTTGGAGATACAGCGAGGAAACAGGCCCTTTGTGTCCACATCGTGTCCACACCGACCAGCGTTCCCCGCACACTAACACAATCCTACACACACTAGGGACAATTTACATCTGTACCAAGCCAATTAACTTACAAACCTGTACGTCTTTGGAGTGTGGGAGGAAACCGAAGATCTCGGAAAACAACCCACGCAGGTCACGGGGAGAACAAACAAAGTCTGTACTGACAGCACCCATGGACAGTATGGAACCCGAGTCTCCGGCGCTGTTGGGCAGTAGCTCTACCGCTGCGCCACCGTGCCGCCCTAATTAATCATTAGTGCCATACATCACTGGGCTTCAAAGCTTTCTGCTTTCACCCCCAGAGATCAACTGACTCAACTCTGGCAATGGATTCTCCAGTGTTTCAGGATCTTTACTGAGCTCATTCAGTGTGTGAAACAAGTCCAGATGACCCTGGTGTGCCACCCACATTTGTTGATCCTAATTAGGACTTTATTCCGTGGAGCTCAGGACTTACTAATTCATTTACAAATATTTGTTCAGCTGGAAAGGGTGCAGGGAAGATTTACGAGGATGTTGCCAGGACTCAAAGGTCTGAGCTACAGGGAGAGGTTGGGCAAGCTAGGACTCTATTCCTTGGAGCGCAGGAGGATGAGGGTCGTCTCATAGAGGTGTGCAAAATCATGAGAGGAATAGATAGGGTAAACGCACAGAGCCTTTCACCCAGAGTAGGGGAATCGAGAACCAAAGGACATAGGTTAAGGTGAGGGGGGATGATTTAATAGGAACCTGAGGGTCATCTTTTATATACAAACTGTGGAACAAACTGCCGGTGGTGGTAGTTGAGTCAGGTACTATCACAACAATTAAGATAGAACAGGTTTAATGGGTCATGGGCCAAACACAGGCAGGTGGGTGTAGTGCAGATAGGGCCTGTTGGTCAGCATGGGCAAGTTGGGCCGAAGAGCCTGTTTTCATACCGTATAACTCTATGACTCTAATCAGGACACAAACCTTGACAATCTAGAGAATCTCTCTAGAGAGGGAAGAGGGAAAAGGACATGTCCTTATGTTCGAAACTCATGAATTTCATTATTCAAAAGTCCATTAACTTTTTCCTTGCGATATCAGTGTGTCAACACTCAATGCTTTTGCTCTCCAAACCTTTCTCCATTTCCCATTTTAACAGAAAGGTTAGTCTGCTTAAAATAGTGACATCTCACAATGTATGCCAACAGACAGAGGGGAATGCATGCCTGCTGATTGGATACTTAAGCTGCAGCAGAGGTGATAGCCCAACTACAGAATCGTTCAAATAAGGAATAAATAATCTGATCCATGTAACTATAAAATCCCTCAATTTGTTGGGTGGCCCGGTGGGGAAGCGGTGGAGTTGCTGCCTTCCATCGCTTACAGTACCAGAGACCCGGGTTCAATCCTGACTACGGGTGCTGTCTGTACGGAGTTTGTACGTTCTCCCCGTGACCACGTGGGTTTTCTCCAGGTGTTCCGTATTCCTCCCACACTCCAAAGACGTACAGGTGTGTACGTGAATTGGTTTGGTATAAATGTAAAAATTGTCCCTAGTGTGTGTAGGATAGTGTCAACGTTCAGGGATCGCTGGTCGGTACGGACTCGGTGGGCCGAAGGGCCTGTTTCCGCACTCGATCTCTAAACTAAAATAAATTAAACTAAAAATTATTCTGACACTGTGCTATGAGTAATAGATTTTGAAAAGCTGAGCAACAAATTACTTTCTGGTATTTGTTTTAAATATATAATCTTCCTGCATGACCAGTTTTTCAAAAATTATATTGTAATATATTGTGGCTTGGCTCCGGTCAGGAGTGAAATATGATCATCCATCGATTGAGGCAGAATCACTAACTCAAGAGGAATGACGTTTTGAGTGAATTATAGTCATAAACCTCCTATTTTGCTACCTCTCATCGCTTACACTGAATGGATGATTTTAGAATTTGATTGTTCGCCATTGATTTTTATTTAGGTTTATTTTGTTTGACTGTTGACCGACAAAAGATGGTTTAATAATACTCCTTATTATGGCATCGGCACTCCATCTGACTGACTTTTGTTATTTGTAAGGCACTTAACTGGGGTTAAATATTAACTACCATTGAGACTTACGAACCGCAATGCAGTCTGGCTGGCCAGCCAAGAAGTCAGAGGAGATGACTGAAGTATCTGAGATCGAGGGGTTCAGTCAGAGTATGGAGTGCTCAGTTTAGTTTATTGTCACGTGTACCGAGGTACAGTGAAAAGCTATTGTTACGTGCTACCCAGTCAGCAGAAAGACAAAGAGAAAACAAACCTGCAATCCTTGGTGCAATCAAGGCAGTTCACAGCTGAGAGTTTAGTTGGCGTTCGGCATGTTCACTGGCCTACTGGTTGCTGGGAAGAAGCCCTCTTGAACCTGGACGAGCCAGTTTTCAGATTCCTCCTTTACCTTCTTCCCGATGGCAGGAGTGAAATGAGAGTGTGAGCAGGCTGGTTTAGTTTAGTTCAGAGATACAGCATGGAAACAAGCCCTTCGGCCCACCGAGTCCGCACGGACCAGCGATCCCCGCACATTAACACTATCCGACACACACTAGGGGCAATTATACATTTACACCAAGCCAATTAACCTACAAACCTGTATATCTTTGGAGTGCGGGAGGAAACCGAAGATCTCAGAGAAAACCCACGCAGGTCACGGGGAGAACGTACAAACTCCATACAGACAGCACCCGTAATCGGGATCGAACCCGGGTCTCCGGCGCTGCATTCGCTATAAGGCAGCAACTCTACCGCTGCGCCACCGTGCCGTCCTATTCACACACAGGGTGGCGTGTATATGCAATGCACTGTCAGAGGAGGTAATTGAGGCAAGTACTAAAACAAAATGTAAAGACACTTGGACAAGAACATAGACAGGAAAGGTTTATCGGGATATGGGCCAAATGCAGGCAGGTTGGACTAGCACAGATGGGGAATCTTGGCCGGCCTGGGCAGGTTGGGCCGAAGGGCCTGTTTCCATGCTGTACGACTCTATGACCCTATGACTTGGAACTTTGTTTCTAACCTTGCCATCGTAGGTACTGAGAGAGACACTGAAAGCAGGTCCAGAAAAATACTGTTTCTTAGAGTTATAGTCATAGAGTGATAGAGCATGGAAACAGGCCCTTTGACCCAACTTGCCCACAACAGCCAACATGTCCCAGCTGCCCATGTTCGGTCCATATCCATAAACCTATCCTATCCATGCATCTGACTAGCTGTTTCTTAATACTACCTCCTCTGGCAGCTCGTTCCATACACCCACCCTCTTTTGTGTGAAAAAGCTACCCCTTCAGATTCCTATTAAATCTTTTGAATCAGGGTTAACAACTCCTGGAGTCACGACAAAAAGCTGTCGAGAACTAGATTAACTTACATGCAGTCCAGATCTGCAAAAAATAATCTTGGTTAGTGAGGGGTGTCTAAAGGTTGATTTTTTTTTTCCCTGAACATAATTAGGTTCTGCCGTTCACATTTAACAATGTTAATCTTGTAATCCAGTCCATGGTGCATGTGAATAGAAAAGAGGCAGCCTTCTCCAGGCATACATGCAGTTAATTATGAGGTTATTTGAACTTGTACCCAGTAATTACAGTCAGTGGGAGCTGGGTCATACCTGTGGACTTGTTGCGCACATTAATATGGAAGTATTTGACGACCGATGTTGCATGCTAAGTAGGCTAAACCTGGCAGTTGGCAAGGGAACAATTTGATGCAGTGGAGATGTGGGATATGCTCTCTGTTTTCTACCAAAAGAGTCACTTGGTGGTCTTGGAGAGACGAGAATGGTGATAAAGGATCAAGGTTTAAAACTGATAAATAAACTAAAGAAGAGGGTTTTGGAAATTCAGTGTGATATTACAGAAAAGTAAGGAGGGAGACGCAAAGAACTGCAGATGCTGGTTTACAAAAAAAACTACAAAGTGCTTGAGTAACTCAGCGGGTCAGGCAGCGTCTCTGGGGGAACATGGATAGGTAATGTTTTGAGCCAGATCCCTTCTTCAGTTTATGTGTAAGAAGGAACCGCAGATAATAGTTTAAACCGAAGATAGACACAAAAATCTGGAGTAACTCAGCGGATCAGGCAGCATTTCTGGAAGAAGGAATGGGTGACGTTTCGGGTCGAGACCCTTCTTCAGTTTAATTTAGTTTAGAGATACAGCGCGGAAACAGACCCTTCAGCTCACCGAGTCCGCACCGACCAGCGATCCCCGCACATTAACACTATCCTACACATACTAGGGACAATTTACACATACACCAAGCCAATTAACCTACAAACCTGTACGTCTTTGGAGTGTGGGAGGAAACTGAAGATCTTGGAGAAAACCCAGGCGGTTATAGGGAGAAATTACAAACTCCGTACAGACAGCACCTGTGGTAGAGAACCCGGGTCTCCGGCGCTGCAAGTGCTGTAAGGCAGCAACTCTACCGCTGCGCCACCGTGACCGCCCACGTGGACAAAGGATGATTATCCTCATCTACAACTCACTTGGAGTTTATCTTGTATCCCCCGCAAGGTCTATTTTTGATATCATGGCAGCCACTGTTGTCTGAATACTTGATCATAGTCATAGAGACAGACCAACAGTGTTTAGCAATTCGAGAGGCAGAACATTACCTGTTGGGAGAATAACGAGGAGAAAAATTGACCTGGGGCACTGAAAGCTATTGATGGTCCACTCCCATTCCCTTTCCAGCCCACCAACCAAACGCCATCGTGTTCTCCTTTGTACGGTGGCACTCATGCTCTAAAGCCTCGTGCTGAGTCCAGCAGGTTAGCCTATCATAGAGTCATAGAGTCACACAGCACGGAAACAGGCCCTTCAGCCCAACTTGCCCACACCAGCCAACATGAATGAATGACTGAATACGTTTATTGGCCAAGTATGTACACATACAAGGAATGTGCCTTGGTGCTCCGCTCACAAGTAACAACACGAACGTACAGTAAACAATTAAGAATAAAGCATAAAACATTAAAACATTAAGAACACAACATTACAGTTTAAACATGTGTGTGAAATAAACCAGAGCAAAAAGAGACTACAGACGTTTGGTTATTGAGTAGAGCTACTACTCGTGGAAAAAAAGCTGTGTTTATGTCTGGCTGTGGCTGCTTTGACAGTCCGGAGTCGCCTTCCAGAGGGAAGTGCTTCAAATAGTTTGTGGCCAGGGTGAGAGGGGTCAGAGATGATCTTACCCGCTCGCTTCCTGGCCCTTGCAGTGTACAGTTCATCAATGGGGGGGAAAGTTGCCGTCCCATCTACGCTAGGCCCACCTGCCTGTGTTCAGCCCGTATACCTCTAAACCTGTCCTATCCATGTACCTGTCTAAACGTTGGTTAAAACGTTGCGACAGAACCTGCCTCAACTACCTCCTCAGGCAGCTCCTTCCATACACCCACCACCCTTTGTGTGAAAGAGTTACCCCTCAGGTTCCTATTAAATCCTTCCCCCCTCACCTTAAACCTATGTCCTATGTTCTTGATTCTCCTACACTGGGCAAGACCCTCTGTGCGTCTACTCAAGCTTTTCATCTCATGATTTTGTACACCTCAATAAGGTCACCCCTCATCCTCAATAAGGTCACCCCACAATGCACAGCCCTGGAGTAATCGTGGCATCTGGTGTAATGGGTATGTGGGCTTTTTGCTCTGCTATTCCTGTTCACGATTTTTTGAAAAACTCTGTGCATTATATTTAAAGCTCACAGTGGTGCAGTGGTAGAGTTGTTGCCTTACAATGATAACTGCACCAGAGACTCGGAATCGATCCTGGCTACGGGTGCTTGTCTGTACAGTTTGTACGTGACAGCGTGGGTTTTCTCCAAGAATTTTGGCTTCCTCCCACTCTCCAAAGATGCACAGGTTTGTAGGTTAATTGGCTTGGTATAAATGTAAAAATTGTCCCTAGTGTAGGATGGTGTTGATGTACGGAGATCACTGGTCGATGCAAACTCGATGGGCCGAAGGGCATCGTTCCACGATGTATCTCCAAACTAAACTAAACAACCCAGATGGACACAAAATGCTGGAGTAACTCAGCGGGACAGACAGCATCTCTGGAGAGAAGGAATGGGTGACGTTTCGGGTCGAGACCCTTCTTCAAACAACCTAGGTTGTGATTGCAAAGCAATTAATTGGAACACATTCTTCCAATCCGCTACTAATTCTGTAGTCCAATCCAACCCAAACGGAGATGAAGACGTCAGTTGCTCTGACTGGCATCATCAATCCTGGTCATCAGATGAGCTGCCACATCACAGCTGCTGCAGATGTTTTCAAGAATGTCTTTAAATGAAGCATGTGTTTTGCCATTGAAGTTATCTGAATGTCTTCATATGATGGTGACTGGACAGTTAGCAGTCAGTCACCCTGTCAGAACCTCAGATAATTCAACTGAATGGAGCCTGCGATCTCTTGCCTGGGATCGGCGCTCCAAACGCGGCCTGCGGATTTCAACATCGAGGAGCTCGCAGTCTCGGGTAGAGACTGATGTCGGGAAGCCCCAAAGTCGCAGGAGGTTCGACTAGCCCCGTTTGGGGGTCAGATCGCCCGGCGCGGGGGAGCTGAGATCCCCCCCGATGCAGGAGCTTGATCACCCGATGCAGGAGCCAAGATTGTCCCGTCAAAGGAAGGTTCGAGGCCCCCGACCACGGGAGAACAAAGAAGGGAAAAAGATTGAACCTTTTTTCTGCCTTCCATCACAGTGAGGAATGTGGAGGAGTCACTGTGGTGGATGTTCATGTTAAAATGTATTTTGTGTGTCCTGTTGCTTTTTTATTGGTATGACTGTATGGCAAATCAAATTTCTGGTATGTTGCAAAACATACTTGGCTAATGAAGTATGAGTATAATTATGATTATGAATGGTGCCTGGAGCTAAAGTTCTCAAACTAGGATTTCCCATTGCAGGTTTGTAGTCCTTTGGGTAAAGTAGAATAAAGTGAGGCCTTGCAGGAAATAACTTGGCAAGGTGGATCGTGAAGAGTTGTTTAATCTGTGGAAATATTTTGAGGAAGTTTGTAATTCATCTTGTTTTTTGAAATAAAGGGAAGGGTGTCACAGTGGCACAGCTGGTAGAGCTGATGCCTCAAAGTGCCAGAAACCCAGGTCTTCTGATCCTGACGTCAGGTAATGTCTGTGTGGAGATTGTACATTCTCCCTGTGATCATATGGGGAGGTTTCCTTCCTCATCGCACATTAATGCAGAGAAATGTGAAGTGTTACCTCAAATGTGAGCTCCAGTCGAACATGGACAGGATCTAGACAGTGAATGGCAGGGCTCTGGCAAGTGTTGTAGAGCAGAGGGATTTGGGAGTGCAGGTGCATGGTTCCTTGAAGGTGGAGTCGCAGGTAGATAGGGAGGTCAAAAAGGCTTTTGGCATTGGCCTTCATCAGCCAGAGTATTAAGTAAAGAAGTTGGGAGGTCACTTTGAAGTTGCGTACGACATTAATGAGACCGCATTTAGAGTATTGTGTTCAGTTCTGGGCACCATGTTATAGGAAAGATGTTGTCAAGCTGGAAAGAGTGCAGAGACAATTTATGAGGATGTTACCAGGACTAGAGGATCTGAGCTTTTGGGAGAGGTTGAGTAGTCAGGGACTCTATTCCTTGGAGCGCGTGTGTGGGTAGTGGCTGAGAACGAGGAATCACATGGAACTAGTGAGAATGGATGGTCGCTGGTCGGCGTGGACTCGGTGGGCCTAAAGGTCTGTTTCCATGCTGTATCCTTCAAGGTTTCAATAAAAATGAATGCTGAATCATTTGAAGGATGTCAGGACACAGTTCCTCTCCCAAAAAACGCTGGGAGTTTATACACCTGCACAACAATATAGGTTGTTTTTTGATTTTTGAAAGATCAAGCCCTTCGGCCCACCGAGCCCATACCGGCCCTCAATCTCCCATCGACACTAGTACCATGTTATCCCACGTTTTCATCCACTGCCTTCACATCAGCGGCAAGTGACAGCGGCCGATTAACCTACACACCTGCATCTATGTGGTGTAAAAGAAAAACAGAGCACCCAGTGGCAGCCTCGCGAAACAGGAAGAACGTGCAAACTCCACACAGATAGCGACTGAGAAAAGGATTGAACCTGGGTCTCTGGTGCTGTGGGACAGTGGCTCAACCAGCTGTGCCACTCTGCAGTCCATGAATATCAAGGAGTTATACAGTGGACTTTGTTGTTGTTGGTCTTGTACTAGGGTGGGTAGATTAAGTGAAAACGGACCGTCCATGAGCTGACGGAAGCAGGCTCAATGGGCTGAATGGCCTCCAGTATCTATATTCATGTGAGCATAGTCTAGCATTTACTTCTCTTGTCCTGAGGTAGAATCAGTAAAGCTTTCATCCTTTAGTTTAGTGAAGTTTATTGTCATGGTGAAAAGGTTTTGTTGCGAACTATCCAGTCAGCGGAAAGACAATACGCAATTATAATCGAGCCATTTACAATGTACAGATACATGATAAGGGAATAACGCTTAATGCAAGGTAAAGCCAGCAAAGTCCGATCAAGGATAGTCCGAGGGTCACCAATGAGGTAGATAGTAGTTCAGGACCGCTCTCTGGTTGTGGTAGGATGGTTCAGTTGCCTGATAACAGCTGGGAAGAAACTGTCGAAGGTACAGGGTCTATTTTCATTTTTCAGTACAAGTCGACACTGGACTGCTGGCTCAACTGGTCAGGGATGGAGGAGATTTATCGTTCATTTTGAAAGCTTTTCCTCAATGCAATTAAGCTTCACGACTCTGGAGATGGTTTTCCAGCACTTCCCTTGTTCCTGGGCGAAGAGCTCACCGCAGGGAGTTTAGGGAGGGCGAGCTTTAGGAGTACAAAAAGTGACTTGAAGAAGCCGCAGAATATTAACAAGCATCAAAGACTGGAGGGCATAGCTTTAAGGTAGAGAGGCATCGTTTAAAGGAGATGTGTGGGGCAGGATTTTTATAGAGGGTGCTGGGTGCCTGGAATGCTGTGCCAGGGTGGTGATGGAGGTGGGTGCAATAGTGGCACTTAAGAGCCAAAACATTATGACCACTGACAGGCGAAGTGAATCACATTGATTATCTTGTTGCACCTCTACCCCATTGAGAACATTGGAGTTTGTCTGGGGAGCTACGGTAGAGTTGCAGCCTCGCGGCGCCAGAGACCGCGGTTCGATCCTGACTACGGATGCTGTCTGTACAGAGTTTGAACGTTCTCCCTTTGACCTGCGTAAGTTTTCTCCGGGTGCTCCGGTTTTCTCCCACACTCCAAAGATGTACAGGTTTGTAGGTTAATTGGCTTTTGTAAGTTGTATAAAATTGTCCCCAGTGTGTGGAGGTTAGTGTACGAGGTGATCGCTGGTCGGTGTAGACTTGGTGGCCAAAGGGCCTGTTTCCCCACAGTATCTGTAAAGTCTAAAATCTAAAGTCTAAAGTCTAAACTGATACTCAACAATGTTGTAAACTATATTCTACATATCGTATCTTCTCCTTTGCTCTATCTATTGTATTTCAATTTGAACTGATTATATCTGTCTGTGGTATATCTGATCTGTCTGGATAGCATGCAAAACAAAGGTTTTCACTGTACCTTGGTTAGGGTTGCCAACTATCTCACTCCTAAATAAGGGACAAGGTGAAGTCACCGCCCCGCACCCCACGTGACCTCACCCAGCCAGCGGCCACGTGCTCCAGCTCCACCAATGGCAGCAGCCCGGGCCAGGAGACGGGTTGCTAAACAAACCTCCCGGGCCTCTGGACCTACACTGTCCAGACATACAGCGTCCGGGCCTACAGCGTCCGGGCCTACAGCGTCCGGGCCTACATCGTCCGGGCCTACAGCGTCCGGGCATACAGCATCCGGGCCTACAGCGTCCGGACCTACAGCGTCCGAGCCTACAGCGTCCGGGCCTACATCGTCCGGGCCTACAGTGTCCGGGCATACAGCATCCAGGCCTACAGCGTCCGGACCTACAGCGTCCGGGCCTACATCGTCCGGGTCTACAGCGTCCGGGTCTACAGTGTCCGGGCCTAGAGCGTCCGGGCCTTGAGCGTCCAGGCCTAGAGCGTCCGGGCCTTGAGCGTCCAGGCCTAGAGCGTCCGGGCCTAGAGTGTCCGGGCCTAGAGCATCCGGGCCCAGAGCGTCTGGGCCTAGAGCGTCCGGGCCTACAGCGTCCGGGCCTACAGCGTCCGGGCCTACAGCGTCCGGGCTTACAGTGCCCCTCGGGTCTAATACGGGACAAGGGCAGTTCGTTACGGGACAAACCAATTTAGCCCAAAATACAGCATGTCCCGGCTAATACGGGACAGTTGGCAACCCTCACCTTGGTACACGTGACAAAAGTAAACCTAAACCTAATTTCAGCAGAATGCCTTGTCTCTACGATCGAAATCTCCTGCACAAACTAAAAGTCAAAAATGATGAAAACACTCAGCAGGTTAGAGAACATATATGGAAAGAGATACAAAGTTAACCTAATGCATCTTTAGAATTCTTTACCCACAGGGCATTGAATGTGTGCATGGCAGAGGTTAATAGATTTTGAGATATCAAAGGAATCAGGGGATATGGAGTTAGTGCACTGAAATAAATAGCAGCCATGGTCTTATCGAGCGGTGCATTGGCTGCAAGTGATGAATGGGCTACCTGGTTTTATTTCTTCTGTTCTTCTGTAATGAATGGCAAATGTTTGTACGACTTAAGACAGAAGCAGCAACGATGTTCATGAGCATAAGTAGAATTAGTGTTACAGAAGGGGATTAGGAGTTACAGATTAGGAATCGAAAACCAGAGGACATAGGTTTAAGGTGAGGGGGGACAAGATTTAATAGGAACCTGAGGGGTAACTTTTTCACACAAAGGTCGGTGGGTGTATGGAACGAGCGGCCGGAGGAAGTGGTTGAGGCAGGTACTATGGCAACGTTTAATAAACATTTAGACAGGTACATGGATAGGACAGGTTTAGAGGGATATGGGCCAAACGCAGGTAGGTGGGGCTAGTATAGATGGGACATGTTGGTCGATGGGGCTTAGTTGGACCGAAGGGCCTGTTTCAATGCTGTGTGACTCTATAACTCTATGGAACACTGCCCAGGTTAGCTGTGCCACTGTGAAGCCTTCTGATACAATAGGAAAGGTTGAGATTCCAGTAACATTTGGCATGAGACAAATCCAGATACAGTCAACGCTACAGGCACAGACAAGCCATTCTTGGCAATAGAGGGGATAGGTGATTAGAAAATCCTGTCATGGTCAGACACCAAGTGATTTTTTAATTTGGTTTTGAAGTATGAGGAGGAATCTCATTGAAAATTACCGAATAATGAAAGGCCTGGATCAACTGGATGTGGAGAGGATGTTACCAGGAGTTGGAACATCTAGGACCAAAGGGCACAGCCTCAGAAACAAAGGACATAACTTTAGAACGGATATGTGGAATTTCTTTAGCCAGAGGGTGGTGAATCTGTGGAATTCATTGCCACAGACGGCTGTGAAGGTCAAGTCAATGGGTATTTTTAAAATGGAGATTGATAGATCTTTGATTGGTAAGGGCATCAAAAGTTACGGGGAGAAGGCAGGAGAATGGGGTTAAGAGGGAAATATAGATCAGCCATGATTGAATGGCAGTGAAGACTCGATGGGCCGAATGGCCTAATTCTGCTCGTATGTCTTCTGAAATTGGAGTAGGTCTGGCTTACATGTCCCTTATTTCTACTCGACCACAATTTGTAATCATGGCTAATCTCGATGGGCTGCCAGGGGTGATAGTGGAGGCCGATTCAATAGTGGTGTTTAGGAGATTCCAAAGATGTGTAGGTTTGTAGGTTAATTAGCTTCTGCAAATTGTCCCTCGTGTGCAGGATAGAACTAGTGTACGAGTGATAATTGGTCAGCACGCCACATCTCGAAACTAATCTAAACCTTGCTCTTGTGTCTTAAATTCTCCACTGTGCCGAATCTCATCTAAGGGCAATAAGACAGGCAGAGAAATCAGGGAATGACCCTGGGAAAAATAGATCAGCCATGATCAAATGATAGACAGGCTCAATGGTCCGAATGGCCAAATTCTGCTCCTGTGTCTTATGATCTTATGAAATTGGAGTAGGTGTGGCTTAACTGCCCCTCATCTCTATTCCACTGTGATATGTAATAATGACTAAACTCAACAAGCTGCTAGGGGTGGTGGTGGTGGCAGATACAATAGTGGTGTTTCAGAGGCTTTCAGATAGCCCGACCTGAAACGTCACCCATTCCGTCTCTCCCGAGATGCTGCCTGACCCGCTGAGTGACTCCAGCATTTTGTGTCTACCGGAGGGTAGTTTGACATGACATCATGTTCGGCACAAACATTGTGGGCTGAGAGGACTGGTTCTGTGTTAGTTTAGTTTCGTTTAGAGATACAGCGCGGAAACAGGCCCTTCGGCCCACCGAGTCCACACCGACCAGCGATCCCCGCACACTAACACAACCCTACACACACTAGGGACAATTTACATTTATACCAAGCCAATTAAACTACAGACCTGTACGCCGTTGGAGTGTGGGAGGAAACCAAAGATCTCGGAGAAAACCCACGCAGGTGACGGGGAGAACGTACAAACTCCGCACAGACAGCACCCGTGGTCAAGATGGAACCCGGGTCTCTGGCGCTGCAAGCGCTGTAAGGCAGCAACTCTATCGCTGTGCCACCTGGCCGCCCCTATCTTGTACTGTTTCCTATGTTCTTTGGACTACGGGTTTCTGAGCTTGGCTGGGTTGGGGGTGACCGGAGTGGGGGGGGGGGGGGGAGGGGGTGAGCAAAAAATGTACTCTTACCCATAAAGAATCAGGATTAAAAGAGACAGAAGCAGCCTTGATCCTGTTCTGGGTTGGCACAATTCCTTAGTGCATCACAAGCTGACACAACATTGGCAGCCTCACACGGTAATTGAGGTCAGGACCCAGCCTGAATATTCTGTATTTAGTTTTCTAATCCGTATTTCGTCTGGAAGATCAATAGTGCAACTTCCTAATTGTTTGCGTTTATGTTGATTGTGGAGCTGGGGATCGGGCTGTGAGGTTTTGCCATCGTGGACAAGTTTGCTTTGGAGTAAATATTTGACTGGACATAATCTCTGACCTTTTTCCATTCTGTGGCGACGATTTCTCCAAAAGTGCAGTGTCTTGGCCTTCCTTCTCTGTGCATCTGAATCAATTAGTTATTAGCAAGCAGTAGAGAACGCCATCACAGACCACAGATGCACAACATCCCCTGATCAGCCATTAACCTGCAAAGAGTCGGCTAAAGTCCAGGAAAAGCCTCCTCAGCGAAGTTGAACCAAATGCTGAAGCTGAAAGTTCTAGAGTTGCATTATGGGAAGAGAGACGAGCCAATGTCCCATCTACGACATCCATGTCCATAAGTGCCAACGAAAAACTTCCTCCTGGGGCCGAACCAAGCTGGGCTGAATGGAAATGCCTCAACAGACTGAGAGCTGGTGCTGGTCACTGTAAAGCTACTCTCAAGAAGTGGGGTTATATAGAGACTGAAGACGTCATCTGCATATGTGGCACTGAAACACAAACTATGGAGCACCTGTTGAGACATCGTCTACTGGAGCACGAATGCAAAGCTGGGGACTTTGCAGAGAACAATGATACTGCTAAGAGTTGGGTTCAGTTTTGGCTGAAACACAATATCTAGCATGTTGTGGACACGAAATGAAGAAGCATTGTTTGTAGCTTCCCCCCTAGTGTGGGTAAATGGTAAACAAGATCAATGGGCATTCATCAGAGGGAATAGGTTGCATGGAAATACAGGAGAGGGGCAATGGTTCACATGGGATTGTTTAGGAAGGAACTGCAGATGCTGGTTTAAACCGAAGATAGACACAAAAAGCTGGAGTAACTCAGCAGGTCCACAGCATCTCTGGAGAAAAGGAATAGGTGAAGTTTAGGGTTGAGAACTTCCTCAGACTGAGAGACAGGGGAAAGGAAAACGAGAGATATAGAACAAATAGAAGAAAGATACACATTTTATAAATGTAATGGACTCAAAAAAGTTGAGACTAGGTTATGTTAGACTAGATAGGAAAGGTTAAACTAGGTTACATTAGTTTACATTAGGTTTATATGGCAACAAATAAATAATATTCAATTTTTAAAGAGCTTGAAATATTTGAATATATATATATATACTGTAGGTATACAATTATTTACAAACAGAAAAAATACAGTGACCACTGGGGGAGAGAGGAGAGAGGTAGAGGGGGGGAGAGAGAGTGGGGGGGGGAAGAGAATGGGGGGGTGAGAGAGAGTGGGGAGAGAGAGAGAGAGGGGGAAGAGAGAGAGTGGGGGGGGGAGAGAATGGGGGGAGAGAGAGAGAGTGGGGGAGAGAGTGGGGGGACATCCTTGACGTTCATGTGGCCTCTTGTGGTGATATCCCTTTCCTTATTTGAGGGGTGTCCACAATGGACCTTGCTCCTCTATGTCCAGCAGCGGAAGGACCCTAGACTGTGGTCCTCCCCTCAGCACGTACTCCTGCTGTCTGGAGCAGGCCGGTCGGCAACATTCCCCGACGGGTCAACAAGTTTGGGGAAGACCGTCTATCTCTGAGTTGATGATCTTCCAGCGGCACTTGATGTCCCTCTCTGAGTACTTCAGTTCAGTTTAGTTTATTGTCACGTGTACCGAGGTACAGTGAAAAGCTTTTGTTGCGTGCTAACCAGTCAGCGGAAAGACAATACATGATTACAATCGAGCCATTTACAGTGTACAGATACTTGATAAGGGAATAACGTTTAGTGCAAGGTAAAGCCAGCAAAGTCCGATCAAGGATAGTCCGAGGGTCACCAATGAGGTAGATAGTAGTTCAGCACTGCACTCTGGTTGTGGTAGGATGATTCAGTTGCCTGATAACAGCTGGGAAGAAACTGTCCCTGAATCTGGAGGTGTGCGTTTTCACACTTCTGTACCTTTTGCCTGATGGGAGAGGGGAGAAGAGGGAGTGGCCGGGGTGCGACTCGTCCTTGATTATGCTGCTGGCCTTGCCGAGGCAGCGTGAGGTGTAAATGGAGTCAATGGAAGGGAGGTTGGTTTGTGGGATGGTCTGGGCTGCGTCTACAATTCGCTGCAATTTCTGGCGGTCTTGGATGGAGCTGTTCCCAAACCAAACTGTGATGCATCCTGATAAAATGCTTTCTATGGCGCATCTGTAGAGGTTGGTGAGAGTTGTAGGGGACATGCTGAACTTCCTAAGCCTTCTAAGGAAGTAGAGGTGTTGGTGTGCTATCTTGGTCGTTGCTTCAATATGGGTGGTCCAGGAGACGTTGTTGGTGACACTGACTCATAGGAAGTTTTCAACCATCTCTACTTCGGCTCCGTCGAGGCAAATGAGTATGTCCCTGTGAACACCCCACAGATCACCTCATTCTGTGTTGCAATAAGCGTGAGATGATACGGATTTTCGATTGTAGTCGTGGAGAAACAGGTGCTCTAACATGATGGCATTGAAGACACTAGTGCTTACTGTGTCATTGGCTTTGTTGTCCCTGGTAGCTGATGAAAGTCACATTCATAAAAATCCTCCAGGACAAAGATAACAGTTGCTGCAAAATATCCCGGAGTCACAGATTCACACAGAACGGACACACGCCCCTTTGTCGCAACTCGTCCATGCCGACCAGCTTTTACAGCTGAACTAATCCTAATCAACAAGTTCATCAGGAAGGCTGGCTCTGTCCTGGGGTAGAGTTGGATTCATGGGACCTGGAGTAGACTGACTCCCCTCGCCCAATCTTTGCACATCCCCAATCCTAGACGTTCCACTCGTAACTTTAGTTTCATGTTTCACATATCTTATTATGTTTTATGACTGTTGGCAGATCGATTTCTCGCCTGGGATAAATAACGTCCTATCGTATTGTATCGTATCGTGTGGTATTTGCCTGCATTTGGCCCACATTTATCTGGACCTTCCCAATCCATGTACCTGTCTAGATGTATTTCAAAGGTCACCATTGTACCGGTCTCTCCAGCTTCCTCAGGCAGTGTGTTCCACATACACTGCATGGACATTTTCCTCTCAGGTCTCTTTTAAATATTTCCCTTCTCACCTTAAACCTATTCCCTCTCGTTCAGGGTGCCTCTACCCTGGGAACAAGACTGTGGCATTCACCTTGTCTACGCCTCTCGTGGTTTTGTGCACCTCTATAACCATATATAACCATATAACAACTACAGCACGGAAACAGGCCCGTTCGGCCCTACCAGTCCACGCCGACCACTCTCCCTGACCTAGTCTCATCTACCTGCACTCAGACCATAACCCTCTTATCCATATACCTATCCAATTTACTCTTAAATAATAAAATTGAGCCTGCCTCCACCACTTCCACCGGAAGCCCATTCCATACAGCCACCACCCTCTGAGTAAAGAAGTTACCCCTCATGTTACCCCTAAACTTTTGTCCCTCAATTCTGAAGCTATGTCCCCTTGTTGGAATCTTCCCCACTCTCAAAGGGAAAACCCTACCCACGTCAACTCTGTCCGTCCCTCTCAAAATTTTAGAAACCTCTATCAAGTCCCCCCTCAACCTTCTACGCTCCAAAGAATAAAGACCCAACCTGTTCAACCTCTCTCTGTAGCTTAAGTGCTGAAACCCAGGCAACATTCTAGTAAATCTCCTCTGTACCCTCTCCATTTTGTCGACACCACTTCCTATAAGGTCACCCCTCAGCCTCCTGCACCTCCTTCAGTGATGAAAGGCCCAGCCATTCCTCATAACTCAAGCCCTCTCTGCTACCTCCTAACAAGACAGGAGCTTGTAGGCATGAAAGTGAAAAGGCAAAATAATATTTAATTCTACAGTGCCTTTGATAACCTGCATGGCACTGCTTTTCTATCCCCTAGAGTAATAGAATCATTCAGCACAGAAACAAACCCTTTAGCTCAACTCATCCATAACAAACAGGTTTTTTAGTTGAACAATTCCCATTTGCCAGCACTTGGCCCATAATCCCTCATGACCTTTCCAATGAGTTTTAAACGCAGGAACGTACTGCAGGAATGTGGCACTGACATCACGTGGGAAACACAGAATAGGATTGATAACTAATGGGCTGGTCAGTTTGCAAAGTACCCAAAGTGCTGGAGTAATTCACCGGGTTCGAAATAGATCGGGTAGATGCACAGAGTCTCTTGCCCAGAGTAGGGGAATCGAGGACAAGAGGTCATAGGTTCAAGGTGAGGGGGAAAAGATGTAATAGGAATCTGAGGGGTAACCTTTTCACACAAAGGGTGGTGGGTGTATGGAACAAGTTGCCAGAGGAGGTAGTTGAGCCTGGGATATCCCAATGTTTAAGAAAGAGTTAGACAGGTACATGGATAGGACAGGTTTGGAGGGATATGGACCAAGACCAGGCAGGTGGGACTAGGGTAGCTGGGACATGTTGGCCGGTGAGGGCAATTTGGGCTGAAGGGCCTGTTTCCACACTGTACCACTCTGTATCACTCTCTGGGTCAGGCAGCATCTCTGGAGGACTTGGATAGGTGACATTTCGGGTCGGAACCCTCTACAGACTGATCATAGAGGGAAGAAAGCTGGAAAGCTTGGAAAAGAGGCAGGATAAAGCTTGGCAGCTTATAGGTGGAAGATGGACACAAAAAGCTGGAGTAACTCAGTGGGTCAGACAACATCTCGAGAGAAAAGGAGTAGGTGAAGTTTCGGGTCGAGATCCTTCTTCAAACCGTACACAAGTGATAGGTGGAGACAGGTAAGGGGGGTTTTGATTCATGGCTGGGTGAACAGCTGGAAAAGAAAAAGTGACAAAAGGATACAAAAATGGAGACCAGGAGACAAATGAGTGTCGGATTAATTGCTGCCTGTAAAAAACTGTCCCTAATGCACAGGGAATGGATGTGGAAGTGTGATAACATAGAACTAATGTGAACGGGTGATCGATGTTCGGTATGCCCTCGGTGGACTGAAGGGCCTATTTTCATGCTGTGGCTCTAAAAATGAGGAGAGAAAAGGAGTGAAACATAAAGGCAGGTTTAGAGTTTTACACTTTGGAGATACAGCGCAGAAACAGGCCCTCTGGCCCACCGAGTCCACGCCGACCAGCGATCATCACACACACTTGCACTAGTCCGACACAGTTTACAATTTACAGAAGCCAATTAACCTGCACCGGGTAAATGTTTTAGTTTAGTTTAGAGATACAACAATGAAACAGGCACTTCGGCCCACTGAGTCCGCGCCGACCAGCGATCCCCACACATTAATACTACCATACACGCACGAGTGACAATTTACATTGATACCAAGCCAATTAACCTACAAGCCCGTACTTCTTTGGAGTGTGGGAGGAAACCGGAGCACCTGGAGAAAACCCAGGCGGTCACGGGGAGAACATACAAGCTCCATAGAGATACCTACAACGGGACCTCACCACTGGCCATATCTCCTCCCCTTTCTGCGTTCCGCAGAGACCGTTCCCTCCGTAACTCCCTGGTCCACTCGTCCCTTCCTACCCAAACCACCCCATCCCTGGGCACTTTCCCCTGCAACCGCAGGAGATGCAACACCTGTCCCTTTACCTCCCCCCTCAACTCCATCCAAGGACCCAAACAGTCTTTCCAGCTGAGACAGAGGTTCACCTGCACCTCCTCCAACCTCATCTATTGCATCCGCTGCTCTAGATGTCAACTTATTTACATCGGCGAAACCAAGCGCAGGCTCGGCAATCGCTTCGCTCAACACCTGCGCTCAGCCCGCATTAATCAAACTGATCTCCCGGTGGCTGAGCACTTCAACTCCCCCTCCCATTCCCAGTCTGACCTTTCTGTCATGGGCCTCCTCCAGTGCCATAGTGAGGCCCACCGGAAATTGGAGGAACAGCATCTCATATTTCGCTTGGGCAGCTTGCAGCCCAGTGGTATGAACATCGACTTCTCCAACTTTAGATAGTTCCTCTGTCCCTCTCTTCCACTCCCCCTTCCCAGATCTCCCTCTATCTTCCTGCCTCCACCTATATCCTTCCTTTGTCCCGCCCCCCTGACATCAGTCTGAAGAAGGGTCTCGACCCGAAACGTCGCCCATTCCTTCTCTTCTGAGATGCTGCCTGACCTGTTGAGTTACTCCAGCATTTTGTGAATAAATAGCTCCATAGAGATCATAATCAGGATTGAACCCGGGTCTCTGTCGCTGTAAGGCAGCAACTCTACCGCTGAACCACCTACTCTACCGCTGAACCACCAGAGTTCTCCCCTTTGACCTGGTAATCCTTTTAAGTGTGTAGGAAGGAACTGCAGATGCTGGTTTACACCGAAGATAGACACAAAATGGAGGAGAAACTCGTCAGTTTAGGCAGCATCTGTGGAGAAAAGGAATAGGCGACCCTTCTTCAGACTGAAGTCTGAGCGGCACGGTGGCGCAGCGGTTGAGTTGCTGCCTTACAGCGCCAGAGAGCAGGGTTCGATCCTGACCACGTGTGCTGCCTGTACGGAGATTTCCCTGTTCTCCCCGTGACCGAGTGGGTTTTCTCCTGATGCTCCAGTTTCCTCCCACTCTCCAAAGATGTACAGGTTTGGAGGTTAATTGGCTTCGTATCAGTGTAAATTGTCACTAGTGTGTGTAGGAGAGTGTTAATGTGCGGGGATCGCTGGTCGGTGCGGGCTCGGTGGGCCGAAGGGCCCAGTTTCAGCACTGTATCTTGAAACTAATCTACAATATTTATCCGCTGATTCCAATTACAGATGGCCGTGAAAGGGAGACAACATCCCTTTCTCGTGACTGGTATCAGCTTGACCCCATTGAGTCATAGACTGATACAGCATGGAAACAGGCCCTTCGGCCAACATGTCCCAGCTACACTAGTCCCTCCTGCCTGCATTTGGTCCACATCCCTCCAAACCTGTCCTATCCATGTACCTGTCGAATTGTTTCTTAAATGTCAGGATTGTCCCAGCCTCAACTACCTCCTCTGGCAGCTTGTTCCATTCACCCACCACCCATTGTGTGAAAAAGGTACCCCTCAGATTCCTATTAAATCTTTTCTCCTTCGCCTTGAACCTATGTCCTCGTCCTTGATTCCCTGGGTAAGAGACTGTGCATCTACCCGATCTATTCCTCTCATGACTTTATACACCTCTATAACATCACCCCCCATCCTCCTGCACTCCAAGGAAGAGAGTCCCGGCCTACTCAACCTCCCCCCCTGTAGCTCACACCCTCTAGTCTTGGCAACATCCTCGTAAACCTTCTCTGTAACCTTTCCAGCTTGACAACATCTTTCCTATAATTACGGTGCCCACAACCTCATGAACGTTCTTCTCTTTTCAGGCATTCCTTCGGGATTGAGAGGGACTTACTCCCACTCTAGGTCTGTGGGGACTGAGGTGAATGATGATGCCAACATGGGAGACCGCAGGCTCCTTCACAGATGGGGTAGGAACTGCCTGGTAGTTTGCGAGCTGTTGTACTACTTCCACTGCTTACACAGGGCCACGTTAAAGTAAACTCTAGAACACACCACAAAGTTTTGTTCAGTTTAGAGATGCAGCGCTGGAACAAGCCTTTTTGGCCACCGAGTCCTCGCCGACCACCGATCACCCCGTACACCAGCACTACCCTGCACACACTAGGGACAATGTGCAGGTTTCACCCAAGCTAATTAACCTACAAGCCTGTACGTCTTTGGAGTGTGGGAGGAAACTGGAGCACCCGGAGAAAACCCACGTGGTCACGGGGAGAACGTACAAACTCCGTACAGACAGCACCCGTAATCAGGATCGAACCCGGGTCTCTAGCGCTGTGAGGCAGCAACTCTACCTCTGCGCTACCATGCCACTCACAAAGATCGGGCAAGGCAATCAAGACTTTACTTAAGAGCATCAAATACAATGACCGATGGGAACAAAGATTCATATGACCTTTATATACAATATCTCCCTTTGATGTGTTATTTAGTGCTGCAGACACTTGAGCTTATTTTCCTTCTTCAGAATGGTCTTATATGTAATAACAGCACCTCACATTTTGCTTGAGCAGCTTACAACCCAGTGGTATGCCCTGATTTCACTATTTTCAAGTAACCCTTGCATTCCCTCTCTCTCAGTCCGTCCCCCACCGTAGTGGTCCTGCTAGTTCCACTGTTCATATCCCCTCATCATCACCTCCCCCACAGCCAACAATGGACCAGTGTGGGCTCTGTGGCCATCGGGTGCCTTTTGTGATCTGTTCTGTACCTTTTCGTACCTCTAGTTTCCTTCCTCCCCTGACTCTCAGCCTGAAGAAGGTTCCCGACCTAGATCATATGTTTCCATATTGTGTTGTGCTGCTGCAAGTAAGAATATCATTGTATATATATGTATACACCCACACATGCACACATACTTACACATGAAAAATAGACAATAATAGTGCAATAATAACAATAATAGTCTATTGTAGTTCAGAGCTTATTTGGAGGTTGTGGTGTTTAATAGTGTGTGGCCAGGGTGGTGTGGATCTTTGATGATGCTGGCTGCCTTTTTCAGGCAGCGACTCCAGTAAATCCCTTCGATGGTGGGGAGGTCAGAGCCGGTGATGGACTGGGCAGTGTTCACAATTGCCCAGTTGTGAGCAGTTGTAGAGAGTTAACACAAAAAGGGCAGTCAAATAATGTCAGGGAGGGCTGTGTGCAGGAAGGAACTGCGGATGCTGGTCCAAACCAAAGATTGTCACAAAAAGGTGGAGTAACTCAGGCAGCATCTCTGGAGAAATGGTATAGGTGACGTTTTGGGTCAAAACCAGTCTGAAGAAGGGTCTCGACCCAAAACATCCCCTATTCCTTTTCTCCAGAGATGCTGCCTAACCCATAGAAACTTAGAATCATTGAAAAAAGGTGCAGGAGTAGGCCATTCGGCCCGGAGCCAGCACCACCATTCAATATGATTATGGCTGATCATCCAAAATCAGTACCCCATTCCTGCTTTCTCCCCATATTCCTTGATTCCTTTTGCCCCAAGAGCTAAATCTAACTCTCTTGAAAACATCCAGTGAATTGGCCTCCACTGCCTTCTGTGACAGAGAATTCCACAAATTCACAACTCTCCGGGTGAAAAAGTTTTTCCTCATCTCAGTCCTAAACGGCCGACCCCTTATTCATAAACTGTGAACATTTTTTCTGCATTTAGCCCGTCCAATCCTTAAGAATTTTATATGTTTCTATAAGATCTCCTCTCTTCCTTCTAAATCCCAGTGAATATAAGCCCAGTTGCCCCATTCTTTCATCATATGTCAGTCCTGCCATCCCGGAAATTAACCTGGTGAACCTACGCTGCACTCCCTCAATAGCAAGAATATCCTTCTTCAGATTAGGAGACCCAAGTCCTTCCTCAAATTAGGAGTCCAGCTTTCTGTGTCCATCAGGGAGTGCTATGCATTGGCAGAGGTCTGTGTAGCTCCCCACTCGTGTTAACCTATGGCTAATGACAGGAATGGAAAGAGATGTTACAATTAATTTGGTGAGAGTCATCGAGTCATAAAGTCACACAGCGTGGAAACAGGCCCTTAACCCCAACTTGCTCATGCCATCCAACATCTACCATAGTCCCACCCATCTGCTTTATGCCTATATCTCTATGTTATATCTTATCAACATTCCTGTCCAAATGTTTCTAAAACATTCATTACTTTAATGAATCATAAGGACTTTATTGTCCCAAGGTAAAATGTGGAGACTGATTTGGCAACCCCTCACTGCTCTATTATAAGTCAAGTCCTCTCTGTCCCCTTCTGACAAGACAGGGACGTAGGGCCATGAAAGTGGCGCATGTAACTGTTGTGAGAAAGAGGTGGCCTTCCTTCAACAGCTATGTTTATTCATGTAGAGGTTATATTGTTGTAAGGTGCTCCAAAATGCTCCATGTAATCTCCTTCAGGTCAAACCTAGCACTCAGCTGCGTAAGGGGTTATTAGCTCAGCAGTAGCCAAGCTTGGGCTCAGTGGTGAGTTTGAAGAGTGTCTGAGGAAGTGGAGAGTTCTCAACAAGCAGCTGATGACACAATGGGATTGAGAGTTGAGGCATGGGTTCCAATAGTGGGGTGAAGGGGGTAGAGGCAGGCGAATGAGACTTGAATTGGAGGAACATTGTGCGGTTCAAGCAGGTTACAAAGAAATAGCAAGGAAGCATTTTACAAATCAAATCAAATGAGGAGGAAATTTACTTTAGACTCTCAACTTTAGAAAAACAGTGCGGAAACAAGCCCTTCGGCCTCTCGAGTCCGCACTGACCAGCGATCCACTAACACTATCGTACACACTAGGGACAATCTTTACCTTTTTTTTACCAAAGCCAACGAACCTACATACCTGCAGGCCAACATAAACGTAAATAATAGGTGATTTGATTATGGTTTCTATGACAAGCACAGCTTAATAGACCTGCTGCCTCACACTGCCAGAGACCCGGGTTCGATCCTGACTATAAGTACTGTCTGTGCGGAGTTTGGATGTCATCCCAGTGACTGTGTGGGTTTTCTCCAGGCGCTCCGGTTTCCTCCCACATCCCAAACAGGTTTGTAGGTTAATTTGCTTTTGTAAATTGCTCATGATGCGTAGAGTGTTGATGCAAAAGTGGGATAACAAAGAACTAGTGTGCAGGTGATCAATAGTCAATGTGGATTCAGTAGATCTGTTTCCACACTGTATCTCTAAACCCTGAACCCTAAATGACAGCCATCAGACATTATCAGGATTGGATAGAATGTGTACGAAGGAACTGCAGATGCTGCTTTAAACCGAAGATAGACACTAAAAGCTGGAGTAACTCAGCGGGTCAGGCAGCATCTCTGGAGAAAAGGAATAGGTGACGTTTCGGGTTGAGACTCTTCTTCAGACTTCAGACTGAAAAAGGTTCTCAACCCGAAACGTCACCTATTCCTTTTCTCTGGAGATGCTGTCTGACCTGCTGAGTTACTCCAGCTTTTTTGTGTCCATCTAGGGTTAGATAGAGGTATGTAACATGGAGAGGTTTAAAACAGAGGGAAAGAACAAAGAAGACAAAAACAACACGATTACATCCTCACATCCTCTTGGGTCACACCGTCCCGAGCCAACAACTGGCCTATCAGGGAGCCTCCTTGCCCAAGGCCATCTGTTGCCAGCCCTGATTTGTCCAGGTCATTCCTTGCTTCCAATTCCCCCACTCCCCACAATCAGTCTGAAGAAGGGTCCCGACCTGAAACGTCACCTATCCATGTTCTCCAAAGATACTGCCTGACCCGCTGAGTTACTTCAGCATTTTGTGTCTGTCTTCGGTAAAAACCAGCATCTGCAGTTAATTTTTATTACAGGTACATCCTTGCAGTGCAAAAACAATATTAACGTCGGTTTCTGGAGCTAAATGAATGTAGAATCGATTATTCTAATCTCTCAGAATGAAAACACATTCCAGTGACCGATATTTGGAAAGCTTCTGTTTGCCCTGGCTAATTTAATTCATAACCTGTCCATCAAGACAATATAAGAGCTCTTCTACTTCTGCTGATGCATTACATATTTGATTTAAGAATGCTTTGTCATTCCAGCCATCTCGGACTCAGTTAATTCTTCAGATAAATGAGAGAAATCAATGTGTAAAGGTGCAGGTTATTAAAACCTCAAGAGACCGCTGATTCAGACAGGACAATAGAAAACCTTTCTTAATTTAACAGTATGTTGTTTGTGACAATCATTTTGGAAGCTATCATCTGTTAGTCAAATTGCAAACACTTGAATGGAAGCACTGTTATTAATCATTGTGCCTTAATTTCTTCCACGCTGTATTTTCCATTCAAAGATCTTTGAAGTATGTTTCTCCCCAACTCACTGCCTGTGGGCTCTGAGGCGAAGGTTTCTGTAGCTACCCATTACATACTGTACATATGTAAATTATTGTTCACACAATTCTGTGTTCAAATTGAATTTTGCTTTGATGGAGATTATTCCCTGCAGGTTTCCTATAGATGTACTGTTCAAGGCACTTGCAAGGTCTCAGGGCAAGCGGTGATGTTCATTTGATCGCTTCCAGTCATCCTTTGCACAGAAACTCACTGCCACTTGAGTTGTATTTGTAGAAGGCAAGGGAAATATGTACATTATAAAGGCAGACACAAAACGCTGGAATGACTCAGCAGGGCAGCATCTCAGGAGAAAAGGAATAGGTGACGTTTCAGGGTCGGGAACCTTCTTCAGGCTGAGAGTCAGGGGAGGAAGGAAACTAGTGGAATGAAAAGGTACAGGACAAATCATAGCCGGCTCCGATGACTGAGGTAAAGTTGGGCCCACAATGGTCCATTGTTGGTTGTGGAAGAGGTGATAATGGAGGGATATGAACTGTGAACGGTCTCGACCCGAAACGTCACCTATTCCTTTTCTCCAAAGATGCTGCCTGACCCGATGCTGCCATTACTCCAGCAATTTGTGTCCATCTTCGGTGTAAACCCGTATTTCGTTCCTATACAAAATAAAGGTGCCCGGTTCAGCTTTAATTGAGATGCATGAGGCAATGTCCACAATAATGATTGTCAACCAAGGAAGAAGGTGAAGTAAGTCAAAAGACAATTGCCAAGCAGAGATTGCATTCGATCCCGACTACGGGTGCCGTCTGAACAGAGTTTGCATGTTCTCCCTGTGACTGCGTGGGTTTACTCTGCGTGTTCCAGTTTTATCCTGCATTCCAAAGACGTGCAGGTTTGTAGGTTAATTGGCTCCTGTAAATTGTTCCTAGTATGTGTAGGATAGAGCTGGTGTGAACAGGTGATCGCTGGTCGACACGGGCTCAGTGGGCCGAAGGGCCGGTTTCCATGCTGTATCTCTAAACTAAACTAAACTAAACTAAACTAAAGCTAACTAAATTAAGATTAAACTGTGCAGAAGAAGATACGATGAGCTTCTGGGAAGCAATGGAATGCAAGTGGACTACAGATGTGGTATATGCAACAGCAAAATAGAACAAATATATGAAATATGGCATTTAATGTTCTGAAAACAAGTGAATTATCCAAAGGGACAAAGATCATGAGACAAGTTGAGAAAAGAAGGCTCATAAGGTCATATGTGATAGGAGCAGAATTAGGCCATTCAGCCCATCGAGTCTACTCTGCCATTCAATCATGGCTGATCTATCTCTTCCTCCTAATCCCATTCTCCTGCCTTCTCCCCATAACCTCTGACACACGCACTATCAAGAATCTATCTATCTCTGCCTCAAAATATCCGTAGCCTTCTGTGCCAAAGAATTCCACAGATTCACCACTCTCTGTCTAAAGAAATTCATCCTCGTCTTCCTAAAAGAACGTCCTTTAATTCTGAGGCTATGACCTTTAGTCCTAGACTCTCCCACTAGTGGAAACATCCTCTCCACATCCACTCTATCCAAGCCTTTCACTATTCTGTACATTTCATATGTTAACCTACTCACTCCTGGGATCGTTCTTGTAAACCTCGTCTGGACCCTCTCCAGAGCCAGCACATCCTTCCTCAGATATGGGGCCCACATTTGCTTATTGTGCTCCAAAAGCTGCCTGACTAATGCCTTATGGAGCCTCAGCATTACATCTCTGTTTTTGTATTCCGGTCCTTCTGATATAAATGCAAGCATTGAATTTGCCTTCCTTACTACCAATTCAACTTGCAAATTCACTTTTTGGGAATCCTGCAACCCTTTTTACCTCCGATTTCTGGAATCTCTCCACATTTAGAAAGTAATCTACGCCTTTATTCCAACCAGCAACATGCACGACTCCACACTTTGCTGCACTAAATTCCATCTGCCACTTCTCTGCCCATTCTCCCAACCTGTCCAAGTCCTTCTACAGAGTCCCTGCTTTCTCTACACTACCTGCCCCTCCACCTATTTTTGTATCATCCGCAAACTTGGCCACAAAGCCTTCAATCCCCTCGTCCAAATCATTAATATACAACGTGAAGAGTAGCGGCCCCAGCACCGACCCCTGCGGAACTCCGCTAGTCACTGGCAGCCCACCAGAAAAAGCCCCCTTTATTGCACTCTTTGCCTTCTGCCATCCAGCCAGCCCGCTGTCCATGCTAGTATCTGCCCTTTGATACCATGGGGTCTCATCTTCCTTAGCAGCCTAACGTGTGGCACCTTATCAAATGCTTTCTGAAAATCTAAGCAAACAACATCCACTGACTCTCCTTTGTCTGCCCTGCTATTTACTTCTTCAAAAAATTCTAGCAAATTTGTAAGGCAAGTCCTCCCCTTCACAAAGCCATGCTGACTTTGGCCTATTTGATCATGAACTTCTAAGTACTCCATAGCCTCAACCTTTATAATGGACTCTAAAATCTTACCAACCACTGAAGTCAAACTAACCGGCCTATAGTTCCCACTATTCTGCTTTGCTCCCTTCTTGTGCAGCGGGGTAATATTGGAAATTTTCCAATCATCTGGGACCACTCCTGTCTCGAGTGATTCCTGAAACATCACTATCAATGCTTCCCCAATCTCCAAAGCCACCTCTTTCAGATCCCTAGGGTGCAGTCCATCCGGCCATTCTCTGAATGCATTCAAGAGAGAGCTAGATAGAGCTCTTAAGGATAGCAGAGTCAGGGGGAACGGGGTACTGATTGAGAATGATTAGCCATGATCACATTGAATGGTGGTGCTGGCTCGAAGGGCCGAATGGCCTCCTCCTGCACCTATTGTCTATTGTCTATTGGCCCAGGTGACTTATCCACCTTCAGCCCTTTCAGCTTCCCAAGCACCTTCTCCCCAGTAATAGCCACTCCACTATCTTCCACCCCCTGACACTCTTGAATTTCAAGCACGTTGCTGGTGTCTTCCTCTGTGAAGACTGATGCAAAAAAGTTATTCAACTCCTCCGCCATTTCTTTATTCACTTCTCATGCACCATTCTCCAGCAGTCCAATGTCCACTCTTGCCTCTTTCTTACTCGCTATATTACTGAAGAAACTCTAGCTATCCTCTTTTATATTATTACCTTCGTATTTCATCTTTTCTCCCCGAATTGCCTTTGAGGCCCATGACATCACTGAAGGTTAAATCATATTTTCTGGTGTAGGAGGGAGGTGCTGAAACTATGTCTCAGTCGGGGTTTTGTTCTTGTCGTGAACGACCTTGGGTTTTATGGGGATAAAGATGTATCGGATGAGAAGAACATAAACGGAAAAGCCAAATAACTTCACCACCTGAGGGCTCTCTCAGTGAGGTAATGGTAGTCATAAATCAATCAATGAAGACCCAGGGATGATCCCATCAAAGATGAAAGGTGGAACTGGTTGACCGGTAGAATGTGTGACTCAATGGCCTAATATATTGGATCTTCCTTCCAAACCTCTCTGCTGTTTCTCACCCCACGTACATCCAATGTGTCGATGGAAAGAAGGGATTGGAGCAGGCCACTTGGCCCGATTGTCTATTCTACCATTAAATCGGATCATGGCTGATTAGCGTTACGATTAATTTACCTGTCCTCGTTCTGTCAGTTACATTACATCGTCGCATCATAGTCACAGAGCGTGGAAACAGGCCCTTCGGCTCAACTTACCCACACCGATCAACATGCTCCATCTACACTTGTCTCACCTGCCTGTGTTTGGGTGTTTGGCCCATGTCCCTCTAAACCAGGAAACCCAGTCCTAGAATATGTACTCACACTTGCAATTGAAGCATGGGAGTGCTGATGCACACTGGCACACCTGTACTTAATGGCCTAATGCATCCTGGTGTGGTGGCACTACTGTTCACAGTTCTCCATGGTGTGTAACAGGGTGACACAGCGGTAGAGCTACTGCCACACAGCGTCAGAGACCCGGGTTCAACCCTGACTACAGGTGCTGTCTGTGTGGAGTTTGTACGTTCTCCTCATGACCTGCATGCATTTCCTCGCACAATCCAAAGACATGGATGTTTGTAGGTTAATTGGCTTGGTATAAAAGTAAACTGTCCCTAGTGTAAGGATTAGGGTAATGTTAATGTGCGGGGATCGCTGGTCGGTGAGGACTCGGTGGGCTGGAGTCTGTTTCCACGCTGTATCTCTAAACTAAACTAAACTAAACTAAACTAAACTAAATTTCCACCGCCATTCTCTAATCAGTTACTAACATTCAATATACTCTATTATTCTATCTTTACTGAGAGATTCCACTCATTCCCTTACAATGGATTTCAAGGTAATAGATCTAGGGTATAGAATTATTATTTTTTCACTTTTAGCATTTTGTAAATAAAAAAATGACGCTAAGATGTTTTTTTTCAATCTGGAGCAATACTTCCCAGATCAAGAGCTTTGAAAGATTATTATTCAGACATAGGGGCAGCACAGTGGCACAGCAGTAGATTCCTGCCTTACAGTGCTCACAGCGCCAGAGACCTGGGTTCCATCCTGACTATGGGTGCTGTCGGTATGGATGTGTGTATGGGTACTGTCTGTTCTCCCAGATCTTCGGTTTCCTCCCACACTCCAAAGACGTACAGGCTTGTACATTAATTGACTTGGTATGAATGTAAAATTGTCCCTAGTGTGTGTAGGATTGCGTTAATGTGCGGGGATCGCTGGTTGATGCAGACTCGATGGGCCTGTTTACACACTGTATCTCTAAACTAAACTAAACATAGGCACGGTTTTTATATTCTACTTTATCTTCTACTTTTAAGTTGTTGGAATGGCTACACTATCTAGCCCTAGGATTTTTCATTCTTATTGTGTTACTCCAAATGTTATTGAGTTCCCATCCTTATTCAATAGTAGCCGATCCAGGATATCTGTAGGAAGGATCTGTAGATGCTGGTTTACACCGAAGGTAGATAAGTTTGGACACCTTCCCCTTCTTTATTTCTGTGTCTCCCTCTCCCCTGACTCTCAGTGTGAAGAAGGGTCTCAACCCGAAACGTCACCCATTCCTTCTCTCCAGAGATGCTGCCTGCCTGAAGCAGGGTCTCAACCTGAAACGTCACCCATTCCTTCTCTCTAGAAATGCTGCCTGTCCCATTGAGTTACTCCAACATTTTGTGTCCATCCAGGATACACCTGTAGATGTTGTCCTCTTTTGTAAATAACGACAGTGGTCTTTCATTTCCTTATTTTTATTTATAAAGCCACTACTCTTAGTTTTTTTATTGAATTGTTTGAAAGATACAGCATGGAAATGGGGCCTTCAGCTCACTGAGCCACGCCGACCATCGATCACACAGCTTTATGTTATCCCACTTTTGCATCCACTTACTACATACTGGGGGAAATTTACAGAGGCCAATTAACCAACAAACCTGCACGTCTTTGGGATGTGGGAGGAAACCGGAGCACCCGGGGAAAACCCACAGGTCACGGGGAGAACGTACAAACTCCACACAGACAGCACCCAAGGTCGGGATTGAACCCGCACCCTGGCGATGTGAGGCTGCGGCTCTACTTGCTCCGCCACTGTGCCGCTGTGTTTTGAAATTCTCTCATTGCTTGGTTACTCCAGCTTTTAGTTACCAGCTGAGTTACTCCAGCTTTTAGTTACCCGCTGAGTTACTCCAGCTTTTAGTTACCCGCCGAGTTACTCCAGCTTTTAGTTACCCGCTGAGTTACTCCAGCTTTTAGTTACCCGCTGAGTTACTCCAGCTTTTAGTTACCAGCTGAGTTACTCCAGCTTTTAGTTACCCGCTGAGTTACTCCAGCTTTTAGTTACCCGCTGAGTTACTCCAGCTTTTAGTTACCCGCTGAGTTACTCCAGCTTTTTGTTCGGTTTAAACCAGCGTCTGCAGTTCCTTCCTGCACAGGTAGTTCTGGCAGGTACTTTAACAATATTATAAAGATATTTAGATACGTACATGGATAGGAAAGGTTTAGAGAGCTATGGGCCAAACGCAGGAGGTGGGAGTAGCGTAGATGGGGCATATTACTCAGTATGGACAAGTATGGTGGTATGGCTTGTTTCTGCACTGCATGAATCTAGGACTCTCCGACCTCATTTCTCTTACCGATTGAATATTTTTCCTTTTCCAAACACAGTATTGAATTCATTCATAGTATGATTACAAATGAGATAAACGTTCACACACTGTTAGGCTGTTAATAACACGTGGCTCATTAGGCATCCCTGACTAGAGGAACGTTTCCCCCTGTCAACTCCAACAAACTGTCCTGAAGACTTCATCGAGATCGGAAAAGGCCTGGCCGGCTTTTGCCAATCTATTGGAAGTTAAAATGCCCCATTAATGCCTCTCTGACTGATACACACAGAGAGGTCGAGATTTTGACCACCGCTGTGCACAAAGTACTGCCTACAATCAGTGCGAAATTCATAGAATGTAGAACATAGAACCAAGAACAGTGCAGCACAGGAACGGCACATGTTTGTGCCAAACATGATGCATCTCAGGACTGATCTCATCTGCCTGCACATCCCTCTATTCCCTGCACTTCCAAGTGCCTATCCAAGACCCCTCAAACGCCACTGTTGTATGACTCCACTAGCATCTCTGGCAATGTGCTCCAGCCCCCCACCACTCTCTGTGTAAAACACTTGCCCTGCACATCTCCTTTAAACTTTCCCCCCTCTCACCTTATAGCTGTGGCCTCTAGTGTTCATAAGGTCAAAAGTGATAGGAGCAGAATTAGGCCATTCGGCCCAACAAGTCTCCTCCGCCCATTCAATCATGACTGATCTACCTTTCCCTCCTAACCCCATTTGCCTGTCTTCTCCCCATAACCCCTACATTTACACCCTAATTTTGTAAATTAGGGCCGAATGGCCCGTTTCCACGCTGTATCTCTAAAACGGAAAAATAATAATGTCTTCCCTCAACCTCTGACGTTCCAGTGAACCTCCAGTTTTAAGATTCATGTCTCCATGATCGAATTTTCCTCTGCTGAGAAAATAATTTATTCCTAATATGCACAGCTTGAAACCTATTGTTGTTCAGTTCCTGGCTCCTTCATTCACTCCTCTGTGAAGTACCTTGGGGGTGTTTGTCCTCATTAAAGGTTCCGAATCAAAAGAGAAAGAAGCTGTTGCTCTTGGTTTTCTTCTGCTGAACTGCAAGTAGAGCATCAAGATTAATGATTCAAAACAGTGCTCTGTTGAACGAAAGAAGGCACCAAGCTCTGACATTGTGTTCTGGGGGAGTTTGAAAAATATAAATAGTAAATTTAAGAAAATAATAAATAGTGAATAGAGAGCAGCACAGTGGCACAGCGCTAGAGTTGCTGCCTTGCAACGCAAGTGTCTGGGTTCGATCCTGACTACGGGTGCTGTCCGTACGGAGTTTGTACGTTCTCCATGGGTTTTCTCTGAGATCAGTTTCCTCACACATTCCAAAGCCGTGCAGCTTTGTAGGTTAATTGGCTTCAGTAAAAAATGTACCTTGTTTGTTTCGAATAGTGTCAGTGTACTATTCGTCGTACAGCTGGTCGGCGTGGATGGTGTCGGACGACCAAAGGGCCCGTTTCCACGATGTATCTCTAAACTAAACCCCATCCAACCTCTTCCTTTCAAAAATACTTTTATTAGTCACGCTGTCTTTTTCACAGATGGAGTCATTCCTTATTTCTGTTTACTCGTTTCCTTGAAATGTGCCACCATACTAACCACCTGGGTATCTGTGTGTCACGTGTTTCAATGGATCTTGGTTGGTTTCTTGCTCTCTCTCTCACTTTTAATCAATGTTAGAAACATAGAAAGTAGGTGCAGGAGTAGGCCGTTCGGCCCTTCGAGGCAGCACCGCTATTCAATATGATCATGGCTGATCATTCACAATCAGTACCCCATTCCTGCTTTCTCCCCATATCCCTTGATTCTATTAGCTCTAAGAGCTAAATATAACTCTCTTTTTTTTTTCTTTTTTTTAAAATATTTTATTTAAGTTTTAACAGAACCCATACGTTATACATTTTACATTCCTTAGTAAACAATAGTATTGTTCTGTATTGCCATGAATGGGTTCCACACCTTCAAAAAGAAGTCATATCCATTACTCAGATTATACGTTGCTTTTTCTAATGGGATACAACTCCACATTTCTGCATGCCATCTTTCAAATCTTATTTCATTTTGTTCTTTCCATGTGACCGCAACACATTTTTTTGCTACTGCTAATGATATTTTGAGAAATCTTTCCTGATGTTTATCCAAACTTAGCTTTGGTATTATTCCTTTTGTATCTCCTAGCAAAAACAACCTTGAATCCATTGGTATGATCTTATTCATCAATTGATCTAAAAACTTTTTTAGGTCTTGCCAAAAAGGAATTACCTTCTGACATGCCCATGTAGAGTGTATAAAAGTGCCAAATATAACTCTCTCTTGAAGACATCCAGTGAATTGGCCTCCACTGCCTTCTGTGTCAGAGAATTCCACAGATTCACAACTCTCTGGGTAAAAAAGTTTTTCCTCATCTCAGTCCTAAATGGCCTACCCCTTATTCTTCAACTGTGACTGTGACTCCTGGTTCTGGTCTCAGGGTAGGTACCTCATTGGCACACCATACTCCATCAGCATGTTCTCAGTAGATTTAATGTACAGGTAGTATATTAAATGATTATAAAGACACAAAATGCTGGAGTAATTCAGCGGGTCGGGCAGCATCTCTGATGAACGTTGATAGACGATATTTTGTGTCAGGACCAAAGATAATAGAGCAGAGCAAGATAGACCACTCGACCCTAAAAAACGTAGTGTGTCATGGCGCCATTTTGGTAGGCAGAAACTTGCAGTGACATTTAAAAAAGAAAAATAATACAAATCTGTGAATTGATAGATGAGATATATTCTGCATTTTAATGGTATCATCACACATACTGTTCCCCCAAAACACTGATTACGCTCCGAGAGGCAGAGCGAACGGCGGGTTTTGCTTACTAAAATGGCGGACGTTCTGCTCCTTTGCGTACTACACTTCAGTATAGGCGATTTCAATGGAGTGGTTCATCTTGCTCCTCTAGTATCTTTGGTCAGGACCCTTCTTCAGATTCAGACTGAAAACCATCATCTACAGTTCCTGTGTCTAAAATAACAATTGCGTTCCAAAGAAACCTCATGTTAGAGAAATCCGCCTTGTAAATATAATGCTGTCAATGAGGAAGAGTGGGTTAGGGGCTAGACCAGTGCAGACTGTCGAACAACGTTATTTTCTCTCCACAGGTTTTCAAAAATCAAGGCATTTTTAATCGCTATAAGTTTATTTTTGTTACTGCAAGCTAAAATACTAAAGGCTGTGTGATGTGTTGTTCAGCCTTCCACTGTCAATGAGCAGTTGTGTTCTTAAGAAACGGTGTCCTTGGAAACAGTATTTTTTTGATGAGAATGGTCTTTTTTTTTATCAGAACAACTATTTTTCCTGTTTATCAATTTCCAAAGTAACTTTAAGTGCACTAAACGTCACCTATCCATGTTCTCCAGAGATGCTGCCTGACCCCGTGAGTTACTTCAGCACTTTGTGTTTAACTTTAAATGGTTCTCTATATCCCAAACAAATTGTGTTGTAAGAACCCATATAAATCTCACCATTATAATTGTGTTATAAGACTCAGTCTGAAGATGGGTCTCGACCCAAAACATCACTTATTCCTTTTCTCCAGAGATGCTTCTTGGCCCACTGAGTTACTCCAGCTTTTTGTGTCTGCTTGCTTGTGTTATAAACAGTTCAGCCCACATAATCCAAATAGTGTTCCCTAATACAAGTCAATTTATATCCAGTCAGTGTTATGGAAAGGTGCGATATAGCTGAACTATGTTTAGCTTAGAGATACAGCATGGAAACAGGCCCTTTGTTTAACCCCAAACCCAGGTTGGCTGTTGATCAACCGTTCACAAGTTCTATGTAATTCCATTTTCGCATCCACTTCCTACACACTAGGGACAATTTACAGGAGGTGATTAAGGTACAAACCAGCACATTTGGTTTGCTTCGTTGAGTTTGGAGA
Organism: Rhinoraja longicauda; assembly: GCF_053455715.1. Taxonomy (NCBI): domain Eukaryota; kingdom Metazoa; phylum Chordata; class Chondrichthyes; order Rajiformes; family Arhynchobatidae; genus Rhinoraja; species Rhinoraja longicauda. The sequence continues at coordinate 26,383,383 of NC_135984.1, forward strand.
TACAGCGCGGAAACAGGCCCTTCGGCCCACTGAGTCGACCAGCGACACTAACATTATCCGAGGGACATTTTTACAATTTTTACCGAAGCCAATTAACCTACAAACCTGTACGTCTTTGGAGTGTGGGAGGAAACTGGAGCTTCTGGAGAAAACTCACACAGGTCATGGGGAAAAAGGTACAAACTCCGTACAGACAGCACCCGAGGTCAGGATTGAACCCAGGTCTCTGGTGCTGTGAGGCAGCAGCTCTACCACTATGCCACTTATCTGTTCTTGTTCTGTCCCAGACTGTCTATGTCCTTCTCACACAAACATCAGACTCACAAACTGTCTAAATTACTGACCTGAACATTCACATCCTACAAGTTTTACACATAATTCTGGCTCAGTACATTGTACATACTTTTTTTATGATTCACTGAAGATTGTGAATTGCGTCTTGATCTTCATTGTAATATTTTCTTTACAGTCATTATCTTAAAGTTTACAATCTATACATACTGTCCCTTTACAGAAACAATATTAAAGCACTAAAACATATCAGGAACACTTTAAATAGGTTTTGCTATAAATTTTATCCATTAAAGATTCCAGTATCTGCAGTTTCTTGATTCTCCATTTTACAGCTTCACTGTAAAATCTCCTCAAAATATGTCGACTTTGAAGAAATGTGTAGGAAGGAACTACAGATACTGGTTTATACTGAAAATGGACATAAAATGGTGGAGTAATTCAGCGGGTTGGGCTGCACCTCTGGAGAAAAGGAATTGGTGACGTTTCAGGTCAGGACCCGTCTTCAGGTGATGAAGGTGAGGGGAAAATGGAAGCGAGAAAAGGCCAGGGCAAATCAGGGCTCGCAATCGCCGACCTGGGGAATGGTGGAGTGCGAGTTTTTCACTGTACACGTGACAATAAACAGAACTGAAACTGAGCCCATAATGGCCCATTCATTATTGGCTGGGGACTGTGAGCTAAGAAGCTCCGGTGAGATAGTCACAAAAAGCTGGAGTAACTCAGCGGGTCAGACAGTACCTCTGGAGAAAAGGAATCGGTAACGTTTCGGGTCAAGACTCTTCTTCAAAATATAAAATATTTCGCTTGGGCAGTTTACACCCCAGCGGTATGAACATTGACTTCTCTAACTTCAGGTAGTCCCTGCTCCCCCTCTCTATCCCCTCCCCCATCCCAGTTCTCCCACTAGTCTTCATGTCTCCAACTACATCCTATCTTTGTCCCGCCCCCTCCTCTGACATCAGTCTGAAGAAGGGTCTCGACCCGAATCGTCACCCATTCCTTCTCTCCAGAGATGCTGCCTGACCCGCTGAGTTACTCCAACATTTTGTGTCTACCTTAACACCACTATCCTACACACACTAGGGACAATTTACATTTACACCAAGCCAATTAACCTGCAAACCTGCACGTCTTTGGAGTGTGGGAGGAAACCGGAGACCTCGGAGGTGACGGGGAGAACGTACAAACTCCGCACAGACAGCACCCGTAGTCAGGATCGAACCCGGGTCTCCGGTGCTGTAAGCAGTAGCACTACCGCTGCGCCACCGTGCCACCCAGCAGAGGTCTCCAGAGTCCCTCTTGAATCAAGCCAAAGACTTTTATAATGTAAAAATATACATATATTGTTGTGAAAACCACACCTGCTCTTTCTCTAAATGTGTGGGGTGATTGTCCATTGTCCATTGTCCATTGTCCATTGCCTATTGCCTATTGCCTATTGCCTATTGTCTATTGTCTATTGTCTATTGTCTATCGTCTATTCTGGGAGCATTAATTTGGCTCCGTATGCCTGAGATCTCCCACTTTCCTCAACGTCAGTCATTGCAAGATCTTCACCCTCCCTTTACTCACTGTACTTGTGCACGACAATAAACTTGGCTTTGCTGGACTTGATTTGATTTATGTCAATATTCAATCACGGCTTCCCAAACTGTTTACATAGTTCTATCCTCCTCCACTAGGATATATTTTCTTCCTGCACATTGCTGACATGGTTTTAAAAGCTTCCTGTCCATGTTCTACATCCTTGTTTGCCAATAATGTTTTCCACTTTATCTTGCACAGTTCTATTTTCAATCCATCAATGCCAGTTTCTCTCCAATCCATCTGCATGGTTTCTGTCATGCTGATGTCTTCTCGAAATGTGTCGATGAATTATTGCTGGAAAGAGAAAGTCTTTCATTCTGGGATTGTTTTCTCTGGAGTGTCAGGCAGCGGGGTGCCTGACGGAAGTACAGGCACCTTGCGTTCCACACGTGCTTAGTTTATGCATTTTTGAAGTAACACACTTGGTTCTCTAATGCAATCACTTGATTTTAGCGCTGGTATTTTACGAACAACATGCTCCACTCTACTGCTGACAGTGCAGATGCATATATGCTTAATTTACACATTTCTGAATGAGGTAACCACCACGTAAATCATGTACTTAACCCCTGCGTAAAATGCACGGTGCCTGTATATAGAATTACGTGAGGTATAGATAGGGTAGATAGTCAGAACCATTTTCCCAGCATGGAAATATCAAAGATTAGTGAGCATAGCTTCAAAAAGAGAGATGCAAGGTTTATAAGAAACGTTGCGTGCAAACCTCTCCTGCGGGCCCAGCAACCCTCCCGTGGACCCGTTGTGGCCGGGGGCTATCCCTCGGGACCATGGGCGGGCGAGGGGGGAAAGGAAAGGGGAGAGGGAGCCACTCACCTCGCCCCGGGCGGCCATCGTGGCGGCCAAAGCGAGCCGTGGACGCATTGGGTGGAAACCTCTCCTGCAGCAGCAACTTGACGGCGACGGCCATCTTGTTTGACCCTTTGCCGCCGCGCTGCACCATGTGAGGAAGGTCGGGCGTGGGGCACACTGGGACCAGTGCCCGTTCTGTTGTGCCCTGCGCCTGATGCATTTTTGAAGTAACACACTTGGTTCTCTAATGCAATAACTTGATTTTAGCGCTGGTATTTTTCGAACAACATGCTCCACTCTACTGCTGACAGTGCAGATGCTTAATTTACACATTTTTGAATGAGGTAACTGCCAAGTAAATCATGTACTTAACCCCTGCATAAAATGCATGGTGCCTGTATATGGACAATAGACAATAGACAATAGGTGCAGGAGGAGGCCATTCGGCCCTTCGAGCCAGCACCGCCATTCAATGTGATCATGGCTGATCATTCTCAATCAGTACCCCGTTCCTGCCTTCTCCCCATACCCCCTGACTCTGCTATCCTTAAGAGCTCTATCCAGCTCTCTCTTGAATGTAATCAGAGAATTGGCCTCCACTGCCTTCTGAGGCAGATAATTCCACAGATTCACAACTCTCTGACTGAAAAAGTATTTCCTCATCTCAGTTCTAAATGGCCTACCCCTTATTCTTAAACTGTGGCCCCTTATTCTGGACTCCCCCAACATTGGGAACATGTTTCCTGCCTCTAACGTGTCCAACCCCTTAATAATCTTATACGTTTCGATAAGATCTCCTCTCATCCTTCTAAATTCCAGTGTATACAAGCCTAGTCGCTCTAGTCTTTCAACATATGACAGTCCCGCCATTCCGGGAATTAACCTAGTAAACCTACGCTGCACGCCCTCAATAGCAAGAATATCCTTCCTCAAATTTGGAGACCAAAACTGCACACAGTACTCCAGGTGCGGTCTCACTAGGGCCCTGTATAACTGCAGAAGGACCTCTTTGCTCCTATACTCAACTCCTCTTGTTATGAAGGCCAATATTCCATTGGCTTTCTTCACTGCCTGCTGTACCTGCATGCTTCCTTTCAGTGACTGATGCACTAGGACACCCAGATCTCGTTGTATGTCCCCTGTTCCTAACTTTACACCATATAAAATTATGAGAGGTATAGATAGGGTAGACAGTCAGAACCTTTTTCCCAGCATGGAAATATCAAAGATAAGTGAGCTTCATGGAGAGAGATGCAAAGTTTATAAGAAATGTGCAGGGCATGTTTTTTACACAGAGAATGGTGGGTGCCTGGAATGTGCTGCCAAGGGTGGTGGTAGAGCCAGGTGCAAGAGTGGTATTCCAGAAGCCTTTACATCGGCACATGGATCTGCAGGGAATAGGGGATATGGATCACGTGCAGGCAGAGATTAGTTTAACCTGGCATCATATTCAACACAGACATTGTGGGCCGAAGGGCCTGTTCCTGTGTGTTAACTGAATCATCCTACCGCAACCAGAGAGCATTGCCAAACCACTATCTACCTCTTTGTTAAACCTCGGACTATGCTTGATCATACATTGCTGGCTTTATCTTGCACTAAACATTATTCCCTTCTCATGTATCTATACACTGTGAATGGCTCGATTGTAATCATGCATTGTCTTTCTGCTGACCGGTTAGCATGCAACAATAAACCTTTCATAGTACCTCAGTACACGTGACAATAAACTAAACCGAACTGAATAGGTTTTGAAGATTCGCCTTGACCAGTGTTGTGAGATGATGTCCCCTTTGTTTATCACTGGTCGCCAGAGTGGACAATGATGACCTGAGTGGGGAACCTCCGTGGCAACCTGCTGCCAGTGTGGTCTGCAGGACCCTGTGGCTGCCTTGAACCAAGGGCATCACTTTATCTCCAGGAACTTTCAACTAAACCTGGACGTCTGCTCTCTGCCATCTGCAATCCTTGTGGCTGTAGTCGCAGTCTCCAATAACTGGAGAGTTCCAGTGGTGTTTAGCTTAGCTTAGTTTAGTTTAGTTTAGTTTAGTTTAGTTTAGTTTAGAGTAGGGTTCTCAACTGTCCCATATTAGCCGGGACATCCCATATATTGGGCTAAATGGTTTGTCCCGTACGGAACCGCCCTTGTCCCGTATTAGGCCCAGGGAGCTCTGTAGGACCGGACACTGTAGGCCCGAAGGCCGCTGTAGGCCCGGACAGCGTAGGTCCAGACAGTGTAGGTCCAGACAGTGTAGGCCCGGACAGTGTAGGCCCGGACAGTGTAGGTCAAGAGGCCCGGGCGCCGCCTAACGGGGGTTGCGTAGCAACCCGCCTCCCGGCCCGGATGGCCACCATTGGTGGAACGGGAGCACGTGGCCGCTGGCTGGGTAGGGTAACATGGGTGACGTCACCTTTTGTCCCTTATTTGGGAGTGAGAAAGTTGGCAACCCTAATTTACAGATACAATTCGGAAACAGGCCCTTCGGCCCACCGAGTCCGCTCCAACCAGCGATCCCTGTACACTAGCATTAGAAGTGAGAGTGGTGTGAGGGACCCACATAACTCTGCATGTGCAAAGACAAGCAAGTTAGAGCATGTTAGAGCAAGTTAGAGCCCACACAAGTCATTGGAATAGCTTCAAACTTGTCTTGTTGTGTCTCATTGTCTGTAACTCGTTCTCACCTAGCCCACAGCTAACAATGGCCTGTTCCCTTTAGCATCGTTTTTTGCACATCATTCATTCATTTGTTCTATATCTCTCTACATCACCGTCTATATCTTTCATTTCCCTTTTCCCTGACTCTCAGTCTAAAGAAGGGTCTTGACCTGAAACATCACCTATTTCTTTTCTCCAGAGATGCTGCCTGACCCGCTGAGTTACTCCAGCTTTTTGTGTCTATCTGGAGCTTTTTAAAATGGCACCAAGGAAGACACACCATGCCAGTTTAATTCAAACACCATTCACACCCTGGTCATTGCCCCTTTTCCCCTCTCTCATCAAGCAGAAGACACAAATGCTTGAAATCAAGTACCACCAGATTCAGGAACAGCTTCTTCCACGCTGTCATCAGAATTCCTTACAGCTCGGAAACAGGCCCTTTCGGCCCACCGGGTCCGCGCCGACCAGCGATCCCCGCACACTAACACTATCCTACACCCACTAGGGACATTTTTTACATTTACCAAGCCAATTAACCTACATACCTGTACGTCTTTGGAGTGTGGGAGGAAACCGAAAATCTCGGAGAAAACCCACGCAGGTCACGAAGAGAACGTACAAACTCCGTACAGACAGCGCCCGTAGTCAGGATTGAACCCTGGTCTCTGATACTGTAAGGCAGCAACTCTACCGCCGCGCCTCATGATCTCTCAATTTACTTAATCACGGACCACACCCATTCTTGATTTGTTCTTCGTCTGTAACCGTAATGTTGCAATGCGGTTACAATATATTCTGCACTCTGGTCTCGTTCTCTGTGCCTGCCTGTTACACGTGTACGGCTTCAGTAGTTTTAGTTTTTTTTTAGTTTAGGAAACAGGCCCTTCAGCCCACTGAGCCCATCGATTACCCGTTCACACTGATTCTGTTATCCCGTTCTCCACAAACTAGAGGGCAATTAACGTACAAACCTGCACGTCTTTGGGATGTGGGAGGAAACCGGAGCACCCGGAGGAAACCCACGCCGTCACACAGGGAGGGCGTGCAAACTCCACACAGACAGCGGCCGAGGTCAGGATCGAACCTGGGTCTCCTGCACTGAGAGCCAGCGACTCTAACAGCTGAGTCACTGTGCCCCCCCTCGATTGCACTCGTGTACAGTAGAATTGCGCAGGACGGAACAGCAGATGCTGGTTTAAACCGAAGGTAGACACAAAAAGCTGGAGTAACTCAGTGGGACAGAGATGCAGACTGTCTCGCTGAGTTACTCCAGCTTTTTGTGTCTATCTACAGTATAATTGCTCTGGATAGCACACAAAGGTTTTCACTGTATCTCCGTGCATTCGACAATAATAAACCATTATCAACAAATGGCAAAACATTGACCTGCAAGAATATGTAGACAATGCCAGCAGCCTGTCCTCTCTATTCTCAGCCAGTCAACTCAGTCTGCCATTGTAAACTAGGGTGAGGTTAACAATACCAGATTAACATTGGGTGGGCGAATGAAAGAATACAGAGCTTTATTTGTCATTCGGTACCAAGGTACCGAACGAAATTACATAGCAGTCACACAAAAAAAAAGAACACAAGACACATGACCCCAACACAAACGTCCATCACAGTGACTCCAAACACCACTTCACTGTGATGGAGGCAACAAAACTTCCACTCTCTTCCCCACGCCCACGGACAGACAGCTCGTCCCCGACCGACCCGCACAGTCCCCGGGTGCTGAAATGTCCCGTGGCCGAACCGGGCGATGGAAGGCCCCACGGCCGAGCCGCACCGGGTGCTGAAACGTCCCGTGGCCGAGCCGGGCGATGGAAGGCCCCGCGGCCGAGCTGCGCCGGGCGATGTTAGGTCCCGCGGCCGAGCCGCACCAGCGATGTAAAGTCCCGCGGCCGAGCCGCGCCGGGCGATGGAAGGCCCCGCGGCCGAGCTGCACCGGGCACTGTTAAGTCCAGCGACCGAGCCGCACCGGGCGATGGAAGGCCCCGCGGGCGATGGAAGGCCCCGCGGCCGAGCCGCACCCCGCGCCGTTGGGAAGAGACCTAAAAAAGAAAGGTTTCCCCCACCCCACCACCCCTCACCCCACCACCCCCCACCCCACCCCACCCCCCCCACACCCCCCACACATACACAGCCAAAAAACGAAAGCAAAAACCATCCCAACACCAACACACAACAAAAAAAAAGGAAAAAAGACGAACAGACTGCCAGCGAGCCGCAGCCGTTAGGCGCCACCACACGGCAGGGACCAAAGTAACGTGGCACGTTAAAGGAACAAAGTTACCGCCATTTCCTGGCTTCATCGATGGAGATGGCAAGATCAGGTCAAATGTGCAGGAAGGAACTGCAGATGCTGGTTTACACCAAAAAGCTGGAGTAATTCAGCGGGACAGGCAGCACCTCTGGAGAGAAGGAATGGGGGACGCTTTGGGTCGAGACCCTTCTTCAGACTGGGCTTCAAGCTGGGTTTGGTTCACAGTGGGAATAGGTTAAACTGGGGTCAGCACGGAATGAACACAGGTCACGTTAGTCCTCAGGTCGTGGCAAAATGTGATGATAGCTGGAGATCGTAAACCAGCAGATGATGGTCAGATCAGTGCTCAACACCCCACAACGTACATCGTCCCAGCAGATGATGGTCAGATCAGCTCAACACCCCACAATGTACATCGTCCCAGCAGATGATGGTCAGATCAGTGCTCAACACCCCACAACGTACATCGTCCCAGCAGATGATGGTCAGATCAGCTCAACAGCTCACAGTGTACATCATCCCAGCAGATGCTTATAGAACATTCTTTTAGGACGTTCTTTTAGGAAGGAGATGAGGAGAAATTTCTTTAGTCAGAGGGTGGTGAATCTGTGGAATTCTTTGCCATAGAAGGCTGTGGAGGCAACGGATATTTTTAAGGCGGAGATAGATAGATTCTTCATTAGTGCGGGTGTCAAGAGATTATGGGGAGAAGGCAGGAGAATGGGGTTAGGAGGGAGAGATAGATCAGCCATGATTGAATGGCGGAGTAGACTTGATGGGCCGAATGGCCTAATTCTACTCCTATTCCTTATGACTATGACCTTATAGTCAAGGCAGCACAGTGGCGCAGCAGTAGAGTTGATGCCTTACAACGCCAGAGGTTAATTGGCCTCAATTAATTGTCCCTAGCGTGTAGGATAGGATCATTGGTCGGCGTGGACTTGATGGGCCAAAGGGCCTGTTTCCATCCTGTATCTCTAAACTAAACGAAGCTAAGCATGGAGATCAGTGAATTGAGCGGGGAGAAAGTGAAGGGAAACGGAAGAGAAACCCTCATGAATCAAAAAACTCTAATCTAACCAGACTCCCAGTGGAAGGAAAGGTTTTGCTGCCAGTGATCAAGTTAAAGTCAAACTCAGAGACGTTGGTTTATTGAGGTCGAGGAAGACACCAATTAAATCCACAGGGACCTCAGTCTCAATTGCTGTGAAATATTCCATGGTAGATTGTGAATATCCCACTAAACTAGCCTTTGAAAATCCTCCAGACAGCAGAAGTTGAGAAACAGCATGCACAGTGAATGCTAACTGCCCCAAGCACTGGCACATCGACACTAAACCCACCTCTTAGGCTCAATGTCAGTACTTAAGTGTCAACTCACCTCGGGTTACATTGCAAGCTCAGTAATTGTTTACTCCAGCAGGCACAGCACAGGAAAAATATTCAAGCCTCAGAAAGAGTCCAATTTATAACATTTTACTCATATTTCCTTTTCACACAGAAGGAAGCCTTCACTCATAGAGTTGTAGAGTCACACAGCGTGGAAACAGGCCCTTTGGCCCAACTTGCCCAAACTGACGAGCATGTCCCACCTACACCAGTCACACCTGCCTACGTTTGGCCCATGTCCCTCCAAACCTGTCCTATCCATGTACTGTCTAAATGTTTCACAAACATTTTGGTAATACCTGCCTCAACTATCTCCTCCAGCAGCTTGTTCCAAACACCCACCACCACTTGTGTGAAAAGGTTACCCCTCAGGTCCCTGTTAAATCGTTCCCCGTCACCTTACGCTGATCAAATCTAGAGCTCTTCCACCGTCCAATTCCCCCTGGTCATCTCCTTGTTATCTAATCACTCACACCGCTGCACCTCCACCCCTCCATCAGTTATTCTCCCCACCCACCTACACGAGGAGTAATTTATAGAGGCCAATTAACCTCCCAGCAAACCTTTGGGATGCGCATGGTAAGTGGCAAGGAGCAGCCAAGGCAAACTCATTCCCCTACAACCTGTTTCTCTCGCGGTTCACAGACTCGCCGGCAGCCTGCCACTGTTGCGGGCTGGAGCAGTCTGTGTGCCACGTGTATATGGAGTGTGTGAGTCTGTGTGCCATGAGTACATGGAGTGTGTGAGTCTGTGTACCACGTGTACATGGAGTGTGTGAGGTTGCAGCCCCTGTTCCAACACCTAAAGGGGCTGCTCCTTGCCTTCTGGCTGCGTTTCTCACCCACCACCCTCATCTGTGGACACCTTGTGCGTAGGGGAGAGGGTGGGGCCGAGGATGTCCTGGTTGGGTTGCTCCTGGGCCTGGCCAAGCTGGCCATCCGTGAGTCACGGCGCCAGGCGGAAGAGGGCTCTGCCCGAACCAGCTGCCTGCCCCTTTCCTGGGGTTACACCGTGCCCGGGTTGTGTTAGAGAGGGACCACGCGCTGTCCACGGGCACCCTGGAGGGTTTCCGGGACCGTTGGGCTCTTATAAAGTGCATGAATCTGCAGGCGGAGATTAGTTTACCTCGGCATTATGATCAGTGCTGACGATGTGGGCTGTACGGCCTGTTCCTTTTGACTTGAGACTTTAGAGATACAGCGTGGAAACAGGCCCTTCAGCCCACCGAGTCCATGCCGACCAGCGATCACCCCGTACACCAGCACTATCCTACACACACAAGGGACAACTTACAAATTTTCACCGAAACCAATTATTCTCTAAACCCGCTGGTCTTTGGAGTGTGGGAGGAAACCGGAGCACCTGGAGAAAATTCACGCAGGTGAACGTACAACCTTTGTACTGACAGCGCCCGTAGTCGGGATCGAACCCGGATCTCTGGCACTGCAAGCGCTGTGACTCTACCGCTGCGCCACCGTGCAGCCCCTGTGCTGTACTATTCGATGTTTTATGTTCTCTGTTTGCAAACTCCACACAGACAGCGGCAGGATTTAGGATCAAACTCGAATCGCTGTGTGGCAGTGGCACTAACTGCCCTGTCACTGTGCCGCACAATCAGTTTTATTTCCATGGCAGAAGAAAACTGGAATTAATGATAAAATCTCTGTGGACGGGAGCCAATTTAACAGAAAATAAAAGACTTCTGTGGCACGTACAAATGACACGGAACAATGGTTCACTGTCTGAAGAAGGGTCTCGACCCGAAACGCCACCCATTCCATCTCTCCAGAGATTCTGCCTGTCCCGCTGAGTTACTCCAGCACTTTGTGTCGACCTTCGGTTTAAACCAGCATCTGCAGTTCCTTTTTAAACAATAAGCCGTCTGGATCTTTTTTGATACATTGGCTGAAGTTTTTTAAGAAACAAACGCTGCCCCGATTTAGAAGGCCGACACAAAATGCTGGAGTAACTCAGTGGGTCAGGCAGCATCTCAGGGGAGAAGGAATGGGTGACGTTTCAGATCGAGACCCTTCTTCGGAAACGTCACCCATTCCTTCTCTCCAGAGATGCTGCCTGTCCCGCTGAGTTACTCCATATTTTTGTGTCTATTTTTGGCCTATTGTTTGCCAGCTGGGATGTTGGTGAAGGGGATGGAGCTGTTCTCTGTCACCACAGCACTGCTAGTTCTGATGGGCGCGGTGATTGAATAGCACTACAATGTCTATCACCAAACTAGATAGACATCTAGTCTATCCAGACACCATTCGGTCTGATGGTGCACGCATACTGTGGCACCGAATGCAAACTTCAGTCACAGGTCTCCACATGAGTAACACACAACACAAGGCCCTCTGAGCCTGCTGCACTGAAACCGCTCCACACACTGTGTGTGTGATGCCTCTGCCTTGATGTGACTCCTGGATGTACAATTAGTTCTCAGTGAAAGCCACACGCAGAGAGGAAGGCGTGTGAGCAGCAGGGACCCATCAGCCTCTGGCACATTTAATGGGATCATCGGCTGCTTGCAGCTTCATCCTGCACTGCACTGGAATCAGGATGATAAACTTTGAAGATGCTGAAACTGGAGAGATGTTGCAGAGGTAGAAAAGGAAGAGTACCTTTCTTATTATAGACACATTGGGTTTGAAGTTGAACACCAGGAGGAGAAGGTAATATTTCTCTCTCTCTCTCTCTCTCTCTCTCTCTCTCTCTCTCTCTCTCTCTCTCTCTCTCTCTCTCTCTCTCTCTCTCTCTCTCTCTCTCTCTCTCTCTCTCTCTCTCCACTCCCCCTCCCCCCCTCTCTCTCTCTCTCTCTCTCCCTCTCCCCCTCCCCCTCTCTCTCTCTCTCTCTCTCCCTCTCCCTCTCCCCCCCTCTTTCTCCCCCTCTCTCCCTCTCCCTCTCCCCCCTCTTTCTCCCCCCTCTCTCTCACCCCCTCTCTCTCACCCCCTCTTTCTCCCCATCTCTCTCACCCCTCTCTCTCCCCCCCTTTTTCTCCCCCCTCTCTCACCCCCTCTCTCTCCCCTATCTCACCCCCTCTCCCCCCCTCTCCCCCTCTCTCTCTCACCCCCCTCTCTCCCCCCCCTCTCTCTCCCCCCCCCCCCATCTTTGTCCCCCTCTCTCTCTCTCTCCCTCTCATAGGATTAAGGGGAGAAGTGTAGTCAGGCTGTGGTGCAGGGATCTGCTGCATTTCTAGGCCGAAGTTAGACACAAAATGCTGCCCTGGGACAGGCACCATCTCTGGAGAGAAGGAATGGGTGATGTTTCGAGTCAAGACCCAAACTCAGTCTGAAGAAGGATCTCGAACCGAAACGTTACCCAGTCCATCATCCATGGATAGGTCATGTTTTAGGTTGAAATCTATCTTCAGACTAATTATGGGGGAGGTGAGTGGGAGGGGGGGGGGGGTGGATAGAGAGCTGGAAGAGAGGAGGGGAAGGACAAAGTGCTCTGGTCATGCAGGTTCAACAAGTGTGAGACTGCACCCATGAGGTAGTCTTCACCAAGAGCTCTCCATGGACCACACAAATCATCGCTCCATCAAAGCACCGAGGGTTTCAGACAGCAGTCACCACCCATCACTTGTACACAGATTCTGTCCGATACACTTGGAACAATTTATAGGAACCAATTAACCCACAAACCTGCAGATGTTGGTTCTTCAGAATGTGCGGAGAAACCGGAGCACCCGGAGAAAACCCACGCGATCACAAAGAGAACATACAAACACTCTACGGACAGCCACCGTAGTCAGGATCGAACCCGGTCTCTGTAACTCTAACACTGAGTAACTCAGCGGGACAGGCAGCATCTCTGGAGAAAAGAAATGGGTGACGTTCAGAATGAAGAAGGGTCTCGACCCAAAACGTCACCCATTCCTTCTATCCAGAGATGCAGTTCCTTCCTACAATATTTAAAGAAGATGTTCGAGCCATTTGGTAGAAGTACAGGAACCCTTGTGTTTTATGTGTGTTTAGTTTATGCATTTTTTAAATAACCCACTTGTCCTTTTATACAAAGGTTTGATTCACACACTGGTGTTTTTGGAATTATGCGCATAAATTTACAGCTGTCACATCAATGTTTAATTTACACATTTTTGATTTACGTAAATCAAGCACGTAACCCCTGCGTAAAACACGAGGTGCCTGTTTATAAAATGATGAGAGGGTAGACAGTCAGAACCTTTTCTCAGGGTGGAAATGTCAAAGATTAGAGAACATAGCTTTAAGCAGAACATTGCAAAGTTTAAAGGAGACTAGACCAAGTGGACCCATTGGGCCCAAACCTCTCTTGCATTGGTGAAGCACCCACTCCCTCCCCTCCCCCCCTCCCTCTCCCCTCCCTCCCCCTCCCCCTCCCTCCCCCTCCCTCCCCTCCCTCTCCCACCCTCCCTTCTCCCTCCCCCCCACTCCATCCCCCTCAACCCCCCATATCCTCCCTCCACCCCCCTCCCTCCTTCCCTCCCCCTCCCTCCCTAGGAGATAGATTTAAACTTTAAAATGTGAATAACTTTAAAAATATAACACCGATTTCAATGAAACTTCTTCCATTAGCACCAAAGGGTCGACGGTGAGTAAGGTGGGCCTAAAATTGTCGCGCTATCGTGTACCGTTTTGGCTGTAGTTCAGGAACAAACAAACAAACAAACGAGAGTTTTAGTATTATAGATGTGCGGGGCATGGTTTTTTTTCACAGAGAGTGGTGGGTGTATGGAAGGCACTGCCAGGGGAGGTGGTAGAGGCAGTTACGATAGTGATGTTTAAGGACCATTAGGACAGGTACACAGATTTGCAGACATTTAACGGATATACATGATATGCAGGCAGATGAGACTAATTTATCTTGGCATAAAAGATAGTCATAAAAAAGCTGGAGTAACTCAGTGGACAGTATCTCTTGAGAAAAGGAATTGGTGATGTTTCGGGTCGAGACCCCAAATGTCAGGTATTCCTTTTCTCCAGAGATGCTGTCTGACCCGCTGAGTTACCCTGACTTCTTGTACCTTATCTTGCATTTAAACCAGCGTCTGCAGTTCAATCCTACACATTGTACCATTGTACACATTGGCATCATGTTCGGCACAGACATTGTGGGCCGAAGGGCCTGCTCCTGCACTGTACTATTCTATCTTCTATGTTCTTTCTACGGCAAGCAACATTTCAGCTGTTATCTCACCTGGATCCTTGCAGTTAGATACATTTATTCATATACTTAAAACCTCTTGTGATAAATGATCACATTATCAATTGCCGCGCTTATTGCTTTTCAATGTCTTGCCATTTAAATAATAAGTCAAGTCAAGTCAAATCAAGTTTATTTGTCGCATACACATACACGATGTGCAGTGTAATGAAAGTGGCAATGCCTGCGGATTGTGCACAAAAAAGAATTACAGTTACAGCATATAAATAAAATTAATAAAGTTAATATAGAGAAGACAAAATTTAGTCCCTGGAGTTATAAAAGTTGACAGTCCTGATGGCCTGTGGGAATAAACTCCGTCTCATCCTCTCCGTTTTCACAGCGTGACAGCGGAGGCGTTTGCCTGATCGTAGCATCTGGAACAGTCCGTTGCTGGGGTGGTAGGGGTCCCTCATGATCTTGCTTGCTCTGGATCTGCACCTCCTGATGTATAGGTCCTGCAGGGGGACGAGTGTAGTTCCCATGGTGCGTTCTGCCGAACGCACTACTCTCTGCAGGGCCATCCTGTCCTGGGCAGAGCTGTTCCCAAACAAGACTGTGATGTTGCCGGACAGGATGCTCTCTACAGCCCCAGAGTAGAAGCAATGAAGGATCCTCAGAGACACTCTGAATTTCCTCAGCTGTCTAAGGTGGTAAAGGCGCTGCTTTGCCTTACCCACCAGTGCGGCAATGTGCGTTGCCCATGTCAGATCCTCTGCGATGCGGACTCCCAAGTATTTAAAACTGCTCACCCTATCCACAGTAGACCCATTTATCTCCAGTGGCGTGTACATCCTTGGATGTTGAGCCCTTCTAAAGTCCACAATCAGCTCCTTAGTTTTAGTGACATTCAAGAGGAGGCTATTGGCCTGACACCAGAGTGCCAGATCAGCCACCTCCTCCCGGTAGGCCTTCTCATCGTTGTTGGAGATCCGGCCCACCACCACAGTGTCATCAGCAAACTTGATGATGGAGTTTGAGCTGAACCTGGCCCCACAGTCATGTGTGTACAGGGAGTACAGTAGGGGGCTAAGGACACAACCCTGGGGGATCCTGTGTTCAGGGTGAGGGAGCTAGATGTGTGTTCCCCCATCCTGACCACTTGGGGCCAGGCGGTGAGAAAGTCCAGGACCCAGGCACACAGGGGAGTGTTAAGCCCCAGTTCCAGCAGCTTCTCAACCAGTCTGCTGGGGACTATTGTGTTGAAAGCTGAACTAAAGTCAATGAACAGCATCCTCACATAGCCCCCCTGGCTGTCCAGATGAGAGAGAACGGTGTGCAGAACCTGGGAGACCGCATCATCCGTGGACCTGTTCGGACGGTATGCGAACTGTAGTGGGTCCATGTTGCGAGGAAGGAGGGCACAGATGTGCTTCTTGATACTCCGCTTTACTAATTTTTTCCATTGAAGTGGATGATTTCATATCTTTCCATGTTGCCTCTCATCAGCCCTGATCTTGCCTGTGGTGCAGCCTGACTGTATTCCCCTGAATCTCGACTACTCCCTCCTCACAACCCACCCTGCCAGCCAGCTTTGCTTTTGATTTAGTCTAGTGCTGTGCGGGAATTGCTGGTCGGTGCTGACTCGGTGGGCCGAAGGACCCGTTTCTATGCTGTATCTCTAAACTAAAATAAACAAAGTTTTAGTTCAGTTTATTATCATGTGTACCGAGCGAGGTACAGCGATTAGCTTTTTGTTGCTTAGGAAAATAACTGCAGATGCTGGTACAAATCAAAGGTGTTACAAAATGCTGGAGTAACTCAGCGGGTCAGGCGGCATCTAGGAGAGAGGGAATGGGTGACGTTTCGGGTCGAGACCCTTCTTCAGACTGAAGGGTCTGAAGAAGGGTCTCGACTCGAAACGTCAGAGGATAGTTCCTCTGCCCCTCTCTTCACCTCCCCTTCCTAGTTCTCCCTCTATCTTCCTGTCTCCACCTATATACTTCCTTTGTCCCGCCCCCCTGACATCAGTTTGAGGAAGGGTCTCGACCCGAAACGTCACCCATTCCTTCTCTCCTGAGATGCTGCCTGACCTGCTGAGTTAAATGGATAGAAAATTGGTTGACAGACAGAAAGCAAAGAGTGGGGATAAATGGGTCCCTTTCAGAATGGCAGGCAGTAACTAGTGGGGTACCGCAAGGCTCGGTGCTGGGACCGCAGCTATTTACAAAATACATTAATGACTTGGATGAAGGGATTAAAAGTACCATTAGCAAATTTGCAGATGATACAAAGCTGGGTGGTAGTGTGAACTGTGAGGAAGATGCTATGAGGTTGCAGGGTGACTTGGACAGGTTGTATGAGTGGGCGGATGCATGGCAGATGCAGTTTAATGTGGATGTGTGAGGTTCTCCACTTTGGTGGTAAGAATAGGAAGGCAGAGTATTATCTGAATGGTGTCAAGTTAGGAACAGGGGACGTACAACGAGATCTGGGTGTCCTAGTGCATCAGTCACTGAAAGGAAGCATGCAGGTACAGCAGGCAGTGAAGAAAGCCAATGGAATGTTGGCCATCATAACAAGAGGAGTTGAGTATAGGAGCAAAGAGGTCCTTCTGCAGTTGTACAGGGCCCTAGTGAGACCGCACCTGGAGTACTGTGTGCAGTTTTGGTCTCCAAATTTGAGGAAGGATATTTTTGCTATTGAGGGCATGCAGCGTAGGTTTACTAGGTTAATTCCCGGAATGGCAGGACTATCATATCATATCAACTGCATCACTGAAATAAAATCTTGGCTTCAATCAAATTTCCTCAAACTCAACTGCAACAAATCTGAAATCATCATCATTGGTCCAAAAACGCTCACCAAATCCACCCAAAACTTCATCCTCAATATTGATGGTCTCCCAGTATCCACCTCCCCTCACATCCGGAATCTTGGAATCATCTTTGATCAAACCCTCTCCTTCGACAAACACATCAAACACATCACAAAGACAGCCTTCTTCCACCTCAAAAACATTGCCCGTCTCCGTCCATCCCTCTCCTCCACAGCTGCAGAAACTCTCATCCACGCCTTCATCTCCTCCCGTCTGGACTACTGCAACAGCCTCCTCTATGGCTCACCCTCAAAAATCATCAGTAAACTTCAATACATTCAAAACTCCGCTGCCCGTCTATTCACCCACTCCCCGATCCGTGACCATATCACCCCCGTCCTTTACAAACTCCACTGGCTCCCCATCCCCCAGAGAATCCAGTACAAAATCCTCCTCATGACCTACAAAGCCCTCCATAACCTGGCCCCATCCTACCTGACTGACCTCCTCCACTGGCACACTCCCACCCGTACCCTCCGCTCTGCTGCTGCCAATCTCCTGTCCCCCCCATCCGGACCAAACTCAGATCCTGGGGGGACAGGGCTTTCTCCATCGCTGCTCCCACCCTATGGAACTCACTACCCCAAACCGTCAGAGACTCCTCCTCACTCACCACATTCAAAACATCACTGAAGTCTCACCTGTTCAGCACTGCCTTCAACCACTGAAGGTCACCTCACCTTCTGTCTGCTTTTTCTGTTTGTTTACTTATTTATCTATTTATTCACTTCTCTATGTTCTAGAAATCCCTGTAAAGCGTCTTTGAGTGTTTGAAAAGCGCTATATAAATGTAATGCATTATTATTATTATTATTATCATATGTTGAAAGACTGGAGCGACTAGACTTGTATACACTGGAATTTAGAAGGATGAGAGGAGATCTTATCGAAACGTATAAGATTATTACGGGGTTGGACACGTTAGAGGCAGGAAACATGTTCCCAATGTTGGGGGAGTCCAGAACAAGGGGCCACAGTTTAAGAATAAGGGGTAGGCCATTTAGAACTGAGATGAGGAAAAACCTTTTCAGTCAGAGAGTTATGAATCTGTGGAATTCTCTGCCTCAGAAGGCAGTGGTGGCCAATTCTCTGAATGCATTCAAGAGAGAGCTAGATAGAGCTCTTAAGGATAGCGGAGTCAGGGGGTATGGGGAGAAGGCAGGAACGGGGTACTGATTGAAAATGATCAGCCATGATCACATTGCAAGACGGTGCTGGCTCGAAGGGCCGAATGGCCTCCTCCTGCACCTATTGTCTATTGTCTATTGTTACTCCAGCATTTTGTGATACCTTAGCTTTTTGTTGCGTGTCAATTAGTTAGCGGAAAGACTATACATGATTACAATGGAGCCATCCACAGTGTACAGATACATCATAAAGGGAATAACGTTCAGTGCAAGGTAAAGTCCAGTAAAGTTCGATTAAAGATAGTCCAAGGATCTTTAATTGAGATAGATAGTAGGTCAGGACTGCGCTCTAGTTGGTGATAGGATGGTTCAGTTGTCTGATAATGGCTGGGTAGAAACTGTCCCTGATTCTGGAGGTGTGCGTTTTCACACTTTTGTACCTCTTGCCTGATGGGAGATTGGGGTGAGACTGGTCCTTGATTATGCTGCTGGCCTTGCCGAGGCAGCGTGAAGTGTAGATGGAGTCAATGGAAGGGAGGCTGGTTTGTGGGATGGTCTGGGCTGCGTCCAAAATTCTCTACAATTTCTTGTGGTCTTGGATGGAGCTGTTCCCAAACCAAGCTGTGATGCATCCTGATAAAATGCTTTCTACAGCGCATCTGCAGAAATTGGTGAGAGTTGTTGGGGACATGCCGAACTTCTTACGTCTTCTAATGTAGTAGAGGCGTTGGTGTGGTTTCTCGGATCATCAACAGATTCACACAGTGAAGACTTGATGGCCACTCCCAGCACTCCACAGGAGATAGACACAAAACGCTGGAGAAACGTAGTGGGACAGGGTCTCGACTGGGGGTGCCAACTTTCTAACTCCCAAATAAGGGACAAAAAGTGACATCACCGCCCGCACCCCACGTGACCTTACCTAGCCAGTGGCCACGTGCTCCCACTCCACCAATGGCGGTCGCCCGGGCCGGGAGGCGGGTTGCTACGCAACCTCCGTTTGGCGAACACAGTCGGCCCCGCTCCCCGAACACCTCCGTTAGCCTACACTGTCCGGGCTCATAGTGGCCTCCGGGCCTACACCGTCTTTCCAGGAATGCTGCCTGTCCCGTTGAGTTACTCCATCATTTTGCAAATCTTGGACTGAGTGTAGTGTTGCATGTCTGGGACTGCAAATATTGCTGGCATACGGAGACAGGCAGCCAATATCTGACATGAGTACAGGCCCCAATACTGCAGCACTCAGGTGAACCTCACTGCTGCTGCCCCAACTGAAACAAGCTGTCCACAGCCAGCTGTTATCTGTGGAGTGTGTACAGATGTGGAACCTTTGTCTGATGAGCTGAGGAGCAGTGCACATTTGATCGTTTCCTCTGCATTTATTTACCCTTACCTCCCCCAGACTGCCGAGCCCTGTGGCAATCAACTGTTCTTTTACTTTGAAGCAGAACACTTCTGCATGGTGAATCGTAGTTATATATTTTAATTCAGCTTACTTTAGTTACTGCTGCTCATTTACACCAGCAGGGGTCTGGTTAATGGCTCAGTCACCAAAAAAAAAAGCTGGGAATTCAGTCTTAAAAGGGAAAATAAACATCACAACAGCCAGGAAATAACACCTAGTCGAAGATCTCCACCGATGTTTAAATCAATGCTGTAATTAAGGATTCAAGATTCAAGATTCAAGATTCAAGATAGCTTTATTTGTCATCCAATATTGGACGAAATTCAGTCACCCACAGTCCAACAATAAAAGCATTAAATAGGCATCCCACCTTTTGACTCGGTATTAGTCAAAACTATCTCGCTGCCAAATAAGGGACAAGGTGATGTCACCGCCCAACACCCCACGCACCACGTGACCTCACCACATGACCTCACCACGTGACCTCACCACGTGACCTCACCACGTGACCTCACCACGTGACCTCACCACGTGACCTCACCACGTGACCTCACCCAGCCAGTGGCCACGTGCTCCCGCTCCAACAATGGCGGCCGCCCAGGCCGGGAGGGGGGTTGCTATGCAGCCTCCATTAGGCGGCGCCTGGACCTCGGGACCTACATTGCCCAGACCTACATTGCCCAGACCTACACTGTCCGGCCCTACACTGTCTGGGCCTACACTGTCCGGGCCTACACTATCCGGGCCTACACTGTCCGGGCCTACATTGCCCGGACCTACACTGTCCAGACCTACACAGTCCAGGCCTATACTGTTCGGGCCTATACTGCCCGGGCCTACACTGTCTGGGCCTACACTGTCCGGGCCTACAGTATCTGGACTTACATTGTCCGGACCTACACTGTCCGGCCCTTCTGTGTCCGGGCCTACAGTGTCCGGGCCTACAGCATTCGTGCCCCCCGGGTCTAATACAGGACAAGGGCGGTCCCATACGGGATAAATCAATTTAGCCCAAAATACAGGATGTCCCGGCTAATACAGGACAGTTGGCAACCCTACTCAGTATCCCAATATCCCAAAAGGACTGAGGAAGGGTCTCGACCCGAAACATCACTTGCTCCTTTTCTCCAGAGATGGTGCCTGACCCGCCGATTTACTCCAGCTTTTTTTGTCTCCTTATACAAATCTCAGTGCAGTTTCCTAGCAGGAAGATACCCCACCCTAAATCTACCTTGTTTAGTTAAGTTTAGTTCAGAGATACAGCACGTAGACAGGCCCTTCGGCCCACCGAGTCCGCACCGACCAGCGATCCCCGCACACTAGCACTCTCCTACACACACTAGAGACAATTTACATTTATACCAAGCCAATTAACCTACAAACCTGTATGTCTTTGGAGTGTGGGAGATAACCGAAGACCTCTGCAGGTCACGGGGAGAACGTACAAACTCCATACAGACAGTACCCGTAGTCGGGATGGAACCCGGGTCTCCAGCACTTCAGCGCTGTAAGGCAGCAACTCTACCGCTGCGCCACCGTGCCGCCTGTGAAGGGGAGCCATGGGATAGCCCGACACAAAGGCTTCATACGGCCCATTTGGTTTAGTTTAATTTAGTTTACAGATACAGCATGGAAACAGGCCCTTCGGCCCACTGAGTCCACACCAAACATCTGTGTTATCCCACTTCCCATCCATCTCCCTGCACACTAGGGGGCAATATTACAGAGACCAATTAACCTACAAGCCCGCACACCTTTGGGATGAGGGGGGAGACCGGTGCACCCGGAGGAAGCCCATGCAGTCTCAGGGTGATCGTGCAAACTCCACACAGACAGTCTTGAGGTGAAGATCGGCTCTGGGCCTCTGGCGCTGTGAGGTAGCAGCTCTACCTGCTGCGTCACTGTGCTGCCCCAGTTGTGCCTTCTGAATTGTAATACAATTTTCCCTCCCCACCCTCCCCCAAACCCATCTGGTAATATTCCCCTCCCCCCATACTTCTGATGGTCTCATAAGTTCATAAGTTCTTCAGTCACAGGAGTAGAATTAGGCCATTCAGCCCATCACCTAATCCACCTTCTACATAGTACATACTGCATCCTACATCCACTCTGGCTGATCTACATTCTCTCTCAACCCAATTCTCCTGCCTTCTCCCCATAACCCCTGACACCCGTACTAATCAAGAATCTGTCAATCTCTGCCTTAAAAATATCCATGGACTTGGCCTCCACAGCTGTCTGTGGTAAAGAATTGTACAGATTCACAAAGATATTCCTCCGCATCTCCTTTTATTCTGAAGCTAAGGCCTCTGTCCTAGACTCTCCCACTAGTGGAAAAATCCTCTCCACATCCACTCTATCCAGGCCTTTCACTTTTCACTTCAATGAAGAGGTTTCCCTCGTCCTTCCAAACTCCAGTGAGTGCAGGCCCAGTGCCGACAAACGATCATCCTATGTTAACCCGAAGGTATTTATTCACAAAATGCTGGCGTAACTCAGCAGGTCAGGCAGCATCTCAGGAGAGAAGGAATGGGTGACGTTTCGGGTCGAAGAAGGGTCTCAACCCGAAACGTCACCCATTCCTTCTCTCCTGAGATGCTGCCTGACCTGCTGAGTTACGCCAGCATTTTGTGAATAAATACCTTCGATTTGTACCAGCATCTGCAGTTATTGTCTTATACATCCTATGTTAACCCAGTCATTCCTGGGATCATTCTCGTAAACCTCCTCTGGACCCTCTCCAGAGCCAGCACAATGCTCCCTGCTTCTTCAGACTGATCTGAAGAAGGGCCTCGACCCGAAACATCACCCATTCCTTCTCTCCAGAGATGCTGCCTGCCCCGCTGAGTTTCTCCAGCATTTTGTGTCTATCTTCGGTTTAAACCAGCATCTGCGGTCCATCCTACATGCCCTCTGCTTAATCTTTATCCATGTGATTATCAGCAGCTTAGCCTAACAGTCACAATTTTATCAGTCACAAAAATCTTTTAGCTCTGGTTAACAACCCTTTAACAATTGTGTTTATTGGCTCTGCCTTAAACACATTATGATTTTAAATATCTCCATCAAATTCCCTCAGCCTTCTCTGTTCAAATGAGAATAACCCATTCTCCAGGTCTATCCATCTCACCACAGTGCTTTGCCTAGCAATAGTTACAGTAAATCACGTCTATAATGTTCATAATGCCTATATTCACTCTTTAATGTGATGCATGTTAGGCACAAAATTCCAGCAGGGTCTGAACATACATAGAAAGATAGAAACATAGAAAACAGATGCAGGAGGAGGCCATTCGGCCCTTCGAGCCAGCACCGCCATTCATTGTGATCACGGCTGATCATCCACAATCAGTAACCCGTGCCTGCCTTCTCCCCATATCCCTTGATTCCACTGGCACCTAGAGCTCTATCTAACTCTCTCTTAAATTCATCCAGTGAATTGGCCTCCACTGCCCTCTGTGGCAGAGAATCCCACAAATTCACAACTCTCTGGGTGGAAAAGTTTCTTCTCAGCTCAGTTTTAAATGGCCTCCCCTTGATTCTTAGACTGGGGCCCCTGGTTCTGGACTCCCCAACGTTGGGAACATTTTTCCTGTATTTAGCCTTCTCCAGTCCTTTTATAATTTTATACGTCTCTATAAGATCCCCTCTCATTCTTCTAAACTCCAGTGAATACAAGCTCAGTCTTTCCAATCTTTCCTCATATGACAGTCCCGCCATCACCGATGAACAAATACAATGCTCAGTGGGATGTTTCAGGGATGAAAATGGGTCATTCAGGCAATCGGAGCCACTGCCTCCGACTCCATCGTCAACTGCAAAGCCCTGATTCTCCGGTCTCTCGGCTTCGGCTTAACAAATTATTCCAAACACAACTTTCCTTTTGATATCTCCCTGTTTCCCAATACTCCCAAATCTCCCAATTCTCCCTGATATCTGTTCTAAGTTTATTTTTCAGAAGATTCCGTCTGCTTCCTCTACGGCCTCCTTATTTTTGTTGGATTTGCAGTGTTAATGAGGTCAATAGTGTTTGAACTTCCCTTCATCGGCCCATTCCCTTCGATACACCCAGGGGTTGGTGGGTGTGTGGAACGAGCTGCTGCAGGAGGTAGTTGAGGCAGGTAGTGTGACATATAAAAGTCACTTGGGCAGGTACACGGGTCGAAGGTTTAGAGGGATCCAGGCAAATGGGACTAGCGTGGATCTTGGCCGGCATGTACGAGTCGGGCCGAAGAGCCTGTTTCTGTTCTGTATGACTCTATGACTCTTGGGGAGGCACAGTGGCACAGCGGTAGAGCTGCTGCCTCACAGCGCCAGAGTCCTAGGTTCAATCCTGACTACAGTTGCTGTCTGGACTGAGTTTGTACATTCTCACCGCGACCGCGTAGGTTTTCGCCAAGTGCTCCGGTTTCCTCCAGTTTCAGTTTAGTTTCGTTTATTGTCACGTGTACTGAGGTACAGTGAAAAGCTTTTATTGCTTGCTAACCAGTCAGCGGAAAGACATCATTACAATTGATCCATTTACAGTGCATAGATACATGATAAGGGAATAACGTTTAATGCAAAGTAAAGATCAGTAAAGTCTGATCAAGGATAGTCTGAGGGTCACCAATGAGGTAGACAGTAGTTCGGCACTGCTCTCTGGATGTGGTAGGATGAGTCAGTTGCCTGATAACAGCTGGGAAGAAACTGTCCCTGAATCTGGGGGTGTGCGTTTTCACCGTTCTGTACCTCTTGCCTGATGGGAGAGGGGAGAAGAGGGAGTGGCCAGGGTGCGACTCGTCCTTGATTATGCTGCTGGCCTTGGCGAGGCAGCGTGAGGTGTAAATGGAGTCAATGGAATGGAGGTTGGTTTGTGTGATGGTCTGAGCTGGTCCCACACTCCAAAGACATACAGGTTGGTGGGTTAATTGGCTCCTGTGAATTGTCCCTAGGTGGGTGTGTAGGATCATGCTAGGTGAGTGGGCCGAAGGGCCAGTTTCCATGCTATATCTCTGCAGTCTAAAGACACTATGACTCAATGGCATCTTTCAAAGACGATGTTAAAAAAAGGTCCTTCTGCACTTTGCAGTAGAAAATATCCCATGATACACTCTGCTGAGGGTGAATAATGTACTTCCAAAAGACCAGCCAGATCTTTCCTTTGTAGCATACCTGTTTACGCTTCAACAGAGTGGTTTTAATTTTCTTTGGCAGATTACGCTCCTGACTACTCTCCCTTTTGAAATCAAGACTTTGATCCTTTCAGTTCAGTTTATTGTCACGTGTACCGAGGTACAGTGAAAAGCTTTTGTTGCGTGCTAATCTGTCAGCAGAAAGACAACACATGATTACAATCAGCTGAACAGTTGAAATCAGAAAGGTTCCCAATCTTTATGGTTGCTGCTCTTTTTCTTTTTTTTCCCTTTGATGAGTTTATAATTTAGTTTAGAGATACAGTGCGGAAACAGGCCCTTCGGCCCACCGAGTCTGCACCGACCTGCGATCCCCGCACATTCACACCACCCTACACACCAGAGGCAATTTACAATTTTAACAAGTCAATTAACCCTCAAACCTGTAAGTCTTTGGAGTGTGGGAGGAAACCAGGACCCATGGAGAAAACCCACGCAGGTCACGGGGAGAACGTACAAACTCCCCACAGACAGCGGCCGTAGTCAGGATCGAACCCGGGTCTCTGGTGCTGTGAGGCAGCAACTCTACCGCTGCGCCACCGTGCCATCCTTGATCTAGATTGAATACAGTTCTAAGCTTCCTGTGTTAGCCCTGGTCAGGTCATCTTCCCTGTTGGGGTTTTATGTCTGAAAATAATATATGTTTGTTATAAACAACATATTAAAGTTTTAAATATTAGCCATTGGGTGTCTACTGTGATGCATTTTAATGCGCTTTCTCATGATACCATAGACAGTTCTTGTCTCATTCCTTCAGTTTGCTTTGTTTCATTTTAAGTCCCTAGTTTTAGATTGAAGGAAACATTTGTAATCATAATGTAAAATTCTATCATATTATGATCATTCTTCCCTCAAGGCCCCATAACTACATGATCATCAATAAACCCTGTCACAGTGAACAATACAGGATCTAAAGCAGACTGTTCCCCACTGGCTCCTCAATGCACTGATTCAGAGAAAGCATCTTTCACACAGTTGTTAAATTCATCCTCCATGTGTCATTGTTAATTTGGGTTTGCACGATCGATTCGGGGGGAAGCCTCGCCTCGGCCTTCGAGACAAGGGCTGAGTCCTGCGGCACGGTGGCGCAGCGGTAAAGCAGCTGCTGTACCGCGCCAGAGACCCAGGTTCCATCATCACCCCTTTAAAAAAAAAAAATTTTTTATATAAAAGTTTTATTCCAAAGAAAAACATACAAACATACAAAGTGAAATGCCGCTGTGAGACCCAGGGTCTCGACCTGAAACGTCACCCAGTCCTTCTCTCCCGAGATGCTGCCTGACCTGCTGAGTTACTCCAGCATTTTGTGAATAAATACCTCGGACAATCAAGGATCAATTCCTTGATTGGACGCTGCTGGCTTTCCATTGTACTAAACAGTATGCCCTTATCCTGTTATTCCCTTATACACTCCAAATGGCTCGATTGTAATTATGTGTCGTCTTTCCGCTGGCTGGTTAGCGCGCAACAAAACCTTTTCACTGTACCTCGGTACACGTGACAATAAACTAAAGTGAAACTGAAACTCCTTGTCACATGAGAAACGTTGTGTGCTGTGGGGCCGGGGATGACATGAGGGTCAGCAGTGACCGCAGTGAAAGCCGCAATGTGGTGAACTCATGGGAAATGTTTTACTTACTGCGGTAAGAATGTCCAGGACCACATGGGGGCGTTGCCCCTCACCCTCAGGGTGCCTGCGTGGAGAGGCGCTGGTGATCTCGGCCTTGTCCCGGCAGCTCAGTCCTGGTCTTGAAGGACCAGGCGTGGGGATCTCAGGCTTCTCCCTGCAGTTCACCCTTGCCTCGAGAGGAGGCGCTGGCAGTGACAGGTTTATCCTGGCGGCTCAGCTTTGGGCTTGAAGAAGTAGAGCTGGTGGTCTCTGGATTATCCTGGTGGCTCAGACTTTGCCTGACCCGCTGAGTTTTGTGTCTGCCTTCGATTTAAACCAGCATCTGCAGTTTGGTTCCCCTCACCTTCTGTCCATGAATGATAAACAATGATTCTTCCAACTTTGTCCACTGATGTTCCACTTCTTAACCTTGCGAATTCTCCCAAGAATTCTGATGTCAGCTTGAAGTATTGTCCTTAGTCTTTGGTTTATGTTTTCATGCTTTGTAACTTATTTACGAGATACAATAGAGATATATACTCCCTAAGAAAAAAAGGCCTCTTATTGTGCACAATGGTGTGTGACTGGCCTTTAATTATTTAATATATCTTCGAATGATAGAGCAACATGAAGACATATATATATACAAACATGCCAACGGCACATATAAAAAATGTAAAGAAGAAATATAGACTGCCATATAAAGTACGGAGGCATTGATAAATGAATGTGTACATTTTTGTAGATATATATCTAAGCAGTGATATACAGTGTATATAATGCCATTCAATTTGGACCAAGCTGATCTATCCAACGATGATGGAGGTGTGAAGAAGTAGGAATAGTAGGATCATTTGGGGGTTTACACACTTGTATTGCTAAAGTATAGGCAGCAGATGCAGAAAAGCACGCATAAGAAAGCCTTAGAGATCAGTTTACAAAGGGAAAAAAAGTTTTGCTAAAAATAGACAGATTAAACCGCAGTCTTGGTGCTGAGGGGCTTGTGATTTGGTATTGAGGGCAGTATTGCTCAAGGGGCAAGAGTAGAAATGGAAGGTATATGTACACTTCATATTAGAAGTTGCAGATCACTGAAAAAGTTAGAAAGTATGTATACGAGATACTTAAAGATTCACAAATACATGCAGAGAGTACATTTAGTTTGGAGGTGCAGCGTGGAAGCAGGCCATTCGGCCCACCGAGCCCGCGATGACCAGTGATCACCCTGTACACTGGTACTATCCTACACACTGGGGACAATGTTACAGAAGCCAAATCCAGTAGATCAAGTGCGTGGGCAGACTGGACTTTGGACTTTGGAAATGGTGCCAAAGCATGGTGATGCCCACATTTGTAAGTCTGAAGAAGGGTCTCGACCCGAAAAGTCCAGTCTCAAGAAGGGTCTCGACCCGAAACGTCACCCATTCCTTCTCTTCTGAGATGCTGCCTGACCCGCTGAGTTACTCCAGCATTTTGTGAATAAATACCTTCGATTTGTGCCAGCATCTGCAGTTATTTTCTTACACTATGTAAATACACAAACTGCGCTATGCAGAGCTTGCAGCGGAGGCAGAATAGCGGGGCTGGAGAGCAAAGATCTGCCCGGTGGAAGTTGGACGTCGGGGCTTCGTGGCAACATCAACTGTAAGACTGATGAAGGACCTGGGGATCAGCGGACAAGCCCTATGCCAGGCCATCAAGGAAACATCAGGGGTGGCAGAGCGAAGTAGCCAGTGGCTCTGGCTGAAGAGGAAAGACCCCACCTGGTCTCTCAAATAAGCCGGCTGGGCAGATGCAGAGGGGGGTGGTTCTGGGATGCCACTGAGCCTACTGGAGACGTCGTGGGCCCAGTCAGCGAAACGTCGATGAACGTAGGTGCCCACTTGACAACCCCAATGACGTGTTCAACATCGAGAAAGCGTAGGTGAGTGCAGAAGCCTCCCATCACCACCGGGAGCAAGTTGAGAGTTGGCACTTTGGATTTTAACATCACTTCCTGTGTCTTTGAAAACACAAACAATTTCACTGTGCAGTTTTTTATGGACAAATAAAGCACCATTGAATTACTGAACCATATTTGAAACCCTTAAGGTCGTGGAAAGAGTTGATAGAGAAAAGCTTTTCCACTGACAAAGAGACGAGGATCCCAAGAGACATGACAATGACAATGAATGACAAAGGACCGAACATGACCTCTAGACTTTAGAATTTAGAGATACAGTGCGGAAACAGGCCCTTCGGCCCACTGAGTCCGCACCGACCAGCGATCAGCGATAGTACCCTGGCACGATCCTACACACACTGGGCAGAATGTACAATTTTACTAAGGCCAGTTAACATCTTTGTCCCTGAATATGGAGGTGTGCATTTTCATACTTTTTGTTTAGTTTAGAGATACAGCGCGGAAACAGGCCCTTTCGGCCCACTGGGTCCGCGCAGGCCAGCGATTCCCGCATATTAACACTATCCTAAACCCACTAGGAACAATTTTTTTACAATTACCAAGCCCATTAACCTACAAACCTGTACATCTTCGGAGTGTGGGAGGAAATCGAAGATCTCGGAGAAACCCTCGCAGGTCACGGGGAGAACGTACAAACTCCGTACAATAGACAATAGACAATAGACAATAGACAATAGGTGCAGGAGGAGGCCATTTGGCCCTTCGATCCAGCACCGCCATTCAATGTGATCATGGCTGATCATTCTCAATCAGTACCCCATTCCTGCCTTCTCCCCATACCCCCTGATTCCGCTATCCTTAACAACTCTATCTAGTTCTATCTTGAATGCATTCAGAGAATTGGCCTCCACTGCCTTCTGAGGCAGAGAATTACAGACAGCCCCCGTAGTCGGGATCGAGCCCGGGTCTCCAGCGCTGCATTCGCTGCAAGGCCGCAACTCTACCGCTGCGCCACCGTGTACTTCTGTACCTCTTGCCTGATGGGAGGGGGGAGAAGAGGGAATGAGACAAGTAAAGGCAGGTGGGTGGAATTTGAGCGCAGACCTAACAAAACTTCATTCCAATTCAGGCCTTGATGAAAAGGCCTCTGCCAAACAGTTTATTAACTCATGGTACGTGGGCGTTCCTGACAGGATCAGTAGTTATTGCCCCTTCCTTAATGTTTAGTTTAGAGTTCAGTTTTTTTTTGTTTAGTTTAGAGATACAGCATGGAAACAGGCCCTTCGGCCCACTGAGTCCGCACCGACCAGCGAACCCCGCACTCTTACACAATATCTCACACACACTAGGGGCAATTTATAATTAAACCAAGCCAATTTGCCTACAAACCTCTACGTCTTTGGAGTGTGGGAGGAAACCAGAGCACATGGAGCACCTCACGGGGAAAACACTGTAGTCAGGATCGAACCCGGGTCTCGGGCGCAGTAAGGCAGCAACTCTACCGTGCAGCCTAATAGGAAAATTCCTTTCCTAAGTCCCGGAGACTTCCTCAGGCACACACTGGTGCAGTAAATATCCTGGTGACCCAGAGGAGATGCTTAAGATACAACTAAAGACGTATTAGAATAGCAACAACTGCTGATTAGAATAATGAGGTTGGGCAGTGTCGCTTACTTTTCTCGGTAAACAACAGCGCGTTGAGTGAGCACTCAATAATCACACTCATTAGCAAACGCATATGGACGGTCCTTGTCTCTGTCTCCACTACGTTACATTCATCACAAAGAATAAGTCACAGCTCGGTGTAATCAGCTCTGCAAGTGCCAACAACGTGTTTCAGCAGTCCAGCTGTGTGTGTGATGGAACCAGATTATCCAGGGTAGCGCCTATAACCTGCCCTGTAGAAGGGTCTAGACCTGAAACGTCACCCATTCCTTCTCTCCAGAGATGCTGCCTGTCCCGCTGAGTTACTCCAGCATTTTGTGTCTATCTTCAGTGTACAATCGGGCAGCCTCTTCAATGCACATCTATCAATAGGCAATAAACGGAATGACTTCCAGCCTCATATTTCACGGGCAGCTTACACCCCAGTTGAATATTGACTTCAAGTAACCCTTGCGTTCCCTCTCTCTGCATTCCTCCCCCTTCCTAATTCGCCAACCAGTCTGACTAAATTTTATCTCCTGATTAATCACCTGATTAAATTTTATCTTGACGATAGACACAAAATGCTGAAGTAACTCAGCGGGTCAGGCAGCATCTCTGGAGAGAAGTAATGGGTGGCGTTTTGGGTCGAGACCCTTCTTCAGTCTAGTCTCGACCCTAAACGTCACCCATTCCTTCTATCCAGAGATGCTTCCTGGCCCGCTGAGTTACTCCAGCATTTTCTGTATGCTGCATACGTTCGATTTAAATCAACATCAGCAGTTTTTTTCCTATAAGTTTTATCTCTGTATGCTTCGTTGTCACCTTCTCCTAGCTAACAGTTCTACATTGTCCTTGATTTTCTTTCCCTTTGATGTCTCGTTTTCACACCTTACCCTTCCTGATCTCTTTGTCTCCCCTGACTCTCAGTCTGAAGAAGCATCTCGACCAGAAACGTCACCCGTTCCTTCTATCCAGAGATGCTTCCTGGCCCGCTGAGTTACTCCAGCATTTTGTGCCTATCTTCGGTGTAAACCAGCATCTGCAGTTCCTTAAGGATAGCGGAGTCAGGGGGTATGGGGAGAAGGCAGGAACGGGGTACTGATTGAGAATGATCAGCTATGATCACATTGAATGGCGGTGCTGGATCGAAGGGCCGAATGTCCTCCTCCTGCACCTATTGTCTATTGTCTATTGTCTTCCTACACGTCTGACAATCGAATGACCCCAGGCCGATGCAAGCACAGGGGGAGAGGTCTGGCGTCACAGGTAGGTCGTGTGGTCAGAATGGCTTTCAGCACAATGGGCTCCATCAGTCAGAGTATTTAGTATAGAAGTTGGGAAGTCATCAGTCAACACAAAATGCTGGAGTAACTCAACGGGTCAGGCAGCATCTATGGAGATAAGGAATGGGTGATGTTTCAGGTTGAGACCCTTCTTCAGACTGATGTCAGGGGCGTGGGCAGGACAGAGATAGAATGTAGTCGGAGACAGTAAGACTGATGGGAGAACTGGGAAGGGGAGGAGATGGAGAGAGAGGGAAAGCAAGGGCTATTTGAAGTTAGAGAAGTCAATGTTCATACCGCTGGGGTGTAAGCTGCCCAAGCAAAATATGAGGTGCTGTTCCTCCAATTCGTGTTTGCCCTCACTCTGACAATGGAGGAGGCCTAGGACAGAAAGGACAGACTGGGAGTGGGAGGGGGAGTTGAAGTGCTGATCCACCGGGAGATCAGGTTGGTTAATGCAGACCGAGCGAAGGTATTGAGCGAAATGATCGCCGAGCCTGCGCTTAGTCTCGCCGATGTAGATCGAGAGCAGCGGATACAATAGACGAGGTTGGAGGATGTACAGGTGAACCTCTGCCTCACCTGGAAAGACTGTTGGGGTCCTTGGATGGAGTCAAGGGTGGAGGTAAAGGAACAGGTGTTGCATCTCCTGCGGTTGCAGGGGCAAGTGCCCGGGGAGGAGGTGGTTAGGGTGGGAAGGGACGAGTGGACCAGGGAGTTACGGAGGGAACATTTTCTGTGGAAAGGGATGGAGATGGGAAGATTTAGCCAGTAGTGGGATCCCATTGGAGGTGGCAAAAGTGTTGGAGGATTATATGCTGATCGCAGTTGTACAAGATGTTGGTGAGGCCACATTTAGAGTATTGTGTTCATTTCTGGAAACCATGTTATAGGAAAGACGTTGTCTAGTTGGAAAGGGTACAGGGAAGATTCAAAAGGATATCGCCAGGACTCGAGGGTCTGAGCTGTAGGGAGGGTTGAGCAGGCTAGGGCTTTATTCCGCTGTGTGGCCATCAACTACCCGCTGCCTGGACCCACAAATGGCCATCCTGGCCAGACCCAGGAGCAGACTGACAGGGAGACCCTCCCCCCCACTCCACGTAGAACCACCCGATGGCTCGCACCTTAAACTGTGTTATGATAGATGACAGAATTAAATTAAATTTAATGGTCAACCGAACATGTATAATCTAAAACTGTGGTTAAAATGTGTGCTCGTTTAGTTTAGAGATGCAGCGCAAAAACAGGCCCACCGGGTCCGTGCCGCCCAGCGATCCCCGCACATTAACACCATCCTACACTCACTAGGGACAATCTTTACATTTACCAAGCCAATTAACCTGCATACCTGTACGTCTTTGGAGCGTGGGACGACACCGAAGATCTCGGAGAAAACCCACGCAGGTCACGGGGAGAACGTACAAACTCGCGGCCGCGGGACACCATTCTGCTTTAGTTAAACATTTTGTTCAAGATGGCCGCGCCGTTGTGTTTGGCTGCCTGCCACTCTATGTTTCTTTTTTTTGTTTTTTTTTCCTAATCAGATGTGCAGCACTTTGGTCAACGTGGGTTGTTTTTAAATGTGCTATACAAATAAAATTGACTTGACTTGACTTGACGTACCGGGTGCAGTTAAAGGGCCAGTACTGAAAGACCTTTATTCTCTTGGTATTCCATCCAATGCAGAGCCAGAGGCTGATGCGACAATGTGGATGGACCATTCCCCCAGACAGAACGGGACTGCAACTGTCCTGGGAGTGTTCTGTGAAGCATTGAAAGCACTGTAGAGTGGGGGGAGGACAGGGTGATTTTGTTCTGCTGTAACACTTCAATATGCAAAGAACATTTTGTATTGTGTAGGAAGGAACTGCAGATGCTGGTTTAAACCGAAGAAAGAAAGACACAAAATGCTAGAGTAACTCAGCGGGACAGGTAGCATCTCTGGAGGGTGACATTTCGGGTCGAGTCTGAGCAAGGCTCTCAACCCGAAACGTCACCCATTCCTTCTACCAGAGATGCTGCCTGTCCCGCTGAGTTACTCCAGCATTTTGTGTCTACCTTTGAATATTCCGTATTTATCCCACACAGTAACTGAGAGGTGAGTGTACTGTGCGATGGGTGAGAAGGGGCCTTATTCTGAACTTTATTCATTTTGAGACACAATATGGTTTTGTCCCACCGAGTCCACGCCCACCATCGATCACCCATTCACACGAGTTCTATTCCATCCCACTTTCTCATCCATTCTTTACACATGAGGGGAAATTTACAGGGCCCTCCAAACCACAGTCTGAAGAAGGATCTCGACCCGAAACGCCACCCATTCCTTCTACCCAGAGATGCTGCCTGTCCCGCTGAGTTACCCCAGCATTTTTGTGTCTGTTTCCTGCACGTCTTTGGGATGTTGGAGAAAACTGGAGCACCTGGGGGGAATCCGCGTGGTGACAGAGAGGGTGTGCAAACTGCACATGTACAGCACCCGAGGTCAGGATCGAACCTGGATCTCCAGTGCTGTGAGGCAGCAGCTCCACCAGCAGCTTCCACATGATGGAATTCAATTTCATTAGATTTCACTGTTGGTTTTTCTTATTCCAAGGAATAACTGATGAGAACAGGATGGAGCACGACAGCACACATGTTCCTAAGAACAATGTCAATGCACTAAACATATTTCTGATATGCCTGGAACGTACCACAAAAGAATAATCATCGCTGAGTAAGTGGTGTGGAATGCTTCCCACGGATACATGAGCTGACTGAAGTGTGCATTCCTGGGTCCAGCCACAATGGAGATGCAGAATAATGAGCAATATTGTCACAGTGTTAGGAGGAAGGAAATGCATTTGCTGGTTTGAACTGAAGATAGATGCAAACCAGTGGTACCAATATTGATTTCACTAACTTCAAGTAACCCTTGCATCCCCTCTCTCTCCATCCCTACCCCCCCCCCCCCCCCCAGTCCTGTTGAGTTTTGCTGTCTGTGTATCGCGTTATCACTGCCCCCCCACAGCCAACAATGGACCATCTTTTCTTGATCATCGTTGCTTTTTGCAATCCTTTCATTGATTTGTTCTATATTCTATATCACCGTTTATATCTCTCGTTTCCCTTTCCCCTGAATCTCAGTCTGAAGAAGGGTCTCGACCTGAAACATCACCGATTCCTTTTCTCCAGAGATGCTGCCTGACCCGCTGAGTTACTCCAGCATTTTTGTGTCTATCTTTTGTCACAGAATTGTATGGATTACTTAAGAACTCTCGTTCAAATGAAGTTAAATTGTTCTATAGTGTAGTGTATGTTGGAAAGATACTGTGCATTCACATCTAAGGCATCTGTATAAAAGATGGACCACAAGCTACAAACATGGAGAGGTTACTGGGCAAGATTTTATTATGTTGTAGTAGTTTAATTTTAGTTTAGTTTAGTTTTAGAGATACAGCGCGGAAACAGGCCCTTCAGTCCACTGAGTCCGCTCCGACCAGTGATCCCCGCACACTAACACTATCCTACACACACTAGGGACAGTTTACATTTATGCCAAGCCAATTAAACTACAAACCTGTATGTCTTTGGAGTGTGGGAGGAAACTGGAGCACCTGGAGAAAACCCAAACGGCCACAGTGAGAATGTACAAACTCCATACAGACAGCACTCTTAGTCAGGATCGAACCTGGGTCTCTGGCGCTGTAAAGCAGTAGCTCTACCAATATGCCACTGTGCCATCTTCAATGCATGGTTAAGTTTAAATCTTTCTCCATAAAACCCCACCATCACCTCCCATCCCCACAAATTCCACCACAGCTTCAAGGCAGGGCCCAGACATTGCACATGAAGGGCGGCACAGTGGTGCAGCGGGTAGAGCTGCTGCCTCACAGCACCAGAGACCCGGGTTTGATCCTGACCTTGGGTGTTGCTTTTGAAGAGTTTGCACGTTCTCCCTGTGAACACGCGTGGGTTTCCTCCAGATGTTCCCGTTTCCTCCCACATCCCAAAGTCATGCAGGTTTGCAGGTTCATTGGCCTCCGTGAAGTTGGCTGAAATGTTTGTGAACTGGAAAGTGGGATGATATAGAACTAGTGTGAACGGATGATCGATGGTCAGTGTGGACTCCCAGGAAATAAGGATCGCAGATTGATGTTGGGCGGTCACGGTGGCGCAGCGGTAGAGTTACTGCCTTACAGCGCTTGCTGCACCAGAGACCCGGTTTCAATCCCGACTGCGGGTGCTGTCTGTACGGAGTTTGTACGTTCTCCCCGTGACCTGCGTGGGTTTTCTCCGAGATCTTCGGTTTCCTCTCACACTCCAAAGACATACAGGTTTGTAGGTTAATTGGCTTGGTAAATGTAAAAATTGTCCCTCGTGGGTGTAGAATAGTGTTAGTGTGCGGGGATCGCTGGTCGGCACGGACCCGGTGGGCCGAAGGGCCTGTTTCCGTTCTGTATCTCTAAACTAAACTAAACTGCAATCAGCGGGTTAAGCAGCATCTCTGGAGGATATGGATAGGCTACGTTTCAGATTAGGATCCTTCTTCAGACTGGTTGTCAAGAGTCAAGTGTGTTTTAGAAACATAGAAACAAATAAAATAGGTGCAGGAGGAGGCCATTTGGCCCTTCGAACCAGCACCGCCATTCATTGTGATCATGGCTGATCATCTACAATCAGTAACCTGTGCCTGCCTTTTCCCCATATCCCTTGATTCCACTGACCCCTAGAGCTCTATCTAAAGGGCCTGTCCCACTTTGGCGATCTTTTTGGCGACTGCCGGCGACTGTCAAAGTCGTAGCAGATCAGCGAAAAAAATAACCGTGCGACGATGTCCACAACAATGACCTCGACAATGACCACGACAATGACCACGACAATGACCACGACAATGACCACGACAATGACCACGACAATGACCACGACAATGACCACGACAATGACCACGACAATGACCACGACAATGACCACGACAATGACCACGACAATGACCACGACAATGACCACGACAATGACCATGACAATGACCACGACAATGCCCGCAGCAAGCTAAGACAACCTACCACATAGGCGACGGCAAGCTGACGAAAACCGGCGAATCAGAGGCCCTGTCCCACTTAGGCGATTGTAAGGCGACAGATGATGACTAGACTGTCCCCACAGTTCGCCGGGGTGTCGCGGGCATGATCATGGGGAGTCTTCAAAGAATCGTAGTGGATCTCGGCGCGTCGCGAAGATTTCATCCGTTTTGAAATTTCTCGGCGACAGCTGGCTTGTCGCCCGGTACCGTAGCTTATTGCGGGCGCTGTCGCACGCTGGCCCCAGGTACGCAAGGTTGTCACCTGTACTTTTACATGACACGTCATTCACAGATGCTATTAGCATTCATTTTGACCATTAAAATCAAATGCTGACACGCGCGCTGCGCGATGAGAACTCTTTTCATTCATTCATTTAGAATCTAAACGAATGAATGAAAAGAGTTCTCATAGCGCAGCGCGTGTGTCAGCGTTTGATTTTAACGGTCAAAATGAATGCGGCTAGAATATTTGAATGAGATGTCATGATAAAGTACTTCGAATTTCAATGAATTCCGACTCCTGTTTTTTTTAAAATCACCAAGATCAACTTTATTCAACAACATTTTTTTCATATGAAAGATGTAAAACTGCGTGCATCGCGGACTCCACCCACAATCCACACCTGGCTGTTGCACCTGCTTTTCAGTGGACGGGTTTAGACCACAGATGTCATGCTCGGAGGCGGCATTGACGTGTGAAATGGGCTGTCCTCATGGTCAGGTGTGCATTCCCCTACAAACAACACAGCAGTAAAACTCAGTATATCTTTTTAGTAGTGCCTGTCTATGTGTGAGCTTTGGCTTTTAATGAACGTCGTGAACTGCCTGTGTCTCTGTTTGCCTCATTGATCTGAATGAATGAATGAAAAGAGTTCTCATCGCGCAGAGCGTGTGTCAGCGTTTGATTTTAATGGTCAAAATGAATGCGGCTAGAATCTGTGAATGACGTCATGAAAAAATACTTAGAAATTCAATAAATTCCGACAGCTATTTTTTAAGAAATCAATAAAATCAACTTTATTCAAAAACAACATATTCCTATGAATGATGGGTAATTGCATGCAATATATATTTTTTAATATAAACGGGCACTTCAAACAAATGCAAAATATACCTAGAAATTTTGCTGGACGGGCCTTGCTGTGGGTTTGTTCACGTGTGAGTTGTGCTTGTGACACCTCCACATAAGTGCAGGTTGTCGTTGGTTGTCTTGCTTGCCGTGGTCCCTGTCGTAGTGGACGTCCTGGATAGCGAAGACAGAGTCGCCGGTTGTCGTCAGCTTGCCGTCGCCTATGTGGTAGGTTGTCTTACCTTGTCGCGGGGATTGTCGTGGTTATTGTTGCGGGCATTGTCGAGGTCATTGTTGTGGTCATTGTCATGGTCATTGTCGTGGTCATTGTCATGGTCATTGTTGTGGTCATTGTCATGGTCATTGTCATGGTCATTGTCGTGGTCATTGTTGTGGACATTGTCGTGGTCATTGTCATGGTCATTGTCGTGGTCATTGTCGTGGTCATTGTCGTGGTCATTGTCGTGGTCATTGTCGTGGACATCGTCGCATGGTTATTTTCTTCGGCGATCTGCTACGACTTTGACAGTCGCCGGCAGTCGCCAAAAAGATCGCCAAAGTGGGACAGGCCCTTAACTCTCTTTTAAATTCATCCAGTGAATTGGCCTCCACTGCCCTCTGTGGCAGAGAATTCCACAAATTCACAACTCTCTGGGTGAAAAGGTTTCTTCCCACCTTAGTTTTAAATGGCCTCCCCTTTATTCTTAGACTCTGGCCCCTGGTTTTATTGTCACAGGTCCCAAAATGGAACAATGGACCTCTTGCTTGCAGCAGCACAACAGATATGTAAACGTAGTACATATGTCCGAGCATCATTGACATGTGGTTTGTGGGATCTTGCTTTGTGCAAAGCCTCCACTGCATCACCCAGCCCCGTCTACTCTCCACAATCACCTCATTGCTGTTTAATTGTTTGTAGCATCGAGTGTTTCTGGAAGAGGCAGTGTACATGGAGTTTGTTATGCCCGTCCTTTGTACTCTGACAATAGGCCTGCCTCATTTAGACACTTGAGTGGCCATTACTGAGAAACAATCACTTCCCATCCTCCTAGACCTGATTGTTCACATGGGACAACAGTTCTGACAAGAGTTTACCGTACTGTGTATTCACCACCTGCCCACCCCCTCACCTGTATCCACCTATCACTTATAGACACAACAATAGACAATAGACAATAGACAATAGACAATAGGTGCAGGAGTAGGCCATTCAGCCCTTCGAGCCAGCACCGCCATTCAATGCGATCATGGCTGATCACTCTCAATCAGTACCCTGTTCCTGCCTTCTCCCCATACCCCCTCACTCCGCTATCCTTAAGAGCTCTATCCAGCTCTCTCTTGAAAGCATCCAACGAACTGGCCTCCACTGCCTTCTGAGGCAGAGAATTCCACACCTTCACCACTCTCTGACTGAAAAAGTTCTTCCTCATCTCCGTTCTAAATGGCCTACCCCTTATTCTTAAACTGTGGCCCCTTGTTCTGGACTCCCCCAACATTGGGAACATGTTTCCTGCCTCTAATGTGTCCAATCACCTAATTATCTTATATGTTTCAATAAGATCCCCCCTCATCCTTCTAAATTCCAGTGTATACAAGCCTAATCGCTCCAGCCTTTCAACATACGACAGTCCCGCCATTCCGGGAATTAACCTAGTGAACCTACGCTGCACGCCCTCAACAGCAAGAATATCCTTCCTCAAATTTGGAGATCAAAACTGCACACAGTACTCCAGGTGCGGTCTCACCAGGGCCCGGTACAACTGTAGAAGGACCTCTTTGCTCCTATACTCAACTCCTCTTGTTATGAAGGCCAACATACCATTGGCTTTCTTCACTGCCTGCTGTACCTGCATGCTTCCTTTCAGTGACTGATGCACTAGGACACCCAGATCTCGTTGAACACCCCCTCTTCCTAACTTGACACCATTCAGATAATAACAAAGTGGATAATAACAAAGTGGATTAACTCAGCAGGTCAGGCAGCATCTCTGGTGCAAAGGAATGCATGATGTTTCAGATCGGGACCCTTCTTCAACGAAAGATTGGTGACATTTCAGGTCGGGACCCTTCTTTGAAGAAACACCACCCATCCTTTTTCTCCAGAGATGCTGCCTGGCCCGCTGAGTTACTCCGGCGCTTTGTGTCTATCTTCGGTGTGTCTTTGTTTCCACCCATCACTCGGCAGGCTTTGTCCCACCCCCACCTCTCCTTCCCCGCTTTCTCCTCTCCTACTCCTTCAACCTGAAGAAGGGTCCCGACCCAAAAGGTGGCCTGTCCGTTTCCATTCCACAGATGCTGCCTGACCTGCTGAGTTCTTCCGGCACTTTGCGTTACGATAATCTCAGTTTGCCCAGCTGATTCTCCAACTCCATGCAGGGGCAGCCTAATGTATTGAGCCCTTGGTGGATTCTCATTTCCAGCCACATGTCTTATTTCATTTGGCCCTTGCTTACTTCGGATTCACTGCCGTTCGTGTGAATCAATGATCACACAGATGACAAGCAGCACAATTACATCGGATAGGTATTGTGGGGTAGTGGCAGTACAATCTATATAACCACTAGTGCAGTCGAAAGGTCACATTTGGTATGGGTTTGCCATTCAACTGTCGGGAGAGGATAATTTATCTGCTTCATTGCCTCATACCCTGAATGATTGATAACCAATGAAAATAGACTTTGCTTTCATCAGTAATATTTATTGATGTGGGAAGCAAGGAAATGATGGATATTAATTAACGCCATCTCAGAGATTGAGCCTTCGGTTCAGTAAATGCCTCACGGGAGAGTCTTGGTGGTGTAGAGAGCACCGAGCCTTCCGTTAGTGTGCACGACATCTTATTAACATCGGTAATCTGCGATCTTGGCAGCCTTTGGTATCTTTGACTGAGCAGGGAAATGATTTTAAATCCTTGCGTTCCGGTGTCGAGGGCAGCCGGCAGTGAAGAGGGAAGCCAAGCGGGAGACACCATCTTTGAATTGTCAGACAAGTCTGTCGCCAGCACCCACAGTACGATGTCCAGCATCTGACACCGCGATGCGTGTGCGTTCTCCGAGCTGCAGCGGCGGAACTCACAACGCTGCTTTCCCACGGAGAGGACTTGTATTTTTATAATGAACTAGACCAAGTGGACCCGTTGGGCCCAAACCTCTCCTGCATTGGTGCAGCACCCTCTCCTCTCCCCCTCCCCTCTCTCCCCTCCCTCCCTCCCCTTCCTCCCTCCTCCCCCTCCCTCCAACCCCTTCCCCTCCCTCCCCTTCCTTTCCCCCCCACTACACCCCCTCAACCCCCCTTATTCTCCCTCATTCCCCTACCTCCACCCCCTCCCTCCCTCCTCCCCCCTCCCTAGGAGATATATTTAAACTTTAAAATGTGAATAACTTAAAAAATATAACACCCATTTCAATGAAACTTCTTCCATTGGCATCAAAGGGTGAGTAAAATTGTCCTAAAATTGTCGCCCTATCGTGTACCGTTCTGGCTGTAGTTCAGGAACAAACAAACAAACAAACAAACGAGAGTTTTTAGTCTATAGATTGCATGACTCCAAGGGGAGCCAGAAGACTTCACAGATCGTGACGAGGTTTTGATGGGGTAGCCACTGTTGTACTGGAGCAGAACACAGCAGCTAAAATGCAAATAGAAAGCTCCCACTAAAAAATATTGAGAGTTAAAAAAACTGAATAATTTGCATCTGCCATGTTGGCCGAGGGATAAATATTGATCAAGGCACATGGTCTGTTCCATATAACACATATTTTCATCAGTGATGGATGCACACTCAGTTCAATGTGATATTAGCACAACTGTGATGCTGTCTGCAGCTGTTACCCCACACCAGTGGTTCTGAGCTGGTAGCCAATGGTTTATTGTTTCAAAAATAAACTTAATTCATAGCACATATACATTCACTGCATGTCCCTGCATTTGTTCTACCTTGAATTTGACACATTCGTTTATTCTGCATTGGCGCAGCAGTAGAGTTGTTGCCTTACAGCACCAGAGATCTGGGTTCGATCTTGGGTACGTGTGCCGGCTGTACGGAGTTTGTACGCTCTCCCCGTGACTGCATGGGTTTTCTCTGGGTCTTCCAGTTGCTTACCACACTCCAAAGACATGCAAGTGTGTAGGTTGATTGGCCTATGTAAATTGTAAATTGTCCCTTGTGAGTAGATTTTTTTTAGATTTAGAGATACAGGGCG
The DNA here is from genome assembly GCF_053455715.1 of Rhinoraja longicauda. Lineage (NCBI taxonomy): Eukaryota > Metazoa > Chordata > Chondrichthyes > Rajiformes > Arhynchobatidae > Rhinoraja > Rhinoraja longicauda. Next base: position 26,424,869 of record NC_135984.1, read on the forward strand.
GAAACAGGCCCTTCGGCCCACCGAGTCCGCACCGCCCAGCGATCCCCGCACATTAACACTATCCTACACACACCAGGGACAATTTTTTTTTAACATTTACCCAGTCAATTAACCTACATACCTGTATGTCTTTGGAGTGTGGGAGGAAACCGAAGATCTCGGAGAAAACCCACGCAGGTCACGGGGAGAACGTACAAACTCCGTACAGACGGCGCCCGTAGTCAGGATCGAACCTGAGTCTCCGGCGCTGCATTCGCTGTAAGGCAGCAACTCTACCGCTGCGCCACCGTGCCGCTGTGCACTAGAATGGAACTAGCGTACTGGTGATAATTGGTCAGCGCGGTCTCGGTGGGCCGAAGGGCCTGTTTCCATGCTGTATCTGTAAACTCTAAACTCTAAACCTATTGCGTTAACCGTGGAAGAATTAGTGGTTCCCACATCGGCCTCATCAGAGCCCATAAAATTGGAGTGGAAGCAAGTCATCCTCATTCAGATCATCAGTATAGAACTAGTGTACAGGGTGATTGTGTGGGCGGTCAGTCTGGACTCGGTGGGCCGAAGGGCCTGTTTCCACACTGTATTTCTAAACAAAACTAAACTAAATAAACAAAACTAAAATTAAAGACGGACACAAAATGCTGGAGTAAAGCGGCAGGGCAGGCAGAATCTCTGGAGAAACAGAATAGGTGACGAGACCCTTCATCAGACAGGGTTTGGTTTGAGTTACCCCAGCATTTTGTATCTATCTTCAGTGTAAACTGGCATCTGCAGTTCCTTTCTTAAACTAAAATCAAGACCAGTCATATTTTTTCCGGAAACGATGCATTCATGAAGTGTTTGAGAGGGTGTTGAACAAGCCCCAGCCTGCAGGGTTGCCAACTTCCTCACTCCCAAATAAGGGACAAAGGGCGACGTCACCGCCCCGCGCCCCATGTGACCTCGTCCAGCCAGCGGCCACGTGCTCCCGCTACACCAATGGTGGCCGCCCGGCCCAGGCGGTCACCATTGGTGGAGTGGGAGCATGTGGCCGCTGGCTGGGCGAGGTCACGTGGGGCGCGGGCCGGTGACGTCACCCTTTGTCCCTTATCTGGGAGTGAGCAAGTTGGCAACCCTACTAATACGGGACAAGGGCGGTCTCGTACGGGACAAACTAATTTAGCCCATAATATGGGATGTCCTGGCTAATACGGGACAGTTGGCAACCCTAGTGGTTAGTGAAGGCAGACTGTTGTCATTCCCCACAGAGCCTTTCCAGTGGTTACTGTGAGATTAGGGCATGTTTGATGCGTACTCCTGCACTCTGAAATGGCCCATTTGCCAGCATTCGCTGATTTATAATTTTTTTGTTTAGTTTGGTTTAATTTAGTTTATTGTCACATGTACCGAGGTACAGTAATAAGCTTTGGTAGGTGCTATCCAGTCAGTGGAAAGACAACACATGATTACAATCAAGTTGTCCATGGTGTTCAGATACATGTTAAAGAGAAAACCATAAATAATGATTAGTGCAAGATAAAGTCAAGTAAAGACTGATTATAGTCCGAGGGTCTCCAATCAGGTAGCCAGTAACTCAGCACTGCTCTCTAGTTGTTGATAATAAGATGATTCAGTTGCCTGATAACAGCTGGGAATAAACTGTCCCTGAATCTGGAGGTGTGCATTGTCACACTTCTGTACCTCTTGCCTGATGGAAGAGGGGAGGAGAGGGAGTGGCTGAGGTACGACTGGTCCTTGATTATTTGAAGATCTGAAGAAGGGTCTCGACCCGAAACGTCACCCATTCCTTCTCTCCTGAGATGCTGCCTGACCTGCTGAGTTACTCCAGCATTTTGTGAATAAATACTTTCGATTTGTACCAGCATCTGCAGTTATTTTCTTATACCATTTGAAGATCAATAGTTCCATGCGGATCAAAGTACATCTTTTGACTCTGTGTCTCTCAGCACTCCTGCACCTGGAATGTGGCAGGTAGCAGCGTGCCCCTTGTGGACATGTGTAGAAAGGTGACGAAGGATCTCGACCCGAAACGTCACCCATTCCTTCTATCCACAGAAGCTGCCTGTCCCGCTGTGTTACTCCAGCATTTTGTGTCTATCTTCACTTGTGGACGTTTCCTCACACTGGAGAGGTCTGGGGCTGAAGAAGGGTCCCGATCCAAACCGTCACCCACCCATGGCCTCCAGAGATGCTGCCTGACCTGCTGAGTTACTCTAGCACTTTGGTCCTTTTGTGTTAACCAGAATCTACAGCGTGGAACAACAGCGCAGGCAGGTGGGACTAGTGCGGGTGGGGCTAATGTGGGTGGGACTAGTGCGGGTGGGGCTGGTGCGGGTGGGACTGGCGCGGGTGGGACTAGTGCGGGTGGGGCTGGTGTGGGTGGGACTGGCGCGGGTGGGACTAGTGCGGGTGGGGCTGGCGTGGGTGGGACTAGTGCGGGTGGGGCTGGTGCGGGTGGGACTGGCGCGGGTGGGACTAGTGCGGGTGGGGCTGGTGTGGGTGGGACTGGCGCGGGTGGGACTAGTGCGGGTGGGGCTGGTGTGGGTGGGACTGGTGCGGGTGGGACTGACGCGGGTGGGACTAGTGCGGGTGGGGCTGGTGTGGGTGGGACTAGTGCGGGTGGGGCAGGCCCAGGTGGGACTGGCGCGGGTGGGACTGGCGCGGGTGGGACTAGCGCAGGTGGGACAGGTTGGCCGGTGTGGGCAAGTTGGGCTGAAGGGGTTGTTTACAAACTGGAATGACTCAATGACTCTCTATTTTTGTGAAATGTAAAAAAGTACATCTATTCAACCACTGTATTTCCTTTGTGTGGGAAGGAACTGCAGATGCTGGTTTATACCGAAGATACTTAAAACACTGGAGTAAGTCAGTGGGACAGGTAGTATCTCTGTATCTGCATCAAACGTGTCGAGCAGCTCTGCTCTCTCACACACAAACCTAGTTCGAGATTAGTTCGGTGGTGAGAAATCACCGTTGTCAGTAAATTATTCACACCCACAAGTGGCTAATTAAAATCCCAGACAAAGCTAATTGAATGTCTGGTTAGTAATTATCTAATGAGTAATAGAGACTGTTGTTGGACATGTGATCTCATTAGGCCTTTTTGCAAGCCACACGCGGGTAAACGTTGATCCTTGTTGATTAGCTAAAGGAAAAAAATTGCAAATATTACTGAACTGGCACAACTATTTTATATCCTTGGTGACTGAATAATGATGAATTATATTTATATCGAGATAAAGAAACAGTTAGACGGGTACAGGGAGAGGACTGGTTTGGAGGGTTATGGACCAATCGCAGGCAAGTGGGATATTGTTGGCAAGTTGAGCCGAAGGGCCTGTTTCCACGCTGTATCACTCTATAACTCTATAAATAAGTTTCAGTTTAGTTTAGAGATACTGCGTGGAAACAGCACCTGGGGAAAACCCACACAGGTCACGGGGAGAATGTACAAACTCCATGCAGACAGCGCGCGTAGTCAGGATTGAACCCAAGGCAGTCGCTCTACCGCTGCGCCACCGTGCCACATATGCGGAAGAACAGTGTTGGAGGAACTCAGCGGGTCAGGCAGCATATGTGGAGGGAAATGGTAAGTTGCTGCTGCTGCTGCTGCTGCTGCTGCTGCTGCTGCTGCTGCTGCTGCTGCTGCTGCTGCTGCTGCTGCTGCTGCTGCTGCTGCTGCTGCTGCTGCTGCTGCTGCTGCTGCTGCTGCTGCTGCTGCTGCTGCTGCTGCTGCTGCTGCTGCTGCTGCTGCTGCTGCTGCTGCTGCTGCTGCTGCTGCTGCTGCTGCTGCTGCTGCTGCTGCTGCTGCTGCTGCTGCTGCTGCTGCTGCTGCTGCTGCTGCTGCTGCTGCTGCTGCTGCACCTGTTGAGTTCCTCCAGCACGATCATTCTTTGATCCCTGCTTTAATGCCTTATCTGAACAACGTCATCTGAGGTGTCATTGCCGTTCTTCATTGTTACTTTAACACTGAGACTGTGTGCTCTGGTCCCAGACTCTCCCACTAGTGGAAACATCCTCTCCACACCCACTCTATCCAGAAGATAGACACAAAAAGCCAGAGCAACTCAGCGGGACAGGCAACATCTCTGGAGAGAAGGAATGGGGGACGTTTTGGGCTGAGGCCCTTCTTCTGTCCCGAAACGTCACCCATTCCTTCTCTCCAGAGATGCTGCCTGCCCCGCTGAGCTACTCCAGCTTTTTGTGTCTATCTTTGGTTTAAACCGGCACCTGCAGTTCCTTCCTGCACACATCCATCTACATCATGCTTGGCAGTAGTTAATTCTTGGCGATCATGAAGGATTACTAGGATTAAAGAGCAATGCAATATTTGTTCCTGGCTTCTGAAATGCCAGCTCACTCACTCCTGCCTGTAAGTCAGGACAGGAACTAAACATTTTACATAATGCAATCATTTCTCTTTGTGTTTTTACGAGCTGCATTACTGACCTGATTAACCCATTTGGTTTGTTGCTGACCAGAAACCCACACAGGTCATTATCCAGTGACTCCTAACTACGGCTCAGCTCAGATCTCTGTGGTTGGACTACATCTCAGTTCAAGATTCTTGTGGCTTTCATGCTTCAGAAACCTCTCAACTGATGCAGTTTAATGTGGATAAGTGTGAGGTTATCCACTTTGGTGGTAAGAACAGGAAGGCAGATTATTATCTGAATGGTGTCAAGTTAGGAAATGGGGAAGTACAAAGAGGTCTGGGTGTCCTTGTTCATCAGTCACTTAAAGTTAGCATGCAGATACAGCAGGCAGTGAACAAAGCTAATGGCATGTTGGCCTTTATGACAAGAAGAGTTGAGTATAGGAGCAAAGAGGTCCTTCTGCAGGTGTACAGGGCCCTAGTGAGACCACACCTGGAGTACTTTGTGCAGTTTTGCTCTCCAAATTTGTGGAAGGACATTCTTGCTATTGAGGGCATGCAGCGTAGGTTCATTAGGTTAATTCCCGGAATGGCGGGACTGTCGTAAGTTGAAAGACTGGAGCGACTAGGTTTGTATACGCTAGAAATTAGAAGGATGAGAGGAGATCTTATTGAAACATATAACATTGTTAAGGGATTGGACACGTTAGAGGCAGGAAACATGTTCCCAATGTTGGGGGAGGCCAGAACCAGGGGCCACAGTTTAAGAATAAGGGGTAGGCCATTTAGAACGGAGATGAAGAAAAAAAATTTAAGTCAGAAAGTTATAAATCTGTGGAATTCTCTGCCTCAGAAGGCAGTAGAGGCCAATTCTCTGGATGCTTTCAAGAGAGAGCTAGATAGAGCTCTTAAGGATAGCGGAGTCAGGGGGTATGGGGAGAAGGCAGGAACGGGGTACTGATTGTGAATGATCAGCCATGATCACATTGAATGGCGGTGCTGGCTCGAAGGGCCGAATGGCCTACTCCTGCACCTATAGTCTATTGCCTATTGACTAACTACACCGCGATCTTGAGGAAGCACAAAAAGAGGCCACGTCTTTCTGCATTGCAATAATGTCCTCATACGTGTGGGAAAGAACTGCAGATGTTGGTTTACACCGAAGATAGACACAGAATGCCGGAGCAACTCAGCGGGGCAGGCAGCGTCTCTGGATAGAAGGAATGGGTGACGTTTAAGGTCGAGAACCTTCTTCAGACTGAAAATCAGGGGAGAGGGAGACACAAAGATAAGAAAGGGTAAGGTGTGAAAATGAGACATCAAAGGGGATGAGAATTAAGGCAAATGTAGAATAGATCATTGTTAGCTAGGCGAAGGAGACAATGAAGCGTACGATGCAATTGACAATTTCAGGAAGTCCCAGAGCTCTAAATGATCAATGCACTCTCCATGAAATGCACAAAAGCAAAATGACATGGATGGAATCATGAACACAGAGAGAAATTGCTGAGTCCTCAGCAGATCGGGATACCCAAGTCAATTGTGACGTGTAGCTAGTTTCACTGAAATTCCTTTCTGTGCATGCAGTTTGGTAATAATCTGACTATTGTTGACCCTATCACCTCTGTAGGGTATCAACTGACGTGTCGAACAAAAGATTCCAAACCAAAGTTTAGTACAACTGGACCTTTATTAACACTCGAGTAACTTAAACATGCACGCAAACAATTGACTTCCAATAACTTCTCATTTACTTTACTATTTCAACTTATCACGTCTTAAACTAAATCATAAAACTGATGACTTGGTCTCAGATATTACCCGTATGAATGAATTGGCCAGGTTCACTCTGTTGGTAGGGGTAGTTTTCTCTGAGCTTCAAACTCGGCCCCCTTCTTCCTGCCATGGTTGTCGCTCCTGATGTCTCGGATCACCCTTCCTCGTCAATTTTGGAAAGGAAGCCTTTGTTCCAACTCAAGGCTCTCATGATGTTAAAGTCAATCAGTTCAAGTTGTCACTCCTCCAAGCGCTGAGTGAACAAAACACAGCTTCGTTCCTGATCAGGCCAGAGAGTTCTTAATTGCATTGCCTGTTCATATCTCTTTCTCATTATAGAGTTATTTTGCAATATGTCTGTTCCAGGCAGCTTATCGTGTTGAGGCCGTGCTGTCTAGCCGTGAAGTTACCCTCAGCTCTGCTGCCACCAGATGTCCATGACGTGACCGTTTTCACCGCGCTCCATTGTTCTCCTGGCTCCAGTGTTTCGCTCTGTCTGTCTCTAGCTAGCGGCATCCTCCCAAACCCTTGTTGGGATACTTGCCATCCAGTCCCAGGCTATACTATACATAGCACGATCAATCGTAACTACAAGCGGGTGTAGAAAGGAACTGCAGGTGCTGGTTTATACCGAAGATAGAACCAAAATGCTGGAGTAACTCAGCGGAACAGGCAGCACCTCTGGAGTAAACGGATGGGTGACATTTCAGGTGGGAACCCTTCTTCAGAAATGCTGCAGGAAAGAGCTGCTGATGCTGGTTTATACTTTGTAGACAGGAACTACAAATGTGAAGGGTCCCGACTCGAAAACTTACCCATCCATTTTCTTTGGAGTTGCTGCCTGACCTGCTGAGATATTCCAGCACTTTGTGTCTATCTTAAGTGTAAGAATGTAGGGATAGTGGATTGTAAAATCATTCCGAGCATGTCAATCCTTGGCGTGTCCTGGCTCTTGTAGGTGATACAGCAACCATTTTACACCTACAGGCTGCCGCAGACAACATTGATATTGCACAGGTGGTTAAGAAATACATGTTGGCCAGAACTTCAGGCAGATATCCACCATGCTTTTGTGTCGTGCCATGGAATATTGTACAGCCTCCTGAGGGAGCAGATGTGGCTCAACATCCCTGCTCTTCCTCATGGTATTCCAACCTTGATTACCAAGTTTAGCTTAATTTAGAGATACAGCATGGAAGCAGGCCCTTCGGCCCACCGAGTCCATGCCAACCATCGATCAAACATTCACACTAGTTCTACGTTATCCCACTTTCTCATCCACTCCCCACACTAGGAGCAATTTACAGAGGCCATTTAACCTCCAAACCCGCACGTCTTTGGGAGTGGAAGGAAACCGGAGCACCCGGAGGAAATCTGCGCAGTCACAGGGAGAACGTACAAGCTCCGCAGAGACAGCACCCGAGATCAGGATCGAACCCGGGTCTCTCTGCTATGAGGCAGTGGCTCTACCAGCTGCACCACTGTGCTGCCCTCAAGCAAGTCTCTAAAGGATACTACTCAGACTGAGGATGAACACTCAGAACCTTTTATCCAGGGTGGAATTGTCAAAGACCAGAGGTCATAGCTTTAGGATGAGAGGGGCAAAGTTTAAAGGAGATGTGGGGGGCAGGTTTTTTACACAGAGGGTGGTGGGTGCCAATGGTGGTGGAGGAGAGAGATAGGGTAGTAGAATTTATGAGACTTTTGGATTAGCCCATGGATATGGGAGATGAGGAATCGAGGACCAGAGGACATAAACATTTAAGGTGAAGGGGAAAAGATTTAATAGGGTAACTTGTTCACACAAAGGGTGGTGGGTGTATGGAACAAGCTGCCAGAGGAGGTAGTTGAGGCAGGGACTATCACCAAATTTAAGAAACGGACAGGTAGATGGATAGGACAGGTTCGGAGGGATATGGGCCAAATGTGGGCAAGTGGGACTAGTGTAGCTGGGACATGTTGGTCAGTGTGGGCAAGTTGAGCCGAAGGGCCTGTTTCCACATTGTATCACTCTATGACTCTGCGTTTGGCACATGCTATGTGGGCAGAAGGGTCTGTTCCTGTGCTGGACTGCTCTAAGCTCTCTGCTTTATTGCAGTGGGATTATTGTTCCTGGATCAGGCTTGCCAGTGACAGTCTGCCATCTGTAATGAGAACAGAACTCATCCAGCAGGAGCTGACGGGATGTGTTCAGACTGAAGATAATTGGTAGTGCTGCATTCTCAATTCCTAGCATTATTTTGAGTATCAGAAACAAATGCTATGGGCCATTTTTGTCACCACAATTGCTAACAGGAAACTCTGTCCATTGAGGAATAGCATGTGTAGGAAGGAACTGCAGATGCTGGTTTGCAGCGGATAGACACCAAATGCTGGAGTTACTCAGCGGGACAGGCAGCATCTCTGGAGAGAAGGAATAGGTGACATTTCAGATCGAGACCCTTCTTCAGACCGAGAGTCAGGGGAAAGGGAAACGAGAGATAAAGACGTTGATATCGAGAGGTATAAAACAATGAATGAAAGGTATGCAATAAAGTAATGGTGATAAAGGAAACAGGCCATTGTTAGCTGTGGTCTCGGTGAAAATAAGTTACAGACAATGAGACTCAACAAGATGGCTTTGAAGCTGGTACGACTTGGGTGGGGGAGGGATAGAGAGAGAGGGAAATCAAGGGTTACAAAGTTAGACTAAATCAATATTCATAAAACTGGGTTGTAGCTGCCCAAATGGGATACGAGGTGGTGTTCCCCCAATTTGGATTGGGCCTCATCCTGACCGCATGCTATTTTACAGAATCTATTGTATTTTCAATCCTTTAAAATGTCTGCTAAATCTCTCCTTACACACAGCGGGTGAATGAACAGCTTGTCAAAGATAACTTTCCCCATAAAGGAATAGTCCAATCCTGTGTTGATTAACATTGATTAGTTGAAAGACACAACATCGATCTTTCAGCTTCACGAGTCCACGCCGACCATCGCTCACCCTTTCACACTAATTCTCTGTTACCCCACTTTCTCATCCACTCCATCCACGCGAGGGACAACTCACAGGGTGGTAATTATCCCCCGAACCTGTAGATCTACGGGATGTATGAGGAAACCGGAGAGCCCAAGGAATCCCACGCGGTCACATGGAGAACGTGCAAACTCCACACAGTCAGCACCCTAGGTCAGGATTGAACCTGGTTCTCTGGCTCTATGAGGTAGCAGGTCTCCCAGCTGCACCACTGTGCCAAACCTACAGTGATTTGGACCTTAAACTCCAGCAGTCTCACACTATACCACAGACAACACAGAGAGTAAATCCCGGGAGACCTCAACTATTGTGGGGATTCACTTTTAGTTTAGTTTAGTTTAGTTTAGTTTAGTTTAGTTTAGTTTAGTTTAGTTTAGTTTAGTTTAGTTTAGTTTAGTTTAGTTTAGTTTAGTTTAGTTTAGTTTAGTTTAGTTTAGTTTAGTTTAGTTTAGTTTAGTGATACAGCGTGGAAATAGGCCCTAGGCCCACCGAGTCCGCACTGACCAGCAATATCTGCACAAGGATACCTACCTATCCTACACAAACTAGGGACAATTTACACTTATACCAAGCCAATTAATCTACAAACCTGTACATCATTGGAGTGTGGGAGGAAACTGAAGATCTCGAGAAAACCCTCACGGTCATGGGGAGAACGTACAAACTCCGTACAGACAGCACCCCTGAACCGGGGTCTCCGGCGCTGCAAGGGCAGTAAGGCAGCAACTCTGCCCCAGCGCCACCATGCCGATCTTGTGAGGAAAATGTTCTGTTCGAGTTGATGTTACATTGGAAGCAGAGTTCTCATCTTCTGTCTTGTGTTTACATTCACAAATTCCTGCTTTGCGGCCTCTCGTAGCATGAGGAATACTTACAGAAATAAGGAACTGCAGATGCTGATTTATCCCAAAGATAGACACAAAGTGCTGGAGTAACTCAGCGGGTCAGGCAGCATCTCCCCAACGACCATCGATCAAAATGTTATCCCACTTTTCATGTTATCCCACTCTCAGAGGGGGAATTTGCAGAGGCCAATTCACCTACAAGCACATCTTTGGAAAGTGGGAGGAAATGGGAGCACCCGGAGGTAACCCACGCGGTCACAGTGAGAACGTACAGACTCCGCACAGACAGCACCCGTGGTCAGGATCAAAACTGGGGCCCTGGCACTGTGGGGCAGCAGCTCTACCGCTGGGGATAGACACAAAAAGCTGGAGTAACTCAGCAGGTCAGGCTGCAGCTCTGGAGAGAAGGAACAGGTGACATTTTGGGTCGAGAACCTCTATCAGACTGAGAGTCAGGGGAAAGGGAAACAAGAAATATAGATGGTGATACCGAACAAACGAATGAAAGATATGCAAAAACGTAACAATGATAAAGGAAACATGCCAGTGTTAGCTGTGGGCTACTCCACTATCAATAGCCTCGAGACAAAACACAACCCTGGTCCTATTAGCTGGAGACTTCAATCAAGTCCAACCTCAGGGGTGGACTACCAAAGTCTCTTGTCCCACCAGGGGCCAGAACACCCCCGATCACTGCCACACATCAATACAAATCACCCACCGCTCTGTTCTTCAACTGCATTTCAGGAAATCTGATCACCCAGCCGTGCCTCTGCTTCCCTCCTGAGTTTGGAGATACAGCGCGGATACCGCGCCGACCAGCGATCCCCGTACATTAGCACTATCCTACGCACACTCGGGACAATTTACATTTACCAAGCCAATTAACCTACAAACCTGTGCGTCTTTGGAGTGTGGGAGGAAACCGGAGAACATAACATAACATATAACATAACATATAACTACAGCATGGAAACAGGCCTGTCCGGCCCTACCAGTCCACGCCGACCATTCTCCCTGACCTAGTCTCATCTACCTGCACTCAGACCATAACCCTCCAATCCCCTCCTATCCATATACCTATCCAATTTTCTCTTAAATAATAAAATCGAGCCAGCCTCCACCACTTCCACCGGAAGCCCATTCCATACAGCCACAACCCTCTGAGTAAAGAAGTTCCCCCTCATGTTACCCCTAAACCTTTGTCCCTCAATTCTGAAGCTATGTCCCCTTGTTGGAATCTTCCCCACTCTCAAAGGGAAAAGCCTACCCACGTCAACTCTGTCCGTCCCTCTCATAATTTTAAAAACCTCTATCAAGTCCCCCCTCAACCTTCTACGCTCCAAAGAATAAAGACCCAACCTGTTCAACCTCTCTCTGTAGCCTAAGTGCTGAAACCCAGGCAACATTCTAGTAAATCTCCTCTGTACCCTCTCCATTTTGTCGACATCCTTCCTATAATTTGGAACGTACAAACTCCGTGCAGACAGCGCCCGTAGTCGGGTCTCTGGTGCTGTAAGGCAGCAACTCAACTGCTGCACCACCATGAGGTTGACCAGATTGTATTTAGGTAGAGTTTTATCTGATCTGTTTGGATGGTTGCAAAACAAAGCGTTTCACTGCACATCTGTATACTTGACAAGAGAACATCTAAAACTAAACCTATGATGAATGAGTGAGGTTGGTCTTGTTGGATTGGGTGGAAAGGCCTCCTTTTGCACTGCACCTACGCTGTATTTCTGTCTATTTTACCACAAAAAAACAAGGTGCTGGGGGAATTCAGTGGATCAGGCAGCATCTGTGGAGGAAATTGGACAGATGATGTTTCAGGTCAGGAACCTTCTTCAGACTGATGGAGTGGAGGCAATATAGTGGGAAAAGAGAAGTAGGGGTGGAGCAAAGCCTTGCAAGTGATAGGTGGATACAGGTGAGAGAGGTGAAGAAGGGTCCTGACCATGTCCCTCCACAGATGCTGCCTGACCCCTTGAGTTCCTCCAGCACTTTGTTTTGTGTTTGCTCAAGATTGCAGCATCTGCACTCTCTTGTGCACACAGAGTGCTGGACTAGCTCAGCGGGTCAGGCAGCATCTCTGGAGGATATGGGTAGGTGACGTTTCACAGAGTGCTGGACTAGCTCAGCGGGTCAGGCAGCATCTCTGGAGGATATGGGTAGGTGACGTTTCATAACTTCCTAATTCACAGGAGCTACTCGGCCATTCAATCATGGCCGATCTATCTTTCCCTCCTCGCCCCATCCTCCTGCCTTCTCCGCTTGACACCCTTACTAATCAAGAATCTATCCATCTCTGCCTTAAAAATATACACTGACTTGGCTTCCACAGCCGTCTGTGGCAATAAATTCCAAAGATTTACCACCCTCTGACTAAATAAATTCCTCCTCATCTCCTGTCTAATGTTGCATCCTTTTATTCTGTGGCTGTGCCCTCTGGCCTTAGTCTCTGCCACTAGTGAAAACATCCTCTCCACATCCACTCTATCCAGGCCTTTCACTATTCTGTACGTTTCAATGAGGTCCCCCCTCATCCTTCCAAGCTCCAGCGAGCACAAACAAACACTCATCATGAACAAACCCACTGATCCCTGGGACCAATCTCAAAAACCTCCTCTGGACCCTCTCCAGTGCCAGCACATCCTTCCTCAGATACGGGGCCCAAGTCTGTATTTCCAAAGAAGTCTGAAGAAGGGTCCTGACCCGAAACGTCCCCTATCCATTTTTTCCAGAGATAGACTGCCTGACCCACTGAGCCCTTTTGTGTAAACCTGCATCTGCATTTCCTTGTTTCTGCAGTCTCACATGCATGGGCCAGCCTTGTTCTGGGAAGGTAGACACAAAGTGCTCGAGTAACTCAGCGGGACAGGCAGCATCTCTGGTGAAAAATAATGGGTGACGTTTCGGGTCGGAACCCTTCTCCAGAGCGAAAGTAAAGGGGAGGAAACTGGAGGTAAGAAAAGGCCAGAACAAAGCAGGGCTGGCAACAGATGACCAAGGGAGGGTGGAGCCCACAATGGCCCATTGTTGCCTGGGGAAGAGGTGGTAATGGAGATAGATACAAAGTGCTGGAGTAACTCGGCGGGACAGGCAGCATCTCAGGAGAGAAGGAATGGGGGACGCATCGGTTTTGAGACCTTTTTTCAGACGGGTCTGATAACAGAGGGACACAGGGATATGAACAGTGGAACTAGTAGGCTGACTAGGGGGCGGGTGGTGAATGGAGAGGGGGGGCTTGGGTGGGGGAGGGGCGGGGGATGGTGGGGAGAGAGTTTCCGGGAAGGTTCAGGAGCACGCCCGGCTGAACAGCTGGAGAGCCTGATGTTGATGCCACGCCTGCCCTGCGCTGGCACAGTGGATGGAGCTGGCAGCCAGGCCTCCTGTCTCCGCTCGTGTTCAGCCACAGCCGGCACAGGCTGATGGACCATGGCATGGAGACGGGCGGCAGATGGGCGATGTCAAGCCAGGCGGATGCCTCATTACGCTGCACTCCCAGTCATCCAGTCTGCAGCTGTCGAGAGGGGAAGGTAAACAGCCCAGATGAAGCTCTTGCCTTCCACATCCTCGGCAGAAGTGGCAGCACATGGTCAGAGAAGCTGCAGACGTCATTCCTCCAGGCGATCCTTCGAGGCATGACCCCGTGCCCAGCAGCTTTGGACTTGTCCTTCTCCTCCCCCTGCCCTACCCGTAGCCAAATATTCCAGTTCATTGACCCTGCGCTCTGGGGCAAAATGTCCCTAGCAATGAACAGACAGTTTAAATTTCAATTATCGGCTTTGATTTGCCTGCACTGTGGGGCAGCCAGGTGCTGATTCAGCGATTTCCCACAGTACTTTACTTTTATCAATGCTTTTGTCGCTCCCCTTGGCTCAGGAGGGGTGCGTTGCTTCCAGCAGCCCGATGAGGAATTCTCGGAGACAGACACAAAAAGCTGGAGTAACTAAGACGTCGTAGTAACTGTGGCGCAGCGGTAGAGTTGCAGTCTTACAGCGCCGGAGACCCGGGTTCGATCCCGACTACGGGCGCTGTCTGTACGGAGTTTGTACGTTCTCCCCGTGACCTGCGTGGGTTTTCTCTGAGATCTTCGTTTCCCCCCCACACTCCAAAGACGTACAGGTTTGTAGGTTAATTGGATTGGTACAAGTGTAAAATTGTCCGCAGTTTGTGTGGGATAGTGTTAATGTGTGGGGATTGCTGGTCAGTGCGGACTCGGTGGGCCGAAGGGCCTGTTTCCGCGCTGTATCTCTAAAGTAAACTAAACTAATCTCAGCAGGTCAGGCAGCATCTCTGGAGAGAGGACTAGGTGATGTTTCAGGTCCAGACCCTTCTTCAGACTGAGATTCAGGGGAGAGGGAACGAGAGATGTAGATGGTACTAGACCAAGTGGACCCATTGGGCCCAAACCTCTCCTGCATTGGTGCAGTACCCTCTCCTCCCCCCTTCCCCTCCCCTCTCCCCCCCTCCCCCACCCCTCCCTCCCTCCCTCCTCCCCCTCCCTCCCCCTCCTCCCCTCTCCCCCAATTCAGCGGCCGCCATTGGTGGAGCGGGAGCACGTGGGCGCTGGCTGGGCGAGGTCACGTGGGGCGCGGGGCGGTGATGTCACCTTGTCCCGTTATTGGGAGTGAGGAAGTTGTGTAAGCTGCCCAAGTGAAATATGAGGCTGCTCCTCCAATTTACGTCTGACTGTGGAGGAGGCCCAGGACAGAAAGGTCACTGTGGGAATGGGAGGGGGCGTTAAAGTGTGTTGGCAACCGGGCGATCGAGCAGGCAGAGGCGGAGCAGTCAGCCTTGCCTGCTCAGAGGAGAGTTGTCGCAGTTCAGAGCGGTGGCCCCTTCCAGTGGATCGTCAGATCATATCATATCATATCATATATATACAGCCGGAAACAGGCCTTTTCGGCCCTCCAAGTCCGTGCCGCCCAGTGATCCCCGTACATTAACACTATCCTACACCCACTAGGGACAATTTTTACATTTACCCAGCCAATTAACCTACATACCTGTACGTCTTTGGAGTGTGGGAGGAAACCGAAGATCTCGGAGAAAACCCACGCAGGTCACGGGGAGAACGTACAAACTCCTTACAGTGCAGCACCCGTAGTCAGGATCGAACCTGAGTCTCCGGCGCTGCATTCGCTGTAAAGCAGCAACTCTACCGCTGCGCTACCGTTGATCTACGGCCTGTTCCCGTCACCGCTGGCTGTTAGCGACCGGCAAAGCAATCTGGTTATTTTTCTGTGCAGCCCAGCAGTGAGAGGAGGCTGATAGACAGCAGATGCCAGGTAGGTTCTTAATCTGGGCAGCAACAAGGTGGAGCCCGCGGTTACAGGGAGAACTTTCTTTGCAGTAATTGGAGTTGTTCCAAGTGTTGGATTAGTGGAGTGCCTTCAGGACTCTATCAACCTGATGGGCACCACAGTCTGGAGAATGTTGTTCTTTGACTCTCGTCTGCGGTCCACTGCTGCCAACACTGACCCTTGCCAGCTCCCGCCACATGTAAGCCTCGTATTCTGAACCTGGGTAGTTCAGCCTGCCGACGAGTTTGCTTTCACGGGGTTTGGTTTAGATCGAGGCATAGTTGTGCTTTAAGTGCATCTTCTTGCTTCTTTCGTTTTAGTTGGAAGCAACCATCATGGGTGTGATGACAGCTGAGACCAAGGCCTTGCAGGTGACTTGTGGCAATCTCGTCTTGTTCGTTCCAGCATGGACTCAGTTAAAAGGACCTGGATTTCTGAAGTGTCTCAGCCTCAGAAAGCCCAAAAGCCCTTTAACAATGGCCATGTCTTTTGAAGTGATTTCGCTGTTGTGTCCTTGGGAAATGCAGCAAATCAGCTGAATGTTGTAACTGCCTCAAGCGTGGAGTTAATTGCACATGAGAGTCTGCTATTTAGTGGTGCTGAGGTAGGGTCCATAGTTTGTGTTTAGTTTATTGTCACGTGTAGTGCAGTGAAAAGCTATTGTTGCGTGCTATCCAGTCGATGGAAAGACAATACACGATTACAATCGAGCCGTCCACAGTGAACAGATACACGATAATGAGAGTAACATGAATAAAGTCCAGTAAAGTCCGATCAAAGAAAGTCCAACGAGGTAGATAGTAGTTCAGCACTGCTCTCTGGTTGTGGTAGAATTATTCCCAGTTGCCTGATAACAGCTGGGAAGAAACTGTCCCTGAATCTGGAGGTGTGCGTTTTCACACTTCTGTACCACTTCGCCGATGAGAGAATGAGGCCATTCAGCCCATCACGTCTACTTCTCTACTCAATCTATTTTTCCGCCTCAACCCCATTCTCCTGCCTTCTTCCTGTAATCTTTGACGCCCTTCCTAATCTAGAACCTATCAATCTCTGCTTTGAAAATACCCGATGTATTGGCCTCCACCGCCATCTTTTAGATGATGTATAGTACCTCCCTCGATTACCTCCTCTGGTGGCTCGCCCCACATGTCCGCCACCCTCCGAGTGAAAGGGTTGACGCTCAGGGCCCTATTAAAACTTGCCCCTCTCACCTTAGTTTTTCAGCATTATTATGTAACAGTTCCAGAGAAAAAGGCCAATGTCCACAATGAGGCAGGTTGGAAAATCCAGACTGTACCCTGGTTTATGGAAGGATTGTTTAGAGGTCTGATACCAGAGGGGAGGAAGATGCTCCTGAGTCTGGTGGCATACGCTTTCAAGCTTTAGTATCAGAAGGAACTGCAGATGCCGGTTTAAACCGAAAATAGACACAAAAAGCTGGAGTAACTCAGCGGGATAGGCAGCATCTCTGGAGAGAAGGAATAGGTAACGTTACGGTACGAGTCCCTTGTTCAGATTGAAGAAGGGTCTTGACCCAAGACGTCACCCTTTCTTTTTCTCCAGAGATGCTGTCTGACCCGTTGAGTTACTCCAACATTTTGTGTCTATCTTCAAGCTTTTGTACCTCTGCCCAATGGGAGCGCGGAGAGATGGTTCTGGATTATGTTGGCTGCTTTCCCGAGGCAGCATGAAGGGCGGGCAGAGCGAATGGTCAGGAGTCTAGTCTGTGTAGGGATGCCAACTATCTTACTCCCAAATAAGGGACAAGGCGACGTCACCACTCCGCGCTCCACGTGACCTCACCCAGCCAGCAGACACGTGCTCCCGCTCCACCAATGGTGGCCGCCCGGGCTGGGAGGCGGTTTGCTACGCAACCTCCGTTAGGTGGCGCCTGGGCCTCCGAACCTAGACTGTCCGAACCTACAGCAGTCCCCAGACCTACACTGTCCGGACCTACACTGTCCAGACCTACACAGTCCAGGCCTACAGTGTCTAGGTCTACAGCACCCCCCCGGGCCTAATACGGGACAAGGGCGGTCCCGTACGGGACAAATCAATTTAGCCCAATATACGTGATGTCCTGGCTAATACGGGACAGTTGGCAACCCTAGGTCTGTGTGATGGGCTGGCCTACATCCACAACTCTTTGCAATTTCTTGAGGATGGGCAGAACTGTTCCCAAACTAGCCTGTGATGCAGAACAATAACACGCTTTCTACAGCGCATCTTTAGCAGTTGGTGAGAGTCGTTGGAGACATGCCGAATTTCTTAAGTCCCCTGCACCTCCGTAGCAAACTACTGGATACTTTCTAGAGACAAGGAACTGTAGATGTCTATTTAGATCAAAGATAGACGCAAAATATTGGAGTAACTCAGCGGGTCAGGCAACATTTCTGGAGAAAAAGGATGGGTGATGTTTCGAGTCGGGACCCTTCTTTAGACCCTGAAGAAATCTGAAGGAGGGTCCCAACCTGAAACGTCACCCATTCACTTTCTCCAGAGATGCTGCCTGATATCGCTGAGTTAATCCAGTACTTTGTGTCTATCTTTCCTATATACTTTGTTTTGGTTGCGGTACAAGACATTGGCTTGCATGAGATGGATAGTCTGGTTATCAAGTCTAGCTGATAATTTATTGTTTTATCATTCATTGACTCTTGAAACCACGGCAAGAGGAGGATTGCTGGGCACCCAGCATGTTATGTGGAGCCTCAGTGGGAAGTCTTCTTGGAAAGACCAAGCCCTCTCTCAGTATGACTCTGGCACATCTACCTGACTCTGATGAAGCAGTACTCCACCTTAAAGCTCCCTCTTCTCCCCTCTCCCATCGGGCAAGAGGTCCAGAAGTGAGGAAGGTGCACAGCTCCAGATTCAGGGACAGTGTCTTCCCAACTGTTATTGAGTTACTCGGGCACTTTGTGTCCATCTCACCTACTGCACCTCAACCGTTTGACCATTTTTCACGGCTAACTCTGGAATGTCACAGCCAAGCCCGCACGGGAACAAATAAAGGAGATTTATTACAGCTCATAATTTATTATTTAAGCAGCTTATTATCTAAGGAGCGTCATGGGGAGAAATGTTGTGGGTTTACAAAAGTTCAAGGGGAGTTTCAGTCTAGTTTATTGTCGCGTGTAAAGCTTTTGTTGCGTGCTAACCAGTCAGCAGAAAGACAATACATGATTACAATCGAGCCGTCCACAGTGTGCAGTGTATTTACTCAGTGGAAGAGTCATGGGGTGATGCTCAGCTTTGATTGAATAGTTATGAAGCAGAGTCTTGTTACTAGGACCAATAATCAGAGAGCAGGAGTAATAATTTGAGGACAGTTTCAAATCCCACATATCAACTGTGGAATATAAATGTAGTTGATTGAATGAATGATTGATTTAGTGGTTGCTATGATCAGGGTCTGCATTTGGAAGGGCTCCCGGCAGCATGACGTGGAGCTGTTTGTGACCAAGCCTTCAGCAGTGGATGTACTTGTTGTGAGGACTCTTACTGCGGGGACACTAATTATGGGAACACTGGCCACGGGGACATTTACAGTGGAGGCACTTATAATGGGATCATATTGTTGGGATACGGATCGTGGGGACACTTACCATGGGGACACTTGCTCAGGGGTGCCAACCAAAGATACTAGAGGAGCAAGATGGACCACTCCATTAAAATCGCCTACACTGAAGTGTAGTCCGCCATTTTAGTAAGCAAAACCCGCCGCTCGCTCTGCCTCTCGCAGTGTAATCAGTGTTTTGGGGGAACAGTATGTGTGATGATACCATAAAAATGCAGAATACATCTCATCTATCAATTCACAGATTTTTGTTATTTTTCTTTTAAAATGTTTTTGCAAGTTTCTGCCTACTAAAATGGCGCCGTGAAGTACTACGGTTTTTAGGGTCGTGTGGTCTATCTTGCTCCTCTAGTATCTTTGGTGCGAATAATAGCACTCCCACGTACGGGACAAGGTGACGTCACCGCCCCGCGCCCAACGTGACCTCACCCAGCCAGCGGCCACGTGCTCCCGCCCCACCAATGGCGGCCACCCGGGCCAAGAGGCGGGGTGCTATGCAACCTCCGTTATGCGGCACCCGGACCTCCGGGCCTACGCTGTCCGGACCTACACTGTCCGGAAGGTAGGCACAAACTTTAACCAGCATCTGCAGTTTTTTTCTTACAGCATCCGGGCCTAACACGGGACAAGGGCGGTCCCGTACGGGACAAGCCAATTTAGCCCAAAATACCGGATGTCCCGGCTAATACGGGACAGTTGGCAAGCCTACTTGCTCTGGGAACACCTATTGAGGGGCCACATGCTTAGTTTAGTTTGCCCTTTAGTTTAGTTTTAGAGATACAGCACGGAAACAGGCTCTTCGGCCCACCGAGTCTGTGCCGACCAGCGATCCCCGCACACTAACACTACCCTATACACATTTGTGGAGAGGGTCAGTCTTTGACTCTCTCCACAGCCATCCTTTTGATGAAGACAGGTTTGTGGATCTTTAATCGAAAGGTTTAGAGGGATACAGGCGAAAGGTGGGCAAATGGAACAAGCTTAGATGGTCAGCTTACATAGGATGAAGGACTTGTTTCTATGTTGAAGAACTCTATACTCAAACTGGAGGAGTGTTGGGGATGGTACTGAGGACTCTGAGTGCACGTGTCCAGTGCGCACGGTAGGAGAGCATCACCTCGCAAACTCCCCCACTGCCCTCTCAGGCCCCCCTGCCTCAACCCGCGGCACGGTGGCGCAGCGACAGAGTTACTTCCTCACAGCGCCAGAGACTCGGGTTCCATCCTGACTACAGGTGCTTGTCCGTACGGAGTTTGTACGTTCTCCCCGTGACCTGCGTGGGTACCGTACCATATCTCTGTTGTCTCCCTCTCCTCTGACTCTCAGTCTGACGAAGGGTCTTGACCCGAAACATCACCCACCCCTTCTATCCAGAGATGCTGCCTGTCCTGCTGAGTTACTCCAGCGTTTTCTGTCTATCTTGGGTGTAAACCAGCATCTGCAGTTCCTTCCTACACACAGGAGAGGACATTATTGCAGCCACTTTTGTGTACTGTCTCTGTGAAGTCCACTATCCTTTCACTCCTGTACTTCAGTATGATTCTGCTTGTGTATCGTTAGATTTGTACTGGTGTATGCAAGCGAGGAATTCCACTGTACTTGGGCCACATGTGACAATTAAATACCAGTGGATATCCTCCAACCACTGGTTGCAAGTTCCACATCGTAACCTTCTGGGAAAAATCCCCCAGCGCTCTAAAAGGTTCTGTTCTATTTCTGTCTGCACTCACATACTGACCCAACAAACGGAAGCATCCTCTCCACTTCCACATCTTTAAACACTTCATTTTTTCCTTCTTCAGAAAAAAATGCTACAGCATCTTTAACCCATCCAGTTAAATGTAACTTCTCTGTGTGTTTAATATCTCTGGATATTCTGTATTAGGTGATGAGAACCAGACTGAGTAGTCTATGCAGGGTTCTACGCAGGTTTAACAAAGCCTCGTTATTTTTAATATCAGTCCCACTGGAGCATGTTTGAACTAATTTATAGCCACTCACCCAGCAATTTTACTTCTGTTGATCACGAGAGTTGTACCACATCCCCATTGACTCCTCTCCACTGTTCAGGCACTTATTTTGACTCCAGTATTGAGCCGAATCAGAGTGACTCCAGTATTGAAGTGAACAGGAGTAATGCCAGTATTGGGGGGGAAACCAAAGTAACTCCAGTATTGAGCGAAACCGGAGTGACTCCAGTATTGAATGGGAACTGGAGTGAGTCCAGTATTGAATGGAATGTATTGTAAGAAAATAACTGCAGATGCTGGTACAAATCGAAGGTATTTATTCACAAAATGCTGGAGTAACTCAGCAGGTCAGGCAGCGTCTCAGGAGAGAAGGAATGGGTGACGTTTCGGGTCGAAACCCTTCTTCAGACTGATGTCAGGGGGGCGGGACAAAGGCTTTCACAAAATGCTGGAGTAACTCAGCAGGTCCTTTGTCCCGCCCACCTGACATCAGTCTGAAGAAGGGTCTCGACCCCAAACGTCATCCATTCCTTCTATCCTGAGATGCTGCCTGACCTGCTGAGTTACTCCAGCATTTTGTGAATGGAATGTATTGAATGGAATCAGAGACTCCAGTATTGAGGGGAACCAGAGCGATTGCAGTATTGAGCGGAAGTGGAGTGACCCCAATATTCAGTAGAATCAGAAACTCCAGTATTGAATTGGAAGTGGTGTGCCGCTGGTATTGAGGGGAAGTGGTGTGACTCCAGTATTGAATGGGAAGTGGTGTGACCTCAGTATTGGGGGGAACTTGGGTGACTCTAGCATTGAGTAGAATCAGAGACTCCAGTATTGACAGGAACCGGTGTGACTCCAGTATTAGAACTGGAGCGACTCCAATATTGATTGGAATCAGAGTGACTTCAGTATTGAATGGGAACTGGAGTGACTCCAGTTATTTCTTTGTAGTTTCTCAATATTTCTCAGTCATATCTTTAAGGACCGCGCTATTTCTGCAAACACCGACATTAAGTGTGCTGGTCTATTGTCTCCCATACAATGTGTTAAAGCCATGTTTAACTTTTAAAGAAGGCTGGAATGACTCAACGGGACAGGCAGCATCTCTGGAGAGAAGGAATGGGTGCCGTTTTAGGTCGAGCCCTTCTTCAGACTGAGAGACAGGGGAGAGGGAAACGAGAGACATGGAAGGGTCAGGTGTGAAAATAAGAGATCAAAGGGGAGGTAGGTCAAGGGAAATGTAGAATAGATCATTATTAGCTTGGGGAAGATGACAACGAGGTGTACAAATGTAAAAACACAGGATTTTCTTTTTAGATTTTTAGATTTAGAGATACAGAGCAGAAACAGGCCCTTCGGCCCACCGAGTCCGCGCCGCCCAGCGATCCCCGCACATTAACACTATCCTACACACACTAGGGACAATTTTTACATTTACCCAGTCAATTAACCTACATACCTGTACGTCTTTGGAGTGTGGGAGGAAACCGAAGATCTCGGAGAAAACCCACGCAGGTCACGGGGAGAACGTGCAAACTCCGTACAGACGGCGCCCGTAGTCAGGATCGAACCTGGGTCTCAGGCGCTGCATTCATTGTAAGGCAGTAACTCTACCGCTGCGCCACCGTGCTGTGTATGGCATGTTATGGCCTACGATCTGGTTATTTTTGCAGCCTCTGCTATTTCTTCCTTAATTACTGGTAGTACGCGTGGACACAATGCAACTGGCCCAGTCCTGTGCGATACAGAAGGCTGGGGCTGTGGGAGTTAACTCTGAAAAGCATCTCCTGTAACACCGCAGTGCATCCTGATTTTAGCACAGGCTGCAGCCAAGGTACAATAGTTGTGCAGGGAGTGGATGCCTCACGTGTGAACGCACTTCCTGCACCAGCCTAGTGTGAGCAAATTGACCACCTATGACTGCTTCCAAAACAGAAACGGCTGCAGAGTGCCCAGCAGCTGCGAAACCTTTCCAGGCATTCTCTGTTTTCATTTCTGATTTCAGCACAGCGGAACTGTGCTGTGGTGTTTGTTAGACTGGTGACTGTGGGGGGTCCCAGCTAATGTTTCACCCCCTTTCTCCGCACAGGGGGGATGCAGTCTGTTCCTCATTCAACAACCTCAGTCAAACTCAGTTCCACTGGCTCAATGCCAGTGGAAGTGGACAGTGGATGCTCATTTCCTCTTTTCTGTCGGAGGAGGCTTTGAAGAAGAGGAATCATTTTACAATCATTCAGAGCTGGTTTACTGTGAGGAGACAGAGGCTTGTGGCTCAGTGGTTCAATGGTGCTTTTATTCTCGCATATGCAAATGCACAGTAAAATTATTTTTCGTACACACAGTCCCGTACAGTATTCCCGTACCCAAACACTTGGCCGCACGGTGGCGCAGCGGTAGAGCTACTGCCTTACAGCGCCAGGGACCACGGTTCAATCCCCATTACGGGTGCTGTCCGTACGGAGTTTGTACGTTCTCCCCGTGACCTGCGTGGGTTTTCTCCGAGATCTTCGGCTTCCTTCCACACTCCAAAGACATACAGGTTTGTAGGTTAATTGGCTTGGTGTAAACGTAAAACTTGTCCCGAGTGTGTGTAGGAGAATGTTAATGTGCGGGGATCGCTGGTCGGTGCGGACTCTGTGGGCTGAAGGGCCTGTTTCTGAGCTGTATCTCTAAACTAAACTAAACTAAAGACATCCTCGATTAGCAAGTGTACAGAAATAGTCTACCGAGCTTACATGCAAGAGGTGTGAGGAAGGGTCTCGACCCGAAATGTCACCCATTCCTTCTCTCCAGAGATGCTGCCTGACCCACTGAGTTACTCCAGCGTTGTGTGTGTCTATGCAGGAGGGGCCATGTTTTGCCACCATTCTCCAAGTCCAGTCCATGCTCTCGTTCTTATGAGCGGTGACCGATCCAGACGAGTCCTGGGTTGCTGCTGCCATCGCCTTCCTTGAACGCTCTCTCCTTTCACACACGTCCCTCTCCTCGCCGTCCACCTTTGTGCCCCGGGGAGCCTCCCGCAGCCGATCCCCACGGCACGGTCGGCCAGACCCCACCTCCCTCTCCTTGTTGTCTGTTGCCATCACCAGCTCTATCCTCTCGGTCTCCGGTCTTCAGGGAACGAACAGGGCCAACTCAGACGTCTCCCTGCTGTGGGCTGCGGCCTGCTGGGCCTTGCGTTTGGCTGTGGGGGGCGAGAACGGGCCGGCTCGGTCACTCCCTACAAGCCCCAGCGTGCTGGAAATGGCATGGGAGAAGGTCCATCTTCTGGCTGGAGGTCTTTGACCAGTGGAGTTCCGCAGGGACCTGTGCTGGGACCTCTGCGGTTTGCCATCTATAACTAACCTACTCGGACGTAAACGTAGACGGGCTGGTTAATAGGTTTGCGGATGACAAGAAGATTGCTGGGGTAGACTGTGAGGCAGGCTGTCAAAGTATGCAGCGGGTCACAAATCAGTTTCAGAAATGGGTCGAGAAGTGGCAGATGAAGTTTAATCAGAGCAAGTATAAGGTGTTGCACTTTCGTCAAATGTTAAGGGAAAATATACAATTAATGGCATGGTCCTTTACTGCAATGTGTGCAGTTTTAGTCTCCTAATTTGAGGAAGGATGTCCCTGCTATTGAGGCAGTGCAGCAAAGGTTCATCA
This sequence comes from Rhinoraja longicauda, assembly GCF_053455715.1. NCBI lineage: Eukaryota > Metazoa > Chordata > Chondrichthyes > Rajiformes > Arhynchobatidae > Rhinoraja > Rhinoraja longicauda. Next base: position 26,449,379 of record NC_135984.1, read on the forward strand.
GGTTAATCCCTGGGATGGCAGGACTGTCATATGAGGAAAGAGTGAAAAGACTAGGCTTGTATTCACTGCAATTTAGAAGGATGAGAGGGGATCTTATAGAAACGTATAAAATTATAAAAGGACTGGACAAGCTCGATGCAGGAAAAATATTCCCAACGTTGGGGGAGTCCAGAACCAGGGGCCACTGTCTAAGAATAAAGGGGACGCCATTTAAAACTGAGGTGAGAAAAAACGTTTTCACCCAGAGAGTTGTGAATTTGTTGAATTCTCTGCCACAGGAGGCAGTGGAGGCCAATTCACTGGATGAATTTAAAAGAGAGTTAGATAGAGCTCTAGGGGCTAGCGGAATCAAGGGATATGGGGAGAAGGCAGGCACGGGTTACTGATTGTGGATGATCAGCCATGATCACAATGAATGGCAGTGCTGGCTCAAAGGGCCAAATGGCCTCCTCCTGCACCTATTTTCTATGTTTCTATGTTTCATCACACAGTCAATATCTCCCTGAAAATAGCATTATAAGTAGATAGAGTGGCAGAGAAAAGGCTTATGGTATGCTTGCTTACATTTTGTCAGGGCATTGAATGTAAGAGTCAGGATGTCATAATGCAGCTTTATAGGACTTTGGTTAGCTGCAATTGGAGCATTACGTGCAGTTCCGGTCGCCCCATTACAGGTAGGATGTGGAGGCTTTGGTAAGGGTGTAGAGGAGGTTTACGAGAATGATGCCTGCAATTGGGTATATTAGCTACCGGGGAGAGGTTTGACAGACTGGGATTGTTTTTTTCTGGAATGCAGAAGTTTGCAGGGAGACCTGACAGAAGTATATAAAATTACATTAATTTGGAGAATCTCGGACCAGAGGGCAGCCTCAGAATAAAAGGATCCACCTTTAGAATGGGGATAAGGAGGAATTTCTTCAGCCAGAGGGTGGTGAATCTGTGGAATTAATTGCCACAGTTGGCAGTGGTGACCAAGTCATTGGATATTTTTAAAACAGGGATTGATAGATTGTTGTGTAGGAAGAAACTGCAGGTGCCGGTTTAAACCGAAGATAGACACAAAATGTTGGAGTAACTCAGCGGGACAGGCAGCATCTCTGGAGAGAAGGAATGCGTGACATTTTGGGTCGAGACCCTTCTTCAGACTGAGAGTCAGGCTGGTAGATTCTTGATTAGTAAAGCTGTCAAAGGTTATGGGGAGAAGGCAGGAAAATGAGGTTGAGAGGGAAAGATAGATCAGCCATGATTGAATGGCGGAGTAGACTCGATGGGCCGAATGGCCTGTTTATGCTCCTAGGTTTTATGATTTTACGAATATTTATATATTTTGTAAATTATATATTGAATGCATTTAACTGGTTATTTTTGGAGAGATGCAAACATAGTTATGAATGTAACTAGAAGTAAATTAAAGTGTCACAGCTCGTTTAATTGTCATATGTACCCTCAACAGAACAATGAAATTCTTACTGGCTGCAGTAAGTAACTCTTGCTTAATTTACAAGCCCATTAGTTACACCAATTATGACGTTGCAAGTAATATTTGTGCCACAAAAGTGCATGCAGTCATCATCTAGACAGAAGGAACCACAGATGCTGGTCTACAAACAAAAACACAAATGCTGGAGTAACTCGGCAGGTCGGGCAACATCTCTGAAGGATATGGATAGGTGATGTTTCCATTCAAGATTCTTCTTCAGACTGATTGTAGTTGGGGGAAAGAAAGCTCGATGCTTCCCATAAAATATGAGGATGCATCTCACCAGGTCTGATGATGTACCTACTTTAAGTTCAGGTGGCATGGTGGCACTGCAGTAGAGTTGCGCTAGAGATCCAGGTTCTTTCCTGACTATGGGTGCTCTCTGTATGCTGTTTGTACGTTCTCCCTTTTACCTACATGGATATTCTCCGTGAGCTCCGGTTTCTTCCCACACTCCAAAGACATTTAGGTTTGTAGGCTAATTGGCTTCAGTAGGATTGTAAATTGTGCCTAATGTGTGGCGGGTAATGTTTGCGGGGATCGCTGGTAGGCGTGGACTCGGTGGGCCGATGCGCCGGTTTCTGTGACGTATCGTTAATCGAAACTAAACTAAGCTAAATTGAACTAAACTAAACATTTCTTAAGGAAATACCAAACTTATCAAATAGTGAAAGGTCTGGATAGAGAGGATGTGAAGAGGATGTTTCCACTAGTGGGAGAGTCTAGGACTAGAGGTCACAGCCTCAGAATTAAAGGACGTTCTGTTAGGAAAATGAGGAGGAATTTTTTTAGTCAGAGGTTGGTGAATCTGTGGAATTCATTGCCACAGAAGGCTGTGGAGGCCGCCAATTAATATTTTTAAAGCAGAGATAGATAGATTTTTGATTAGTATGGGTGTCAAGGGTTATGGGGAGAAAGCAGATGAAATGGGGTTAGGAGGGAGAGAAAGATTAGCCATGATTGAATGGCGGAGTAGACCAGATGGGCCAAATGGCCTAATTCTGCTCCTATCACAGATCCTTATGACTTTGTTTCTAACAGTAAAGACAGATACAAAAAGCTGGAGTAACTCAGCGGGTCAGATAGCATCTCTGGAGAGGCTTTGAACTGTTAATGGTCCTCGTGTCTCACCTTTCTCCTCGTTTGCTATGACTCTGGAAGCATCCTCTTCCATTCTAAAGACAGCTGTGGAGTGCTCAGTTTATAGCTGGACACATCCCCCAGTGCCCATAAGCAAGCTCACATTCGTGCCTTTAATGGGCCCCACTTCTCCAGGTACAACACATTTTATTAATAATTAGCCCAAAGAAGACCAAAGCCATTGAATGTGGCAGCTAATCATTTAACATACACCATCTTTGATGGCCTTTCTTTAATTTTAACACCCCCCCCCCCCCCCTCCCCTTCAATTCTTCATAAACAGCCTGGTTGAATATTGATTCAGTATTTAAAATATTAATATTGATTTCTCTAACTTCAAGTAACCCTTGCATTCCCTCTCTCTCCATCCCTCTCCCACCCAAGTCATACTAACTTCAAAGTCGTCTTGTTGAGTCTCGTTGTGTGTAACTCGTTTTCACCTAGCCCGCAGCTAATAATGGCCAGTTTCCTTTATCATCGTTACTTTTTCGCACATCTTCCATTCATTTGTTCTACATCTCTCTACGCCACCATCTATATATCGCTTGTTTCCCTTTCCCCTGACGCTCAGTCTGAAGAAGGGTCTCGACCAGAAACGTCACCCATTCCTTCTCTCCAGAGATGCTGCCTGACCCGCTGAGTTACTGCAGCTTTTTGTGTCCATCTCTGGTTCTTACAGGCATTTAGATCTTGTCAGAGTGCAGCCTATTTTTGGCTTCCTCTTCCTCTGTACTTCTTTTGCCATCTACCGAGCTCTGGATTTGTGAGTTTGTTTCTCCTGTATCCTTCATGTCAGTAGCGCCTAGATTCCCTCTTGCAGCCCACAAACAGCTCTGTCTCTGTGCCCATCCTCTCTCTCTTCCCCACTGTAATATTCTCTTTAATCCACTCCCACTCCTCCTTCCTCCCCTCCCCTGTGCTTCCTGAGCACTTTGTTTCCAGGAGAATGTAATACCATTGCACAGTTGATTCTGTTTTAGTTTTGGATTTAGATTTAGGTCGAGAGATACAGCGCGGAAACAGGCCCTTCGGCCCACCGAGTCCGCGCCGACCAGCGATCTCCGCATTCTAACACTATCCCTGGCAGGGGACAAATACTTATACCAAGCCAATTAACCTACAAACCTGCACGTCTTTGGAGTGTGGGAGGAAACCGAAGATCTCAGAGAAAACCCACACGGTCATGGGGAGAACGTACAAACTCCGTACAGACAGCGCCCGTAGTCAGGATCGAACCCTGGTCTCTGGTGCTGTAGGGCAGCATCTCGACCGCTGCACCACCGTGCTGCCCTGTTAATGCTCCTGTATCACATTCCAGGCAGCTGTGTGTGACTGTCATTCACTAACCTTAGTCATCACACTCTGCACACTCACAGTAAAACATATCTAGTTGATCTTCACTTCCATTGTCACTGACCTCCACTGGTCTAATCTAACATGAATATTATAATATGAATATAATGTAATATGAACTGAGTCTGAACTCCGTCCACAACTCCTTGGTTCACTCATCCCTTCCCACCTAAACCACCTTCTCCCTAGGTTTCCCCTGCGACCGCTGGAGATGTAACACCTGTCCCTACACCTCCTCCCTCGCCCCCATCCAGAGACCTCAGCGGTCCTTGCAGGTGGGAAAGAGATTCACGTGCACCTCCTCGAACCTCATCGACCACATGCGCTGCTACCAATGTGGCCTCCAGTACATCGACGATATCAAGGGTAGACTAGGCGGCCATTTCGCCGAACACTTACGCCTAGTCTGCCAAGGCCTGCTGCATTTCCCGGTTGCTAAGCATTTTAACCCCCCTTCCCATTGCCAAACTGACTGTAGCGGCCAGCTTTAGTCCTTACTTATAAAGTCCTTAATCTTCCCATTTGAAGAAGGAATGGGAGTAGTGGTTCTTGACTCAAATAACAACAACAAAGAGATCTTCACGACGTTTCCGTTAGTTAGTCGTTTATTTGAAGTTGCAATAAAAACATATTAGCTTATCTCTTGTCATTAACTTGTTTGTTTGTATGTCGTAAGAACTTAGTTTCTCACCTTAGTTTCTCCTTTGTATCCCATTACTGACTAAAACCTTATGTTTTAGTAGGCTTGAATTGTATGCCCTGCTAAAAGCTTGGCGTGTCAGGCACTGAAGCATTACATCAGTGCTGGGCAGGTTAAACTCATAATTCTGGCCCAGGCCATGGATCCTACCAGTCCATGTACGTAAGCATAGTATTAACCTATTGGTGCCCAAAAATAATGCAGAATGGTACAAAGTAATATAATAAGATACTAAAATAACTAATAAAGGCAAAATGGCTCCGACACTGACCTTTCTGTCCTGGGTCTCCTCCATTGGCAGAGTGAGGCCACACACAATCAGGAGGAACAGCACCTCATATTCCACTTGCGAGCTTACACCCCAATGAACAATGAATCCTCCAATCTTAGGCAAAGAACCCTCCCATTCCCTCCCCATCCCACCCCCCCCCCTTTTCTTCCCTGTGTCTCATCTGGGTGTGCACCAATTTCTCTCTTCCCCCTTCCCCCCATCCCTTCCACCTGTATTCCTTTCTCTGGCTTAGTATTTTACACCTTATCTCGTTGTCTCACACTTTTTGTATTTTGTATCTGCCGATGACGGGTACTGTACATGGCCATCCATTGTAGCGACCATAACCTGCCGATGACGGGTACTGTACATGGCCATCCATTGTAGCGACCATAACCTGCCGATGACGGGTACTGTACATGGCCATCCATTGTAGCGACCATAACCTGAACATCAAAACCCTGAGTGAGTCTGAAGAAGGGTCTCGACCTGAAACGTTGCCCATTCCTTCTCTCCAGAGATGCTGCCTGGTCCACTGAGTTACTCCAGCATGTTGTGTCCATCAAAACCCTTGCACTTGGGTGGGTTGCGACTCAAAACATCAAGTATCCCTTTTCCCCCACTGATGTTATATGACCGAATTAGTTCTTTAGACTTTAGAGATACAACGTGGAAACAGCCCAATCGGCTCATCGAGTCCGTGCCGACCAATGATCGCCCACACGCTAACAATATCCTACACACTGGGGACAATTTACAATTTCCAGAAGCAAATTAGCCTACAAACCTGTTTATTCACAAAATGCTGGAGTAACTCAGCAGGTCAGGCAGCATCTCGGGAGAGAAGGAATGGGTGACGTTTTGGGTCGAGACCCTTCTTCAGACTGATGTCAGGGGGGCGGGACAAAGGAAGGATATAGGTGGAGATATAGGTGGAGACAGGAAGATAGAGGGAGATCTGGGAAGGAGGAGGGGAAGGGAGGGACAGAGGAACTATCCAAAGTTGGAGAAGTCGATGTTCATACCACTGGGCTGCAAACTGCCCAGGCGAAATATGAGGTGCTGTTCCTCCAATTTCCGGTGGGCCTCACTATGGCACTGGAGGAGGCCCATGACAGAAAGGTCAGACTGGGAATGGGAGGGGGAGTTGAAGTGCTCGGCCACCGGGAGATCAGTTTGGCCTACAAACCTGTACGCTTTTGGAGTGTGGGAGGAAACCGGAGCACCCAGAGAAAACTCGCACGGTCACAGGGAGAATGTACAAACTCCGTACGGACAGCACCCGTAGTCAGGATCGAACCCGGGTCTCTGGCGCTGTAAGTTCTTCCAGCAGTTTGTTTATTGTCCCTACAGTTACATCCAACTCATTATTATATACTGTATCTCCAAATTTGAGGAAGAATATTCTTGCTATGGAGGGCGTGCAGCGTAGGTTCACTAGGTTAATTCCCGGAATGGCGGGACTGTCGTATGTTGAAAGGCTGGAGCGATTGGGCTTGTATACACTGGAATTTAGAAGGATGAGGGGGGATCTTATTGAAACATATAAGATAATTAGGGGATTGGACACATTAGAGGCAGATAACATGTTCCCAATGTTAGGGGAGTCCAGAACAAGGGGCCACAGTTTGAGAATAAGGGGTAGGCCATTTAGAACGGAGATGAGGAAGAACTTTTTCAGTCAGAGGGTGGTGAAGGTGTGGAATTCTCTGCCTCAGAAGGCAGTGGAGGCCAGTTCGTTGGATGCTTTCAAGAGAGAGCTGGATAGAGCTCTTGAGGATAGCGGAGTGAGGGGGTATGGGGAGAAGGCAGGAACGGGGTACTGATTGAGTGATCAGCCATGATCGCATTGAATGGCGGTGCTGGCTCGAAGGGCTGAATGGCCTACTCCTGCACCTATTGTCTATTGTCTATTGTCTATTGAAACCACCACTTTCCGGTCACTCAAACCCCTGTCAATTATTACCATCTCCGCTAATCCATCTAACATTAGCCACGGAGCAGTTATTGGGCCTGATGTTCCACTCTCCCTCAGATCACGTGTGGCTTTGCTCCTTTGACTGGTCTATCATTTAGGAAAATGTCAAAAGCCTTTGCCAAGATCTATGTAGGTTGCATGAAAAAACTGCAGCCCTCATCAAGCTTCCTTGTTACCTCCTGAGAACATTTAATCATGTTAGTCAGAGGCTTCCTGTGCTCTCTGTAATGGAAATGCAAAGTGCCACCAATGATGGAAATCTGCAATAGAAACATTGCCTCCCAAACGAGCACAAGAGGACGTGGAAAGGAAAAGGACAGAGCTAGAGGGAGAGTTTGAGTAGGCTGGGACTCGATTCGTTGGAGCGCAGGAGGATCTTATTGAGATGTATAAAATCCTGAGAGGAATAGATTGGGTAGATGCAGAGTAGGTGACTTGAGAACCAGACAGAGGTTTAAGGTAGGGTTGCCAACTATCTCACTCCCAAATAAGGGACAAAAGGTGACATCACCACCCACGCCCCACGTGACCTCGCCCAGCCAGCGGCCACGTGCTCCTGCTCCACCAATGGCGGCCGCCCGGTCCAGGAGGCGGGTTGCTAAGTAACCTCCGTCAGGTGGCGCCCGAGCCTCCGGGCCTACACTGTCCGGGCCTACAGCGGTCCGGGCCTACAGCACGGGCGGCACGGTAGCGCAGCGGTAGAGTTGCTGCTTTACAGCGAATGCAGCGCCAGAAACTCAGGTTCGATCCTGACTACAGGTGCTGCACTGTAAGGAGTTTGTACGTTCTCCCCGTGACCTGCGTGGGTTTTCTCCGAGATCTTCGGTTTCCTCCCACACTCCAAAGACGTACAGGTATGTAGGTTAATTGGCTGGGTAAATGTAAAAATTGTCCCTAGTGGGTGTAGGATAGTGTTAATGTACGGGGATCACTGGGCGGCACGGACTTGGAGGGCCGAAAAGGCCTGTTTCCGGCTGTATATATATGATGATATGATATGATACAGCAGTCCGGGCCTACAGCTGTCCGGGCCTACAGTAGTCCGGGCCTACAGCAGTCCGGGCCTACGGCTGTCCGGGCCTACGGCGGTCCGGGCCTACGGCGGTCCGGGCCTACGGCGGTCCGGGCCTACGGCAGTCCGGGCCTACGGCTGTCCGGGCCTACGGCGGTCCGGGCCTACAGCAGTCCAGGCCTACAGCAGTCCGGGCCTACGGCTGTCCGGGCCTACAGCGGTCCGGGCCTACAGCAGTCCGGGCCTACGGCTGTCTGGGCCTACGGAGGTCCGGGCCTACGGCAGTCGGGGCCTACGGCTGTCCGGGCCTACGGCGGTCCGGGCCTACTGCGGTCCGGGCCTACAGCAGTCCGGGCCTACGGCTGTCCGGGCCTACGGTGTCCGGGCCTACGGCGGTCCGGGCCTACAGTGTCCGGGCCTATAGCGCCCCCCGAGCCTAATACAGGACAAGGGCAGTCCCGCACGGGACAAACCAATTTAGCCCAACATACAGGATGTCCCGGCTAATACGACAGTTGGCAACACTAGTTTAAGGTGAAGGGGAAAAGAGTAATTAGGAATCAGAGGGGTAATTTTTTCACACAAAGGGTGGTGGGTGTATGGAACAAGAGGAGGTAGTTGAGTCTGGGACTATCCCAACACAAGAAACAGTTACACAGGCACATGGATAGGGCAGGTTTGGAGGGATATGGACCAAATTCAGGCAGGTGGGACTGGTGTAGCTGGGACATGTTGTCCATTATTGCGTCCATCCGGAAAAGGGCGTAAGCTTCCGGCGACAACCAGTGGGAGCCATCACTTGTACAGTAGACGATGGTGGCAGCAGAATTACACTCCAAACACCCACACTCCAAAGACGTACAGGTATGTAGGTTAATTGGCTGGGCAAATGTAAACATTATCCCTAGTGGGTGTAGGATAGTGTTAATGTGCGGGGATCGCTGGGCAGCATGGACTCGGTGGGCCGAAGGGCCTGTTTCTGGGCTGTATCTCTTAATCTAAATCTAAATCTAAAAATTAGCTGAGGACACACTTCGAGTTTCCAGCCCCGAGACGTGGCCGTTTCTGCTATGGGGTCGTCCCACACACACTAGGGACAAGTTGCAGTTTTTTAACCAAAGCCAATTAACCTACAAACCTGTACGTTGTTGCAGCTACCCTTGTTGGAATTGGCCCGAGCACTACTGAGATCAGGTGGCGGTGAGAGCAAGCTGGAATCTGGGTGCCTGCAGCTCTTCAGATGATGCTGCAAACACAGATTTTCCACCATTGGTGCAGATCCCTGTTTCATGTCTGAGTGGTGCGTGGGAACATTGATTTCCAAGTTGCTCCTTTCCACCCCTTTGTTCCTTCCAGGGAGAGGAAAGGAGCAAATAGGAAAGGTTCAGTCTAAAGAAGGGTCCCGACCTGAAACGTCACCCATCCCTTCTCCCAGAGATGCTGCCTGACTCGCTGAGTTACTCCAGCACTTTGTGTCCATCTTTAATGCTGATGAGTGTTTGGTTAATGTCATGGATTCAATGGGCAGAAGGGCCTATTCTTGTGTTGCATCTCTCTGTCATTCTGTGTCTCTTTGGAACCATGACTTACACAGGTGGCACGGTGGCGCAGCGGTAGAGTTGCTGCCTTGCAGCGCCAGAGACCCGGGTTCGATCCCGACTACAGGTGCTTGTCTGTACGGAGTTTGTACGTTCTCCCCGTGACCTACATGGGTTTTCTCCGAGAACTTCAGTTTCACTCCAAAGACGTACAGATTTCCAGTTTAATTGGCTTGGAATAAATGTAAAAATTGTCCCTACTGTAGGATAATGTTAATGTGCGGGGATCACTGGTCGATGCGGACTCGGTGGGCCGAAGGGCCTGTTTTGCGCTGTATCTCTAAAAAACGAAGTAAAACTGCAACATCTTCAGGAAAGCTGAAGTAAACCACCACAAGATGAAACCCTGTGCCTTATCATCATCATATCATATATATACAGCCGGAAACAGGCCTTTTCGGCCCTCCAAGTCCGTGCCGCCCAGTGATCCCCGTACATTAACACTATCCTACACCCACTAGAGACAATTTTTACATTCACCCAGCCAATTAACCTACATACCTGTACGTCTTTGTACGTCTTATCTCTCTGACTAATCCATGAGGGTACAATTCTTTGCTATCTCTTCCCTCTCAACTCTTCCATTGTCTTCCAGTGTCTGATCTTCAAATTGGAAATCAAATCAAATCTAAATTGGAAGTCAAATCTCTATCAGCGCACCAGCTAAACCACAAACCAGAAAGAGTTGTCACAAAATGCTGGAGTAACTCAACAGGACAGGCAGCATCTTTGGATAGAAGGAATGGGTGACGTTTCGGGTCGAGACCCTTTACGTCTGAAGAAGGGTCTCGACCCGAAACGTCAACCATTCCTTCTCTCCGGAGATGCTGCCTGTCCTGCTGAGTTACTCCAGCATTTTGTGTCTGTCTTCGGTGTGAATCAGCATCTGCAGTTCCTTCCTACACACAACCACAAAGAGTTAACTGAACCTGGGGAATAATTCTTTCTTTCTTTCTTTCTTTTCAAATCTTTTTATTAAATTTCAAAAAATAATAAACATAACAGTGATATTGATACATAGGGATCAGGATTACATTAACAACAAATGTAGCCTTAATATAAATCCAGTTTCAAAATACATATAGGGTATAGACCTCCCAGTCTCTATGTAATTATAGATAAAAGGTTAAAAGAGAACTTATATATATATTTTTTTTTAAAGATAAAAAGAAAAAAAATATATATATATATTTACCCCCCCCTAAACTAAAATAAGCAAACAAACAAAAAACCCCCAAAACAAAACAGAATCTGGGCTGCAAAAAAAAAAAAAATGTCAACAGTTTAGACCCCTGTTTGTCGTTAAATCTGTTCCACCAAATAAAGGTTAAAAATTATTATAACGGCTGGAGATATTGTGTGAAAATATTGAATAAAGCTTCCCCAAGTCATATCAAATTTAATCGAGGGTTCAACAATATCACTCCTAATTTTTTCTAAATTTAAATATGATATCGTTTCAGAATACCAATGGAGTGTGGTGGGAGGATTAGAGTCTTTCCATTTAAATAAAATAGATCTTCTGGCAATTAATGTAGTAAAAGCAATCAACCGACGGGCTGAAATGGACAGATGAATAGAATCTATCATTGGTAGCCCAAAAATTACAGTGATAGGATGAGGTTATAAATCAATACCTAAAACAACAGAAATACTATCAAAAATTTATTTCCAATATTTTTCCAAAAGTGGGCAAGACCAAAACCCTGGGGAATAATTCAGTGGGATTGCTCCCTTCTCCGCAGTGCAGCGGGTGTGCAGTGATGGGTGAGAGGATGCAACCAGTGACGGCACTAATAAAACGCCAGTGCCTTCATTTCCCAGCGCCTGACAGACTAATACCACATAGTTGGGCCTGTCAATGCCTCCTGTCTCTGACGGCACTGACAGCACAGGGCTGGCAGGATCAGAGGCTAAGTGACAGGTGTGTGCAAGGCCGCTCGGTGGGACCTGGTTCAGGTGGAGTAGCTTATCAGGTGAATACCAGCCACAATGCCCAGACTGATCAGTCCCGCTGTGCAGGCTATCCATGAGCACAGGCTAACGCGTCACTCATGCTGAGTGAGGTCAAAAGGACAGCAGGTGTGAGAAATGGAAAATGCCTTGCTTGGTGAAAAACATATTGCATTAAAGCCCGCTGCAGGGATGGAGTGGAGGGAGCCTTCTACTTGTTGTCTGACGCGTGTGACCCGTGAACTGTGTGAGCCTAGGACCAAGGGAGTTTGCATTTCATCTGATCTACAGCAGAGCCACCATTTATACTTTAGAGATACAGCACAGAACAATCCCTTTGCCCCACCATGTCCACGCCGACCAGCGATCACCCTGTCCACCAGCACCACCCCACCACCACTAGGGACCATTTACAATTTTACGGAAGCCAATTAACCTACAAACCTGCACCTGAACGTAAGCATGCAGCTACAGCAGGCAGTGAAGAAAGCCAATGGCATGTTGGCCTTCATTGCGAGAAGATTTGAGTAGAGGAGCAAGGAGGTCCTACTGCAGTTGTACAGGGCCCTGGTGAGACCGCACCTGGAGTATTGTGTGCAGTTTTGGTCTCCTAATTTGAGGAAGGACATTTTACCAATTGAGGGAGTGCAGCGTAGGTTCTCCAGGTTAATTCCCGGGTTGGCGGGACTGATATATCATGAAAGGGTCGACTGGGCTTGTATTCACTGGAATTTAGAAGAATGAGAGGGGATCATATAGAAACATATCAAATTCTTAGAGGATTGGACAGGGTAGATGCAGGAAAAATGTTCCCGATGTTGGGGGAGCCCAGAACCAGGGGTCACATTTTAAGAATAAGGGGTAGGTCATTTAGGACTAAGATGAGGGTTAACCTTTTCACCCAGAGAGTTGTGAATCTGTGGAATTCTCTGCCACAGAAGGCAGTGGAGGCCAATTCACTGGATGTTTTCAAGAGAGAGTTAGATTTAGCTCTTGGGTCTAACGGAATCAAGGGATATGGGGAGAAAGCAGGAACGGGGTACTGATTTTGGATGATCAGCCATGATCATATTGGATGGCGGTGCTGGCTCGAAGGGCCGAATGGCCTACTCCTGCACCTATTTTCTATGTTTGGGAGGAAACCGGAACACCTGGAGAAAACCCACATGGCCACATGGAAATGTGCAAACTCCACACGGACAGCACCTGGAGTCAGGATTGAACCTGGGTCTCTGGCGCTGTAAGGCAGCAAGTCTACCGCTGCGCCACTGTGACGCCCAGTTGGGTTGAGAGGTGTACGGGTTAAACAAAGTGAATATATCTCTATATGGATGATACCAAGATTACCGAAGTGGTAACCAAGCTATCTAGTGAACAGATTAGTGAGGTGTTACTGGACAAAGCGAGGAGTGAAGGGATAAAGCTGGGTCTCCAGCGCTGTGAGGCAGCAACTCTACCGCTGTGCCACCCCGAGACTGATGCAGAGGGTGGTTTGTGCAGGACTGAAGGAGTGCTGCTCGAGACCAGTTGAGCAGTCTACAGAGGCAGCACAGCGCAACTGGGATCGAACTTGGGTCTTTCGAACCTTGCAGGGGCTACTGCTGTTATCCTGCTGAAGAAATGGATCAAAATGGATCAAGAAAGTTGGGCGGCACAGTGACGCAGCGGGTGGAGCTGCTACCTCACAGTGCCAGAGACCTGGTTTCGATCCTGACCCCAGCTGCTGTCTGTGTGGAGTTTGTACGTTCTCCCTGTGACCACGTGGGTGCTCCGGTCTCCTCCCACACCCCAAGGACGTGCGTGCGTGTTGGCCCATTGGCCGTCTGTAAATTGCCCCGAGTGTGTAGGGAGTGGATGAGAAAATGGGATAATATAGAACCCGTATGAATGAGTCGGCATGCATTCAGTGGGCCGAAAGGCCTGTTGCCATGCTGCACCCTCCCATCAATGCAATACATGACTAATCCATGCCAGCAGCCTACAGTGGCAGCACTATGGAACTGAGATATTTTCGTGTTCTTGTTCTATGTCTGTACAAAACTTGAGAGCCTTCAAGGTACAACAGAAGTCTTTATTACATTAACTCAATGCTGGCAGCAAGACAACTAAAAATGGCTGCAACCACACGATCTGGCTGCATACTTACACACTGTGTACAGACAGAGATAACCATGTACAAAACATCTCCCTTTGTCCTGTGCAGCGCCACCACCTGCACGAGAGGAGCAACGGGTCCTCCCACCCCACACGGCCCACCAAACTTCACAGATCTCTCTTGAAGATAGACACAAAAACTTGGAGTAACTCAGCGTGTCAGGCATCATCTCTGGAGAGACGGAATAGGCGACGTTTCGGGACAACCTGAAATGTCACACATTCCTTCCATCCAGAGATGCTGCCTGTCATAGAAACATAAAAACATAGAAAATAGGTGCAGGAGTAGGCCATGCGGCCCTTTGAGCCAGCACCGCCATTCAATATGATCATGGCAGATCATCCAAAATCATCACCCCGTTCCTGCCTTCTCCCCATATCCCTTGATTCCTTTAGCCCAAGGGGCTATATCTAACTCTCTCTTGAATACATCCAGTGTATTGGCCTCCAGTGCCTTCAGTGGCAAAGAAATCTACAAATTCACAACACTCCGGGTGAAAAGATTTTCCTCATCTCAGTCCTAAATGGCCTACCCCTTATTCTTAAACTGTGACCCCTTGTTCTGGTCTCTCCCAACATTTTTCCTGCATCTAGTCTGTCTAATCCCTTAAGAATTTGATATGTTTCTATAAGATCCCCTCTCATCCTTCTAGATTCTAGTGACTATTAGCTCAGCTGAGTTGCTCCAGCTGTTTGTGTCTATCTACGGTTTAAACCAGCATCTGCAGTTCCTTCCTACACATGAGATTTATCTTTGCTCTTTCAAATCATTTGAAGCAGGGGAAACAGTTGTCACCCCACTCTAACCCTGATGAAGAAACCTATGTGGGGTCCAGAGAGAGTCAGAGTAATAATCACACACTGGAAAAGGTATTCAGGGTTGATATAAAGAGACCACAGTGTCATCTTCGATCCCACAACAGAGGGGCATAGAGTCATAGAGTGATTTGGCCTAACTTGCCCACACCGGCCAACATGTCCCAGCTACACTAGTCCCACCTCTCTGCGTTTGATCTATATCCCTCCAAACCTGTCCTATCCATGTGCCTGTCTAACTGATTCTTAAAAGCTGGGATAGGCACAGCTTCAACTACCTCCACTGGCAGCTTGCTCCATACACCCACCACCCCTTGTGTGAAAACGTTACCCCTCAGATTCCAATTAAATCTTTTCCCCTTCACCTTGAACCTATGTCCTCTGGTCCTCGATTCATCCACTCTGGGCTGAGGGTGGATCATGTCAGATTCTAACAACTCAGGTCACATTCTCACCCAGGGAAGTTGTGCGCTGTTTCTTCTTCTCGATTCATAGAGTCATACAGCATGGCCACAGGCCCTTCGGCCCAACTCACCAATGCCAGCCAAAATGCCTCCATCAAAGCTAGCCCCATTGGCCCGTGTTTGGCCCATATCCTTCCAAACCTTTCCTATCCATGTACCTGTCCATGTACCTGTCCATGTACCTGTCCATGTACCTGTCCATGTTCCTGTCCATGTACCTGTCCATGTACCTGTCCATGTACCTGTCCATGTACCTGTCCATGTACCTGTCCATGTACCTGTCCATGTACCTGTCCATGTACCTGTCCATGTACCTGTCCATGTACCTGTCCATGTACCTGTCCATGTACCTGCCTCATCTACCTCCTTTGGCACAAAAAGCTGGAGTAACTCAGCGGGTCAGACAGCATCTCTGGAGAAAAGGAATAGGTGATGTTTCCCCAAACGTCGCCTATTCCTTTTCTCCAGAGATGCTGTCTGACCCGCTGAGTTACTACAGTTTTTGTGTCTATCTTCAGTTTAAAGCAGCATCTGCAGTCCCTTCCCACACATACCTCCTTTGGCAGCTTGTTCTATATACCCACCACCCTCTGTCCCTCTGGCCTTTATTAAATCTTTCCCCTCTCAGCTTCAACCTATGTTCTTGAATCCCCCTACTCTGAGTAAAAGACTGTGCGCATTCACCCTACCTATTCCACTCATCATTTTATACACCTCTATAAGATCACCCCTCAGCCTCCTGCACTCCAAGGAATAAAATCCTAGCCTGAATAGAAACATAGAAACATAGGCCCTTCCAGTCAGCACCGCCATTCAATATGATCATAGCTGATCATCCAAAATCAGTACCCCATTCCTGCTTTCTCCCCATCTCCCTTGATTCCTTTAGTCCTAAGAGCTATGTCTAACTCTCTCATGAAAGATCGAGGTATTCCTTTGGGAAGGAGGATGACTTTCTGAGGGTCAGTGGTTCAGAAGCAGATGGTGAGGATAATGTGGAGGACCCTGGGATCCTGCCAGAGCTGGGGCAGGAGATGCCAGTGGAGGCAGGCGGGTGGGTAATGTGTATATCCCAGCCGCTGGTTAGCGCTGGGCTTCCCCTGGCTCCATCTCAGGCTTCTCAATGCCACCCTTTCCCATTTTAATTGTGTATAAAATCATGAGAGGAATGTGTATAAAATCATGAGAGGAATAGATCGGGTAGTTGCACAGGGTCTCTTGCCAAGAGTAGGGGAATCGAGAACCAGTCCTAGGTTTAAGGTTTAAGGTGAAAAGATTGAATAGGAAATCTGAAGAAGTCTGAAATCTGAAGAAGGGTCTCGACCCGAAACGTCACCCATTCCTTCTCTCCCGAGATGCTGCCTGTCCCACTGAGTTACTCCAGCATTTTGTGTCTATGTTAGATTTAATAGGAATCTGAGTGGTAACCTTTCCACACAGAGGGTGGTGGGTGTATGGAACGAGCTGCCAGAGGAGGTAGTTGAGGCTGGGACTATCCCAATGTTTAAGAAACAGTTAGACAGGTACATGGATTGTACAGGTTTGGCTAAACGTGGGCAGGTGAGACTCGTGTAGCTGGGACATGTTGGCCGGTATGGGCAAGTTGGGCCGAAGGGCCTGTTTCCACGCTGTATCACTCTATGACTCTATAATTCAACGCACAAGGCAGATCCATAGAAACGGAGAGGACGGAGACAAGTTGAGAATAGGACTTGCATTTAATTACTTTTTATTCAATTCAGAACAGTCTTCAAGGGCACATCAGCGAGCTGCTTAGTGTGCAGGTGGGGAAGCCAGACACAACACATTGTAATCTCAGCCAGGGGTCAGCGCCACACCGAGCTCCCAATCAATGGATCGATCAGCCGTGTGAGGCTGCACCAGAGCCTCCTATCAGTGAGGGCTGCAACAAAGTGGTACAAATAATCATGTCCTTTATAATGGGAGAGTGCTCACGCCTTGCCTTGCCTTGCCAGACCCATGTTAACTATCACAGGTGCACGCCCCTTGATTGAACCTATCACTAATGCATCAACAGTACCAGTAATTGGCCTTCAGGATGCAGTAATTATTCACGAGCGCTGGCTGGCCGCAAGGATTACATGGAGATCGCTGCAGTGTAATCGACCTGAAACCCAGCGCTAATCAGTGGGACAGGACGGCTCGCTCAGGTAAAGGCACGCCGATAAGTAGGAGGTGAAGGTTGGCGATCGGCACATTGTCGTGATTAGGGTCAGATGGGGTAGCGAGTGTGAGTGGGAGCCAGCTACGGCTTCCACAGTGAGTCAGGCTTGCACACCGCCAGCAGAGAGACACTGCATGGCAACCTGACAGTGGAGCAATCAAAGAAATGACAGCCACATCAGTCACCTGGCTAATGCAGAATGCATGAAGGAAGGCAAGTGCTGCTCAGCTCATTTCAGAAGGGGCTCCCAGAAGGATGTTTGACGTTGTTAAGCTGGTAAGAGTGCAGAAAAGACTTACAAGGATGTAAGGAGGACTCAAGGGCCTAGGCTATAAGGGAGAGGTTGAGCAGGCTACAACTTTATTCATTGGAGGGCATGAGGATGAAAGATGATCTTATAGAGTTTAGTTTAGTTTGGTTTAAAGATACAGCGCAGAAACAGGCCCTGCAGCCCACCGAGTCCACGCCGACCAATGATCCCCGCACACTAACACTATCCTACAAGCACTGGGGACAATTCACAATATTACCAAGACAATTAACCATCAAACCTGTATGTCTTTGGAGTGTGCAATGAAACCAGAGGGCATGGGGAGAAGGTACAAACTCCGAACAGACAGCACTGGTGGTCAGGATCAAACCCGTGTCTCTGGTGTCGTGAGGCAGCAGCTCTACTGCTGTGCCATCCTGATGCCACTGTAGCAGATCATGATTGGAATAAATAGGGTAAATGCACAGTCTTTTGCCCAGAGTAAGGGAATCAAACATCAGGGATAGGTTTCAGATGAGGAGGGAAACATTTAATAGGAACACGAGGGGAAACCTTTTTACCCAAAGGGTGGTAGGTGTATGGAACGAACTGCTGGAGGAAGTAGTACTATAGCAACGTTTAAGAAACATTTAGAGAGGTACATGGATGGGACAGACATGGTCATGAATGATCAGCCATGATCACATTGAATGGTGGTGCTGGCTCGAAGGGCCGAACGGCCTACTCCTGCACCTATTGTCTATTGTCTATTGGCAGTTTTAGAATGATATGGGCCAAATGCAGGCAGTTGGGACTAGTGTAGATGGGGCATGTTGCTCAGCATGGGCATGTTAGGTCGAAGGGCCTGTTTCCACACTGTGTGACTCTATGACTCCCCAGCCAATAAAGTGAGGTCATTGTTGTCGGTAGGAAAATAGGCAGGCACAGCAAGAGTCCACAAGCAACAATGACTGGCCAGCGCCGATCTCACGCACAGGCCAATGGTACAGTGTCCTCCACAGGCCTCAGAGGTCCCATCTCCTTTACTGAGTTTGCTGATCAATAGAGCAGCCCCCTCTGCCACCCAGCTTCATTCCCCTCCATCACCTTGTTCTATTTGCCTATCACCCACACTCTCTACCTACTGAGCCTCCAATCTCCTCACCCAATACGGCACGGTGGCGCAGCGGTAGAGTTGCTGCCTTACGGTGCCAGAGACTCGGGTTCCATCCCGACTACGGGTGTTGTCTGTACGGAGTTTGTACGTTCTCCCCGTGACCTGCATGGGTTTTCTCCAAGATCTTCAGTTTCCTCCCACACTCCAAAGACATACAAGTTTGGAGGTTAATTGGCTTGGTATAAAATGTAAGATTGTCCCCAGTGTGTGTAGGGTAGTGTCAATGTGCAGGGATCGCCAGTTGGTATGGACTTGGTGGGCTGAAGGGCCTGTTTCCGTGCTGTATCTCTAAACTAAACTAAATTAAACTAAACTGTTCCCATTTGCCCGCCATCCCTTCCTTATCTGCTTCTGCTTACCACCTTCCTCACTTGTCAGATTCCAGCATCTGCAGCTTCTTGTGTCTCCAGATATTACCTTCCAGCCTCTGCCTTGACCCCCTCACCTGTCCTGTTCCCGTCTATCCCAGGAATTAGTGGGTTAACTTATGATGAGCGTTTGTCAGCACTGGGCCTGTACTCGCTGGAGTTTAGAAGAATGAAGGGGACCTCTTTGAAAAGTAGCAAATAGTGAAAGGCTTGGATAGAGTGGATGTGGAGAGGATGTTTGCACTAGTGGGAGAGTCTAGGACTAGAGGTCAGAGCCTCAGAATTAAAGGACGTTCCTTTAGGAAGGAAATGAGAAGGGATTTCTTTAGTCAGTGGAATTCACTGCCACAGAAGGCTGTGGAGGCCGTCAATGGATATTTTTAAAGCAGAGATGGATAGATACTTGTTTGGAATGGGTGTCAGGGGTTAATGGGAGAAGGCAGGAGAATGGGGTTAGAAGGGAGAGGTAGATTAGCCATGATTGAATGGCAGAGTGGACTTGATGGGCCGAATGGCCTAATTCTGCTCCCCTCACATGAAGGCCTCGCCCTTTCTATACTCAGATGCTGCCTGACCTGCTGTGTCCAACAGCTTGTTTCTTGCCTGATCTAACCCTGAGTTATCGTTCAGCTACATGCCAGCAAAGGCTGCCTCCCAGGAGAGCAGTGGATGCAGCCAGCGCTTTGAGCAGACTTGAACTGAGTCCAGCTTTGGGGAGAGACAGTAGCAGGGCAGGAGATCAGAGAAAACCAAAGGCTTGATTTACATCCCCACAACTCCTTGCAATGAAACCACATGGAATGGTTTGAGGGGCAGAGGGATGCAAGATGGCTGCTGTTGACCTGTGCAACCTGTTGGTGGGAATAGTGTAATCTGCAAAACGAATGCGAGAGAGAGCAAAGGAGAGAGTTTAATTGTCATTGTCCCAGAAACGGAACGACGAAAGGAGTAGGTAATATCTGGAGACACAACAAAACTGCAGGTGCTGGTATAAATCAAAGGTTTTTTTTTGGGGGGGGGGGGTTTGTGTGTGTTTGGTGTTGGTTGGGGTTGTGTAATTTGCTTATTTTATTGCTCTTATTGTTGGACTATGGGTGACGAAATCTCGTCCAAAAGACTTGTTTTTTTGGATGACAAATAAAGATATCCTGAATCCTGAATCCTATCCATCCTGAAATGCTGGAGTAACTCAGCGGGAGAGGCAGCATCTCTGGAGAGAAAGGATAGGTGATGTTTCGGGTCGGAACCCTTCTTCAGTCTGAAAACGTCACCCATCCTTTTTCTTCAGCGATGCTGCCTGACCCGCTGAGTTACGCCAGCATGTTGCCTATCATTATGGATTGTAAATTTTCGGATTGCACCAGGAAGTTGAGATGTGTTCTGAAACCCCTGGCGTCTCCTGGAGACTATTAGAGAGAGAACGTACCAAGGATGGATCACAGCTCACCTCCCAACACACCACAAGGATGCATTAGATATAAAGACATTTACAATGTTGTCAAACATTGTAGAAAGCCTAAGGGATAGCTCGGAAATTCGAGCAAGTAGGGCTATGCATTTTGAGCAAGGTGCGTTTGGATATGATGTTGTGTGCTGAGACATTCTGCACTGATTGTGCAGTTTTGCTAAATTCAGCCTGGAACTTGGAGGGGTGGATGAGACTGTTTCACCTGGAGCTCCATGCTCCACCAGGAATGCTTGTGGAGTGTTGACCACAGTCATGTATGGGTGGCTGCTACTGAGCTCGGTGATGTCTTTCTGCTTTACAGAATGCTGGAGTAACTCAGCAGGTCAGGCAGCATCTCAGGAGAGAAGGAATGGGTGACGTTTCGGGTCGAGACCATTCTTCAGATTGATGTCAGGGGACGGGGCGGGACAAATGGGGGGAGGGGGAACAAGAGCGGATCTGCGGGATGTAGAAGAGACCCTAGTGAGAGCCTCATCTATAATGGAAGAGGGGAAGCCCCGTTTCCTGAAGAATGAGGACATCTCTGACGCCCTAGTGTGAAACACCTCATCCCGGGCGCAGATGTGGCGTAGACGGAGGAATTGGGAGTAGGGATAGACGTTTTGCAGGAGATTGGGTGGGAAGAAGTGTTGTCCAGATTGCTGTGCGAGTCAGTGGGTTTATAGTAGATGTCAGTCACTAATCTGTCTCCTGTGATGGAGATGGTGAGGTCCAGAAACGGGAGGGAGATGTCGGAGATAGTCCAAGTATATTTAAAGGCAGGATGGAAATTGGGTCTCTTCTACATCCCGCAGCTCCACTCTTGCTCCCCCTCCCCCCATCCGTAACAAGGACAGAATCCCCCTCATTCTCACCTTCCACCCCATCAGCCAGCGTATCCAACAAATCATCCGCCAACATTTCCGTCACCTACAACGGGACCCCACCACTGGCCATATCTTCCCATCCCCTCCCCTCTCTGCGTTCCGCAGAGACCGTTCCCTCCGTAACTCCCTGGTCCACTCGTCCCTTCCTACCCAAACCACCCCATCCCCGGGCACTTTCCCTTGCAACCGCAGGACATAGAAAATAGGTGCAGGAGGAGGCCATTTGGCCCTTCGAGCCAGCACCGCCATTCATTGTGATCATCCACAATCAGTAACCCGTGCCTGCCTTCTCCCCATATCCCTTGATTCCACTAGTCCCGAGAGCTCTATCTAACTCTCTTTTAAATTTGTCCAGTGAATTGGCCTCCACTGCCCTCTGTGGCAGAGAATTCCACAAATTCACAACTCTCTGGGTGAAAAAGTTTCTTCTCACCTCAGTTTTAAATGGCCTCCCCTTTATTCTTAGACTGTGTCCCCTGGTTCTGGACTCCCCCAACATTGGGAACATTTTTCCTGCATCTAGCTTGTCCAGTCCTTCTCCCCATAACCTCTAACACCTGTGCTGTCTTTCTTATGTCACATTGCTAAATGAGTTCATGGGCCAGGCAGATGCAAGGGAAGGCCACGGACCGTGCGAGAACACTAGAAACCTGCAGACCCAAGCACATGATGTCCTCTGCACTTGCCATCCAGCTCCAACAACAAGGACTCTCTCCAGCTGAGTCAGCCTCAGTGAATTGAAGGGCTTGTCCGCTAGTTTGCTTTGGAAAAGACCCTGGTGTTGCTCAGAGTCCCCTGGTGTTACACGATGCCCATTCATCCCGCGTGTACAGCAGCAATTAGAGTAACAAAACATAGGCATGTTCCAAAAGGCCTTGGAACATCAGAGTAGTCAGCTCTAGTTGTAATTATACTGGGCTTTGGTGAGATGACCCTTGAAATATTGCATTGCTCTGCTTGTAGAGGAAGGATATAATTGCCTTAGAGGAATGCATGTATCCTGGGATGAGACCATTCCACCAAGGGTAGAAGGGTAAATGTTCTAGTTTTTTTTATACTTAGAGTGTCAAGTAAACGCATCGAAAGTTATAACATGTGCAAAGGCCTCGAGGGGC